>NC_052065.1:132081233-132385400 GCF_903992535.2 Arvicola amphibius | reverse complement strand
AAATTTGTAAAAATTATATAATTAAATAAAAAAAGGAAAAAATAAAGAAAGGAAGAAAAAAAAAAGATTGGCCAGTGTGGACATCTGTGTGGGGAGTGTGAAATATTAATTATTGTAGGGTCCAGCCTACTGTGGGCAGTAGCACACCAAGGAATGTGTTCTTGGGCTATATATGAAGCTAGCTAAGCATGAGTCTATAGGCAGGCAATCAAACAGCATGCCTTCTTGGTTTCTCTTCCTTGCCTGTGAGTGAGCTCCTTGGTCACAAGTAATACTATGTTGAATAGTATACAGGTCTGGCTTCAAGTTTCTCCCTTAAATTCCTGCCCTTACTTCCTCCAATGACAGGCTGCAATCTGTAAACTAATTTTCTTTCTACATAGGATTGGCCTGTGGAAGAATTTCTAGATTATTAATCCCAGGCAGGTGATCCTGAGCTGTACAAAAAAGCTAGCTAAACGTGAGCCTGTGAGTGAGCCAGAAAGCAGTGTTCTTCCTTCTACGTTCCTGTCTTGACTTCCCTCAATGATGCATTGTGACTTGGAAATACAAGTCAAATAATACTACCCCCCCCATACACAGAAGTTTTTTTGTCAATATTTTATCACAGCCAACGAAAATCAAAGTATAACATTTTCCTATATTGCTTTGGGCCATGGTATTTGTCACTGCAACAGAGTGAAACTAAAACATTTACCAAGTCAGTTCTATGTCACTCAGGACCAACCTATGGCGCTCATTCTAGGTCCTTGAATCTAGAGTGTCTGTTCTGCCGGTGTGCTCTTGCTCAGCATCACTGTCTGCACACCTCTTTTACCACACAAAGGAAGTCCCTTATGCGAGGCACTCATGCCTTCAGGCTTACCCTACCTCTTTAAAAACTGTTTGCTTGGTTTTAATGTTCTGTTCTAATTCAGAATTTTATAAACAACAAAGGATATCTTCTAGTTACTTATGATTGAACAGGCATGACAAAAATAATAAACACAAAAATAATAAACACATCATCTTTCTCCATACAATTCATGCTATGACAATGTATAAATATTTTCCACATTTTTAAATTAATTTATTTAAAAAAGTATCTTTTCTCCTTTTACATACCAATCAGAGTTCTGACTCCCTTCCCTCCTCCCACTCCCTCCACCTTTCCCTACCATTCTACCCCTATCCATTCCTCAGAGAGGGTAAGGCTTCCCATGGGAAGTCAACAAAGTCTAGCATATTGCTTTGAGGAGGGACGAAGGCCCTCCCTACTATATCTAGGCTGAGCAAGGTATCCCTCCAAAGAGCATATTATCCTACCTTCTTTACACAGCACTCGCAGCAAAAATCTCACAAGACTGCTGCACACACAAGTCTCTGACCTCCCTTCCTTTCGTGCTCCATCCCCCGACATGCCTCACAAACCTGGATTTATAGGGAGAACAACTGGCCTATGGCAACTCTGCCTTCACAACACTTAATACCTCAGCATCCCTGGTTGCCCCCTTTCCATGCTCGCTGGCCTGCTCTAGCTCCTATGACATGGCCCACACCTTCTTACTCGGGTGACTGATCCAGGCTGTTGGACTTGGGAATTCAACTTCTATGAACCCAAATCCACCGGCTTCCCCTTTGTAAGTGCGGTCATAGTCTGTCCTATTTTTGTTGTCTAGATGTAGTAGTAGTTCCTATGCTTTGTCTTTCCTCCTCCCACCGCCTGGTATACAGCAGTACTTGCCTATGAATGTTTCCCTCAACATCTTCCATTATCTTCACAGCTGACCATCCACTGCCTCTCCAAGCACTAGTTTTTGGAGGTTCTGGGCTGTGAACCTTGCTTGCTGCCCTCTACTACCCACACTACACTTAGAACGACCTTGGTACTGGGGTCAGCAGATCACCTCATTCTTTGGCTGAAACCTGCCAAGGGCTCCTATCCCACCCAGCCCAGACTCCACCCACTTCAGTAGGCCCCTCAGGGTCCCTTGTAATCTGGCTGCCCACCCTAGACATTTCCTCTCTCCCCACTTCATTCACTGCCCTGCAGCGAAACCAGCTGAGTGCCCTTCTTCAGGGCACTGCAGACAAGCCTGCTCTGTAGATGAAGGAGTTTTCTGCTTTCCCTTGTCTTTGCTTCTCCACTTGCACAAGCAGAAGGTAGAGAAAGAGAAAACAGCAAGTAAAAGATAGTTATATTGGCTACTGGCAGCAAGTTTTAGAGATAAGAATTAAAGCTGACCTTACAGAGAACACACACATGCTTCTCTCTCAAAGATTGGTTCAAAGTCCCTTTCTGGCTGGGACAAGGACCACCTGATGTAGAAAGACAATTCTGCAAGTGGTTCCCATTATTGATCCAAGCACGCATGATCTAACAGGAGAAAAATAATGCCCCACAGAATGTGGTTGCATGGAAATGTTCAGGTATAGCGAATACCAGTGTATTCAGTCTAAAAGTAAGGAGGGTCCAGGCCTGTGGAGCAGCATGGTGTTCATCCGCCTGCATCCACACTTCGGAGAGACAGTGAGATGCTGCCAAGATGGAGCAGGCAGAGACCAACCAGCTTCGAGCTAGACCAGCCTTGTGGGATGGCCCTGCATGGGTAACAAGTTGCACAGTCGGGGAAGCCAGAGCCTGGAGTACCTTCAGTTGGGATGGGGAAAGCTCACAGACTGACTCAGAGGTTACCTGTCCTTTGTTGTGGGTCTCTTCAGTGTTACCGCTTAGCACTCAGCAGACTCCAGTTTACAGCAGTCTTCCGCTTTTCAGCGTTCCAGGAGGCCTCCAGTACCAAAGGCTCCTAAGCATGGGTGGCTAACATTGGCTTGAAAGGAAGGAAAGCATTTGGCTGGTGCCGTCCAGTGTTCTGGGACTTTTTAACTCTAACTGCTTTAAACAGATGAACGCTCGCAGAGACGAATCCACATCCTGTGCCCATAATCTTGCGTAAGCACGCACACCACGTCCTTCAACGTGCTTAAACATTCGCAGCCAATTAGAACTACAGATACCATTCATGCATCAAGGATAGGAGGGCACAGGCTTACGTAATTGAGCAGTAAGCCACACTGAATGCTAGATATGTTGTAGGACTTACCGGTTTCTTAAAGCAATCTGGCAGATAAAGCTGGGTCAGGGTCTGTAGTAGGCGGCTGAGAAAGGAAAGAAGTGAGAAAAGGAACCGGATTTTTAGTCAGATGGGTCTGCAGAGACATTCGGAAGTAGGAATAGTGCGGGGTGGGAACTGTGACGGGAGAGGCTTGTTAAGGAGGGGCTTGGAATGGGTCCAGGGAAGAGCTGTGAGTTCTGAGGTTAGGCATTGGGCGGGGCGGGGCGGAGCAGAGCGGAGCGGGTCTGTGAGTACCAGGAAGGAGTTGGGAATGGGAGTTTCTACACCAAAGAATCCCTTGGGAACAGACAGGAATTGCCAGTGTTTGTAGTCTGGGCCAGGCAGTGATCCGAGTTGGGCGGGGTTGTGTGTACTGTTCTGTTTGGGTGAGGCTACCGGGCTACTAAAGCAGAACTTCGGATCCCAACTTAATTTGGCCCAGATCTGCTTAAGGAGAAGGGAAGGGCTGTGCGTATTGAAATGGCAGTGGTAGCCAGACTGTGAATATTTAGTAAGGTGGGCAGGACCTCAAAGTACCAGCCAGTGAGCGGTGAGATAGGTTGACGGAGCTGAGCTTTGGATCCTGGCAAGTGAGGTGGAGGGCTACAAGAGGGGAGAAGGAGGGAATGGCTGTGCTTGCTGAATTAGGAGTGGTGGGTGGGGCTGTGTTTGCTGAGGTAGAGGTTGGAGGCAGTTTAGGGATTGGTGACATACGAAGCAGGAACAGAGTTTTGGACATTGGCATAATAAAAGCCTAGAAAAAAAGAAGGGGGGCGTTTGCGGTGGGGCATGCATTCTGGGTTAGTAGTGGTGGGTGGTACTGCGCATGTTTGGTGCCCGGGGTTGGGCGGGGCTCTGGATGCTGAGGTTGGAGCGGTGGCAGTGCTGTGCATGCTGAGGTAGGAGTGGCGGGTGGTGTTGTAAGTGTTGCCCTAGGCATGTAGGGTCTACAGAGTACCAGGAAGAGGCTGTAGCTATTAATTTATGGAGGGGGAGGGAGACCTTTGACTACTAAGTGACTATGGCAGAGGGCCACTGGATGGAGAAGAGCTAGACTGTATGCTGAAGTAGGAGTGGTGGGTACAGCTGCAAGTGCTGACCTAGGGTATGTCTCAACAGTAACAGGCTTGGTTCTCAGTGGTGCCATATCCAATGGTGCTGGAGCTTTGGATATCGATACAGTATGATGCAGGGGAGTGGAGGGCAGAGCAGTGCATGCTGAAGTGAGAGTAATTGGTAAGGTAGTGAGTGCTGGTCTAGGTGGGCAAGGCCTTGGGAGAACCAGGGCAGTGCTGTGAGTGGTGAAGTATGACATGGAGCTTTGACTGCTGTTCAGTGGAGTTTGGACGGCTGCTGAAGGCTGTGCTGTGACTGCTGACCTCTGCGTGTGAGTACCTGGGAGCAGTGATGTAGGAAGTAGGGAGAGAGCTTCGGCTTCTAACCTGATGTAGGCTGGCGCTAATGGAGAAACATGGCAGATGGTGTTGAGGATAGCCGGGGCAGAGATGAAGGAGAAGCAGGGTGGGCCGGTGGGTGGTGTAGTACAGGTGGAGGGGCTTCCGGGAGAACAAGGTAAGGCTGTTAGTGGTTGAGTACTGTGGGACAGGAAGAAGTTCAGGGCAAACCTGTGGGTTACCAGATAAGGCATTTGGAGTGGGGCTGCGGGAAGAGGAGCAGAGCAGGTTGTGAGAGCTGAGGTAGGAATAGGAGCAGTGATAGTGTGTTTGCTGGGTAGATGCTGGTGAGGCTGTGGAGGAGCATGGTAGGTACAGTCAAAAAGGCTTGGGAGTGGCTAGGTGTAATTGGAAGGAGACACTCAGAGATTGTGAGGCACATCCTTAAGTAAGGCAAAATGACAAGGAAGGGGTAACTTAGGTACCTAACCATAACCTGAGGGTGCTTTCCAGGGGTGCACCATAGAAGGCATTGATGCTGTAAAAAGGCCAGGAACTTTTGTCTGGGACTCAGGTGGCCTTAGGCTGAGTCTTACAGGGCACAGCTGAATTCCTGAAGTCAGATTTCTTTTCTCCAGGTACATTGTCCAAAACTGCCAATGGCCTTGATCTTATTAAGGCTTATTTATAGTGTGGACTTGGCAGCCAAGCTCTGGATTCTTACCTCTGAAGCACCTTAAGGAAACATGTCCTCTTCCAGTTTTCTAGAGTTTTTTCTTGTGGACAGTCTTTATCTGCTGCTTGACTCTCTCCTGAGCCTCTGGATGAGACTGTCCTGGATAGCTCCTCTCCAACCATCCTCCACATACAGCCTTCTACGCTACAACGCTACAACTTCTCCTAACCCCGTCACTCTTTGAGGTCTTCTTGTTTTGGGGTCCCAGCACAAGATCTCAATCCTAGCTCTCTTTATCCATATTCTCTAGTGTGGATCAGTGCCATACTGTGCACTTCCTTGTCTCTGACCCAATAGACTTCACTAGGTCAACATCTTAGGACTTCTCAGTGTCCATACTCTGCAATACCTATCTCACTTCTGTCTTAGCTGCCCCAGTCCTTCAAGACACAACTTTATCATCGAATGCCCCAGATTTAGGCACTTTTGTCTCTTAGCTCTGGTAGCATTTTGCAAGGATCCCCATGTTTCTCGTGTTAGACTCATGGAAGCCACCCAAGACTGTAGCTGGTCTCTCTGAGAGGGAAAGAGTTCCTGCATTCTCCAAGGTAAAGGGGAGAGAATCTGCACAGCATGTCAGGGCATTAAAGACAGCCTGTTGAGATTCTCTTCTGGGTTGGCCTCTCCTAGCGGACTTCTTCCTCCTTGGATGGCTGCTGGCTTCCTTCTGATGCTTGAGAACATGCTTGGGACAGTTTCAAATCATGAGTCAGGGCACCCTGAATGTGGACTGCCCCCCTTCCCCCGTACCTGCTGTGTCAAAGAGCTGGAATTTGTCCGAGGAGCCAAATTCTTAAAATAGGTTTTTCCTACTGAAGAACTATAGAAGGGCTCCCTATCCTGACTCATACAGCTCCCCCAGGAGTATGCTGTAGTGAGTATTTTGAGTGGGGTACACACTATAACACAGTTTCCTTGGGGGCCAGACTGAACAGCAGAAGCCTGACCTGTTCCCTGGAATGAAAGTACAAGGTTAGTTTTCTACTGCAGTAGCCACAGGCCTTGGAAGAATCACCTTACCGGGTCCAGGGAGGGTCTAATGGCATTTCCCCAGGACACCAGAATGTCAATCTGTCTTGACTTTCATTTGAAATAACAATTCATAACTGTGGTGGTGTGGATATAATTAGCCCCCATAAACTCATAGAGAATGGCGGTGTGGCTTTGTTGGAGTTGGTATGGACTTGTTGGAGGATGTCTATCACTGTGGGGGGATGAACTTTGAGGTCTCACACATGCCTCAAAGCCATGCCCAGTGCTTTAGAACACTTCCTTTTGCCTCTGAGTCAAAATGCAAGGACTCTCAGCCCCAGTACCATGTCTGCCAGCGTGCTGCTCTGTCTCATCATGATAATGGACTGAACCTTTGAGAATGTAAGCTACCACAATGAAATGTTTTTCAGTTATGAGTTGCCATAGTCATGGTGTCTCTTCACCACAATAGAAACCCTAAGACAGCTACCAGTCCTGGAATGAGCTGCTTTCTGACCACTCCTCTCAGACCACCTTGTCCTTAGAGCCTGCCTTCCTGACTACTGCTCTCATAGAGTCCTGGTGGGCACTCAGCCAGCACTCTGGGATCATCCTTGGAACATCAGCCTGAATTCCTCTCCCCACCAACATTATATGGCCCTTGCCCAGTTGCTAGGGAAATGCTGCTCCATAACAACTCCCGTGCTCCTCGCGGGGTGCTTCTCAACCTTTCTAATATAAGTGCAACCTTTTGATGGACCTTCTCTTGTTGTGGTGACCCCAACCATGACATTATTTTCATTGCTATTTCATGTCTGTAATTTTGCTACTGCTATGAATCATAATGTAACCCACAGGCTGAAAACCACTGTCCTAGCCCATAACTCCTTTGTCTTAACCCTTTTGCACCTCAAAAAATGCTGCCACCATACCCCCTTACTTATTTGACTCAGAAATACAGGATGAAGGTGCCTCCACCTGAGAGGGTTTTTTTTTTTTGTCCCGAGTCCTAGGTTCCGTGAGTCTATCATCCCTTCAAATATTCCTTACTCAGTCCAGCTTCCTCATCTGGGGAACACCTTTGGCACATCCCTCCCCCCCCACCCCCCGCAGTTACTTCTCTTGTTTGATTGGAATGATAGGGGACCACTTTCTCTGTGTTATTCCTGTGAGTATCTGTTTCAGTTACCTTAACTCTTCCTCCCCAGGGTTTTGACTTAGAATTAACTAAGTGCTTGTAAAGATATTTGCATGTCAATGAATATCCCGTTCCAGGTCCCAGGAGCCTGCAGCCTTCCAGGGCTGGTGAGTGTTTCCCCTGAAGGAGGTGCTCAGGCACTGACTCCTGGAGAAGGACTTGCCTTTCTTCTCTCACAGGCTTAGCACTTAGACACCACACATGTTGGAGAAGCTCTGGCCTTCTGGGGGCCTATGTGGTGATTGGATTTTGTTTTTCTCTCTCTAGCCATGCCTGTTATGTCACCTCTCTTCCTGATCCTGTGCTGGCTGTTTCCCAGATTCCCTTCCATCACCTTCTTTCTTCCTCATCTAGGCAAATGAGATCATATGGTACCACCCTGAGTCCTACATTTATTGCTGGTTTTAACATTTCATATGGACAAGAAGAAGCCCTACCCCAGTAAGCCCAGTAAGTAAGACATGGACAGGCTACTTCTACTCTCTTGGGTAGGCTTTGTTTTCTCACATACTACATGTGGATGGGAAGAAGTGGCATCCCAGTGACCCTGCAAGATGTGGCAGGCTGCTTTTGCTTCACTGGAGAGCTGTGGTGCCTGCAACAGGCTGGGGAAGCATACTTTGGATCTTCTGAGTTACTTTAAACTGGCTTGTTGAGTTTTAAATCACAAATGTCCTCCATAGGCATATATATTTGAACGGTTGGTCCTCCTCGGTGGTGCTCTTTGAGAAGGTTGCGGAACCTTTAGGACATCAAGCCTTGCTGGAAGAAGCGTGTAACTTGGGGTGAAATTGGATGGTTTATAGCCTCATCACACTTCTGCTTCATTCTCTCTGCTTTCTGTGTGGAAAGGAAATGTGATCAAGCAGCTTCTTGCTCCTGCCACCATGCCATGCCTTCCCCGCCATGAGGAGTGTTTTCCTCTAGAACCATGTGCCACAATAAAGTCTTTCTTCCTTTAGCTTCTTTTGGCCATGCTATTTTATCAGAGCCATGTGAAAGTAGCTAAACTGTTGTATGAGCTTTATGTTTGAGGCATTCATTCACTTGCTTCTAAGACTCTGCTCTCTTCAGCTACCATTTATTTTCTTCTAATATTTAAATCATGAAATTCACACATTACCCACGTGTTATGCTGGAGGGAGGGCTTCCAATGGCCTGTGACTCTGTGGTCCTGCTCACTTGTTTATATGACTCAGAGGTTGGTGCACTAAAGGCCAGTAAACAAATTCACAGTGGATCATCTCACTTTGAATTTAATGACATCATTTGTTCAGAAGTGTAAGTACAGGAGATCCTACTGAGCCCGTCTTTTAGATGGACTTCCTTGAGAAACCAGGTAGGTATAAAGCTCACATAGGACAAGGCATACAATACCGCTGTAGAATTTTTCCCGTTTTCCTGGTGTTTCATGACCCAGCTCACAGCTGTAAGTCACTTGGGATGCTCTTTGGGGCCATTCAAGCATCTCCATGTTGTGATGCTGCAGCATTCTCTTTCCAGGGGACCTGAATCCCTCTCTAGTCATCAGATATAGGTCTAAAAACTGGGAACAGGGCTGAAACAATGCAGAGTGGTGGCTGGTTTGTTGGGGTAGCTGCAGTCATACATCCTTTCTCTCTCAGTGACCATCCTGGAGTGTTGGCCTTAGTTCTGTGTACCCATAAGGAGGCCACATTGACATTTCATCTGCCGGCTATATCTAGAGCTAAGCTGTGGACCTGGCTGCTCAGTGGTTTTCAGTGTTGCATATGACCTTTGCTTTTGCTTTGGTTGCTAAGAAGAATAGGAGTGGGAGGAGGAGGGGACTACATCCAGGACAGGCTTTGTTTACATTGAGAGCTTCTCTAACAGTGTCTCACGTGGTCTTTCGGGCGGAAGGAGAATTTCCCAGCCCTCTCTCCTGATACCTGTGCTGCAGCATGGTCTCTGAGCACTCCAGGGGCTGCCCCAGTCTCTTCTGTTTGGCTTAGTTACAGAAGTGTACTTCCCTCAGCCTAGGTCATTTCTGTTCTGCTGTGCTTATGAAGCCTTTCAAGCCTGGTCGGTGTGGATAAGGTTTATTGTTTCCAGACTCAGGTACCTTCAGCATTCCCTGAGACCCGTGCCAGAGATTGAAGACTTATTTCCCAATTGGTAACCCCCCCCCAGGCCCCTGTGTCACCTTATTTTGCAAAGTCCCTGCTTAGCACCTTTTATTCCTATCCTCTATTGATATCTTGCCCATACTGATTCAGGACCATGCTACTCCAGTGTCTCCTACATGTGCAGCCCTTTTCATACTGTACTGAGCCTTCCCTCTGAGTATGGTTTGGCAGCAGCTTCTCTGACCCTTCCTGATTTACCCAAAACAACCCTGGCATTTGCATTGCAATTCTAACACTCAACCTAGATGGGCAAACACACTCTAAGAAACAGGTAGGGCCACCTCATGTGAGGGAGGGCCTCTATGGGGAGAATAATTATGCAATGTTTTCTCCCTTAAGTGGCTTGCATCTACTACATCTTATAGGAAAGGAGGAGGCATTAATCAGGCTCAAAAGTTTCAGAAGCATCTGCTTTGTGCAATACTCAGAAGCCTCTACCAGGTGCCAGTGTCCTATACCTAGGACATAGGCTTCACAGACATTTGACCTGACACTACAGACCTGCTTGGTTCTTCAGACCTTGGCTATCTTTGCTCTTCAGCTACCTATAAGAAGCTTGGTTTATTTCAGCTTCTCCTGCATGCCTATCCCTGAGATGTGGAGCACTGTAGGCCAGAAGTGATAATTCCTTACCAAAGCCACTGAGTCACCTCCTGTGGGTCACCATAGCAATGCAGACACCAGCAACCTTACCCAGTGTCATTGAAGATGGCATTTCCAAATGTCCCCGGTATCTGGATGTCCTCAGCAGCAAATGTTCTGCCTCTCCACAGGACAGCCAATTTCTAATGTGAGATGTATAGCTACCGGGCAGCCACATTATGCCTGTGCCTAACTGCATGCCACTTAATCCTCATGGCTTCCTGTGTAGATTCAATGGTGATCTCTAGCAGTCCTTAATTGACCCCTTTCTTGCCTAGAGAACTCTGGTAGCAGGTGTGTCACCTTAAGTCATCCAGGAAGCCCAGAACTCAGGAGTTAGAGCTATGTTTTTATTTAGAACCACCTCCCACAGATATAACAGGACGTGGGAGAATTGAAAAGGATGGGACACAGCATGACAGTCTTGACCAGTCAATCAGGCGGGTGAGAACAAATCTCACTGTGCTGAGCCTGGATGGTGATGTCACATTCTTCTAGCACATGAAACACAGCAGGCCATGGGGTCCATAATGACTGACTGCTGACTCACTGACTGATTCACGGGATGCTTTGGAAACGGGAGAGTCAGTGTTGGCAGAGAAGCACAAGGACACGGCAGCACTCTTCATACACCACGTTCAGCTTTGCCCCACGGTGCCCTTTCCCCCAGACCACACTTCCTAGAAGATGCTTCCACCTCCCTTTGTGCATTACTCAGCTGTCTGGACTGGAACTCCTTCCAAGGCAGGGCATCAGGAGAGCTGTTAGCATGGATGTGCACAGCCTGCTGGAAGAGCGCGTGTCTTCCACCATCAAGACACAGCACAGAGAGAGATGAGCAGGCAATGTCCTGTCTGATGCTCCCTGCAGGTATATACCTCCCCCTCCATTGTCCACTGCCACAGGGCTGCTGGCTGTGACAGATCCTCCTGATCTGTCAACAACATGACTTGAGCAGAGGGACCAGGAGTTAGGAATGGAAGAAAGAAGGGCCTGATCCATGGGCAGAGAGCTCCCAAGACCTCACAGAAGAGAAGTCACTGCAGCTGGCTTTTGAGGTCCAGATGATTTTGTTAGGTGGGGCTTCAGGAGGCTCAACTCGAGATGGTTTTGAGAGACTGAGAGAGGACCAAGGATGGAATAGACACACGTGTGAAGCAAGGTGGTGGCAGAGAGGGCCAGCATATAGGATGGGCTTCGATTCCTGCAGAAGTGTGGGCCCGACTAAGATCCGTCCTTGGGTTTCACAGCGATCATTGGGTACAGGTGAACAGTCACTTGTTTCACTGATGAGATTTTGATGCTGGGCTCATTTGGCTGGTCAGCTTCTGACAGAACTTTGTGTGCTTCGGATGCGCCCTGAGCATGACGCCAGAGCCATGGAGATGATAAGCTACAGCCCCACGACAATGTGTGGGCAAGAGACATCTGCTTGCTTCACCTCCTGCTGCGTCCAGAACATGCCAGAGTAGCTGCTGCTGCTGCTGCTGCTGCTGCTGCAAAGTCACAACGCATCTACTGCATGGCCTGAGCTGCCATTGTGTTCAAGGCAAGGTTAAATTTAATCAGAGTCCCCTCACCCACTGCCTCTAAACAGAAGGAGCAGCAGTGGCGGATACAAGATGATAAGGAAGGGTGGGCTTGATTGTGTGCAAATGATGTTTGCAGAAAGCTATAGGAGAAAGGCTCTCTTGCTGGATGAAATGCCACTACTTAATGTTTTTCCACTGTCTTGAGCAGGACATTTCCTCATAGTGCCATCTGCTGGCCTAATCCTCCAACTTCACTGTGAATTAAAGATGGGGTGATCAGAGGCAGGTTAAGAGAGCACCTTCTGTGGCAGAAGTTCTGTCATGCTTAGGAAGCAAGAGTAGAGGTGGGGGTGTGTAAAAGGAAGGACTGCTTGTTGGTTCCCGCCCACCTGGCTAGCTTACACATGAAATAATCACATAGGAACTGTATTAATTAAATCACTGCTTGGCCCATTAGCTCTACCTTCTTATTGGCTAACTCTTACATCTTAATTTAGCCCATTTCTACTAATCTGTGTACGTCACATGGTTGTGGCTTACTGGTAAGGTTCTGCATCTGACTCTGGTGGCAGATCCATGGCATCTCTCAGACTCTGCTTTTTTCATCCCAGGATTCAGTTCCATCTTCCCTGCCTACCTAAATTCTGCCCTATCAAGAGACCAATGCTATTTATTTAGTAACTAATGAAAGCAACACACAGACAGAAGGAACTCCTACACCAGAGGTGCTTTGTCTTCTGGGTGGATAATTTGGGAGACATTTCTTCTCTGCTCCCCTCAGGGTCTTCCCTCCTCCACCTTCCTTCTGGATTCCATGTTTTCTGATGAGAAGCCCATCTCTAATTGTTTTAGGCATGTCAGTATAGGTTCATTCCTCTTTTGCTGCTTCGAAGGTTGTTTTCCTTTGTTCTCGGAGTTCTGGTGTGGTTTTGCTGTAGGTTTATTTGGGTTTGATCTGCTACTGGCTTGCTTGGCTTCTGAAATATGTCTTTTGACAATGTTTGTACTTTTTTCTGTTCTTGCTCCTAGCAGTGTGCTAAGTACTGCCATCCTCAGCTACTGGAGACCCTGTGACAGAGACATTAGATTTCTCTCTATAGTCGTACATGTCTCAGAAGCACCTATTATGTGGTGTGTGTGAGCATATAATTTCATCTTTTAGGGTAAATCCTTCAGTGTGGAATTTCTAGGGTTATTAGATATACATTTGATTACTGAGATACTGCCAAACTTTGTTCGAACTCCTTCTTGTTTTCTTGATATATTTTCTCTGGGTCTTCACTCTGCTTACCCATTGCTGCTACTGACACCCTTCCTGATGATGTCTTCACACTTCAGCTCTCATATTTTTAAGTTTAAATTTTCAGTTGGGTTCTTTGTACATTCTATTATTTACTGAGACTAGGTTTTTTAGTTTTTCTTTCTCCAAAAGATTTATTTATATATTTTTATCTTATATGTATGAATGTTGTACCTGCATATAAGTATATTCAGCACATGCTTGCAGTTCGCCCAGAGGCAAGAAGAGGTTTTCCGAGTCCCTGGAACCAGAGTTGCACTGACTGGTGAGTATGGGAATCAAACCTGAGTCCTGTGGAAGAGCACTGAGTACTGCTAACTACTGCGCCGTCTCTCCTGCCCTCAGTCTTACTTTCTTTAAAAGTGAGTTTCTGTTGCTCAGTGAAGCATTTTTCTGACGGTTCATATGACAGACAGTGCTAATATGTATCTCCAGTGTAGACACTGCTGCCCTTTGATGCTACATGATTTTCTGTTGAAATCCGCACTTGCTCATATTGTCTGTCTTGGGATCTTTTGGAAACAGGGTTGTAACTGCAGTCCTGTGGCACTTCCACATCAGAGGAAAGAGGAGGGTATTGCTTCATGAGTGAATGGTGGCTTTACACCTTCATCACTGTATTGGCCTCCGCAAATCTCTGAATCTCCAGAGAAACTTCATGTAATTTCTGGTCAAGACTGGGATTTGGGTTCTGAGCAGGACTTCATTGTTGCCTTCTGGCCTGGGAAGGTTAGTGATGCCTCATTATTGCCCTCTCCTGTGTATGTAGCCTGCTATGACATCTTGGAGGATTGGTCTTATATATTATATATGTTATAGGTAGCTGGTATTTGACCAATATATAATATATATGATTATAACTATATAGTATATATATTTAACCAATACATAATATATAATTATCTATCTGGTAATCCTCTTGACACCATACAGATGGGTAAGGGGTGACCTAGTGTGATGGTCTCTAAACAGGATTGGAATCTGATCATAGCTGACACAGCTCCCCTCTGAAGACTCCAAACTGAAATGACCTTCTGAGCAATCAGTGATCAGATCAGAGGTCATGACATTGTGGATATTTGAGGGTTCTTGTAAGCTGTGTTTGGAATGGGGGTGTTAAGTGAGGTATTGTCCATAAATCAATCAAGCAGACTGGGTGAGGGTGAGTCTCTCTCTCTCTCTCACTCACTCTCTCTCTCTCTCGCTCTCTCTCTTTCTCCCTCTCCCTCTCCAGGAGAGTAAGGCAGCATTGAACCACAAAGTTGAGCGCGTTTTCAGTGGGGTCCTGGGACGTTAGCAGAGGATTCTATTTATTCTCATCTGGCAGGAAGCTAAGAGGTTGTGAGTTGAGAAGCCCAGGGTCCAGGAAGGTAAGGGAAGCCAGCCGTGGGAGCACGGGAGTTAATATTGGAATTCAGGAGTGAGGTGAGGTGCATGGACAGGTTCATAAAGTACATCAGCCAAGCTACCAGTGCCACTCTGAGCGTGCATGACTCGGCCAGTCCTGGTGTGGTGCCTGGCACCACACAAAACTAAATCCTGGGCCCAACACAAATGCCGGCACACAAAAAACATTTAGTAGACAGCTGCTGTTTATAGCTCTTGGCTGCAGCAATATTTTCACTTGTCACTGTAGGCTATTTGAGCCTGGAGCAAATATGTGAGTAAGATCCCGGGTTCCTGAGCTCCTAAGCAGGCTGACTAAAGAGCAGGAAGGTTGACAGCTGGAATTCCTGGGCAGGAAGTTCCCAAGTTTGCTGGCTCCTGCTCCAGAGTCCTGGAGTAAGGATAGGCAGCCCAGGATGGCCAAAGAAGCATAAGTTAAAGAGCCAGAGAATAGGAAGTTTGAGCCACTGGAGGCTATTGTAAAAGGGTTCATCTCTCGTGCCTAGATTGATGACTACTTGAGCATACACACACACATACACACATACACACACACACACACACACACACACACACACACACACTCCACTTTCTGATCTTACAGAGTGGATAGTAGCACCCCAAACTTAGCTCTTTAACTGGACATCAAGTACACAGAATATTTTGGGTGCCATGTGAGGTCCTCAAATGTCTCCTACTCACCCACACTTTTCAGATAGAGCATCAACATGGCAAAGAGTCAGGCCCCCAAACTGAACTTACATCCAGCATTTCTTCCCACAACTAGAGCCCTCCCCCACACAACCAAGAAGCAGAAGGACCCTAAAGCACCACTACGAGCTTCTAAAGGAGTCTAAGTCCTTCCTACCTCTTGGTGCTTTCATGGTGAACAAAAAGTCAGGTGGAAAAGTGGTATTTTTTTCTTTCTTTTTTAAAGGGCATCACTGAACAGAAACACATCCAGCTGGATGGAAGAGGTTGCTGCAAACAGAGTTATAACCAGCAAAGGATCCAAGTACTCAGTCACAAAAACCAGGAACAGAGACTTTGGGTATAGAGCAGTAGCAGGGAGTTTTTTTCAACCCACACAGTCACTTAGTGGATCCACCTGAGCTGCAGGGTGGCATAGCGGCTTTTCCTACATCCACCTTCAGGAGGCAGGTGGGGTCAGCTGTCTGCAGGGGAGGAGGGATACATGGCATAGTGTACAGACTGCTAGTTGTTAGGGAACAGAAATGGGTGAATGTCACCGCAGAAAAATACCTCTGCAGCCTTGAATGCAACTGAGCGACTTTCACATGTCCTCAGCAACAACATGGCAGCTCAGCCATGCAGATATTAAAGCCAAATGGAGGGATTTGGGCTTCATCTACTTGCTGTATGTTGCAAAGGGAAGGCAGAAATCAGTCTCTTCAACCAGCACATGCTGAACCCTGCTAAGTGATGCCATCCCAAGGTGTGCTCAGAGGGCAAGGCTCAGCAAGGAAGGCCACCATGGCCCACGCAGCTCACTTTTACTCATGCACAGGTCAGTCAGCAAACCCACAGTGGCATTCTTAAGCCCAAGGCCATTCCCGTTTCTGGGAGAAACCTGAGCAGGCCCATCTTGAGTGTGTCAGGGTCAGGACACAGCCTTCATTCACTTGAGGAAGAGGGAAAAGCTCACAGGTACTACTAACTTTCTCTTCTTTTAAGGTTGATTTGTACTTAACGTGTGTGTGTGTGTGTGTGTGTGTGCATGTTTTGTGAGTGTATGTCACAGGTGTGTTGCTGTCCTTGGAGGCCAGAACAGAGAGGGGGTTTCCCTGAAGCTGAATGTGCAGGTAGTTGGGAGCTCTCTGATGTGTGTCCTGAGACTGGAACCCAGGTCCTCTGGAAGAGCAGGAGGTACTCACCTGCTGTGTCATCTCTTCAGCTCTAGCTACAAACCTTCTTATGAATGGACAAGATGCTTTCCCAAGCTACAGTTTTCTGTACATTGTGCTTCCATCTTTCATGGAGGTGTCTAGAGCAGTGAGAACCTCCTAGAATTAGCTAGAGGGTCCCCGATTCTTACTTGCAAGAGGAGGAACACAGTCAGGCCTGTCAATCTGCATGTACTTGGGCAAAGACATCCTGGAAGATTAGACTCTGGGACACCCCGTGGTTGATATTTTGGGATTTCTCTAGATTGCAATGACTTTACTAGATCTCCTCATAGGAGTATAGATGGCCCACAAACAGCTACACCCGAAAAAGTCCCAACCTAACGTGAATGGCAACTTCCACAAAGCTTCAAAGATGGGGTCTTCTCTTTATTAACTTTCTACCCGCTACATGCTCTAGTACCTCCTGAGACCACATGCAGCTGGGAAGGAAGGGTGGCAAGAGGGAGTAAGTGACTCTAGTCTGAGAAGAGGATCAGATGACCCCAGCCCCAACCCCTGCGAATGAGTGCTCAGAATCCCAACCTTGGCAAACAGACACAGCTGCAGTGGTGAAGGGGATATGATAGCCATGCTCTGCCCAGAGGATCGCAATCCACAACAGCTTCTTCATGTCTGCCCTTCCCTGAGAAGCTTTAGGAAGACAGGTCAGTTTGGAAATTCAGAACCTTTCCTGGGTCAACATTAGAGAGTAAAGGGAGGTGACCAGAAAAGCCCCTCCATTCAGACAAAATAGAATGCAATGGCGACAGAGGGAGCCTGCTCACTTAGTGACAGTGACATACTTCAAAAGATCTGGTGAGGCATTTGCGGCTTAAATATTTGGTTTTGAGCTTATGTTTTACAAAGTAAGGAAATCTGTTGCCTTTCAGTGTTAATAGTTGAACATCTGCCCGTTGGCATCCTCTGGTGGATACATTTAGAATCTCTGCTTTAGTCTGGCAGCCCTGGGCTTGCCTGCTCCAAATAGCTGGCCCACCAGGAGCTGAGCTGGCTGAACCAATGAATGGCATGAGGAAAAGTGGGCTCAGAAAGGAGGAGGGAGGAGAGTGGTGAGATCTGTACTGAACGTGGAAACGTGATGTGCACACCAGAAGCAAGTAAGGGTGTGTGTGGCCTTTTGCAGGAGCTGTTCATCTTAGAATTTATTTGACACCATGTGTGAATTGGAGTGGTTGCTAGGCAAAGGTCAGGACTCCTGAGTGGTGCAGCCCTAGTCTTTCTGCTCCTCTTCCATGGGCTGCACATGCACCTTTCGGGAAGGAAGACCAGGGTCAAAGTCTAGTCCTGATGCAGTTTACTTTCACTCTCCTTTGAAGGCAAGGGCAGCCTGAGCTGCCACAAACCATGTGACCCAGATATGGCTGTGTCCATGCACAGATCCACTGTTTCCAGACAGCAGGAGAGCAGAGACCTATGCTTCCTTCTGCATCTCCACACAGCCAGTCCTGAGAACCATGAGCTGCCTGCTCAGCATATTTGGCTAGTGCAATGAATGTTATATTCCAACTGGAGACACAAATTCATGTGTTCACCGAGTCTACCCCTGCCCTTCTTACTACAGAATGAGTGTCCTTACAGGCTGGGTACACACACTGTGCTATTCACTCTCATGGAGGTTATTAGCATCATGCTTTTTTGTTTCTAAAAGAGATTTACTTATTTATTATGCATACAACTTTTTTTCTCTGTGTAGGTCTGCAGGCTAGAAGAGGGCACCAGATCTCATTATAGATGCCTGGTGGAAATTGAACTCAGGACCTCTGGAAGAGCAGCCAGTGCTCTTAACCTCTGAATCATCTCTCCAGTCCAGCATCATGTTTCTTTTTTATTGATACTTATTGAGCTCTACATTTTTCTCTGCTCCCCTCCCTGCCTCTCCCTCTCCTCTTCAGCCCTCCCCCAAGGTCCCCATGCTCCTAATTTACTCAGGAGATCTTGTCTTTTTTTACTTTCTACTTCCCATGTAGATTAGATCTATGTAAGTCTCTCTTAGTGTCTGCATTGTTGTCTTAGTTCTCTGGGATTGTGGTTTGTAGGCTGGCTTTCTTTGCTTTATATTTAAAAACCACCTATGATTGAGTACATGTGATAATTGTCTTTCTGGGTCTGGGTTACCTCACTCAAAATAATGTTTTCTAGCTCCACCCATTTTCCTGCAAAATTCAAGCTGTCGTTATTTTTTCTCCAGCATCATGCTTCTTATTCTTGTGAGTCCTTGAAGTCTACCAGACAATGCAAACAGGGATACAGCAGTGAGTGGAAGCCTACCTCAAAGAGCCCATCCAACGAGCCCCAGAAGCTAAAGAAATAAAACACTTGAATTGTCTTCAAAGATTTCATCTTATGAGTGGAGAAGAGGCTTTCCAAAGCTACAGTTTTCTGTACATTGTGCTTTCTTCTTTCTTTCATGGAGGTGTCTGAAGTAATGAGAAGCACCTAGAATTATCTGGAGGGCCCCCAATTTGTACTTGCAAGAGAAGGCACACATCAGCCCTGGCAATATGTATATACTTGGACAAAGGCATTCTGGAAGATTGGAACTGTTAGAAAGATAAAACCAATAATGTGGAGAATATTTAAATAAGATATAACATATCAACCCCTGGGCTGCACATGCACACTTGCAAGCACATACACACAAACACATACAATACCCACATCCTGCCACAGTGGCAGGGTAGCAGACTGTTAATTTACTCATGTGTTCTGTCTCTTGAGACAGCATCCTAGGTGGGGATATAGTAGTAGTCTAACGGCAAGAGGACTTGTAGCCCCTATCTGTTTAATATCTCAGAAATTTCCTGGAGTCCCATAATTGTCTTTTGCAGTACATGAGCATAGCTCTGATGCATAGGTGCCTTGAATATACCCCTGTGAATCCTTGATAATATAGAAACATATGAAGGCTGCATTAAGATTATTAATTTAAATTGGAAGGGAGTCAGTCACAAATTATTTAACATTCTAGAAATTTGTTTAATATTTTTGTATAAACTTTTTAGAGAGAATTGCTTGTTTTATTTGGATGTGTCTATTAAATCTCATGCAGGCATTGACCTACACAGGAGTGTTGACCTTTTCCTGTTTTAAAGTTATTTGTGTCATTTTATGAGTACAAATGTTTTGCCTGCATGTATGTATGTGTGCCACATGTGTGACTGCTGCCTGCAGAAATTGGAAAAGGGTTTCAGATCCCCTGAATATGGTGTTATGGGTGGATGTTAGTCATCATGTGGGCACTGGGAACCTGCCCCGGGTCCTCTGCAGGAGCGCAAGTGCTCTTAACCATAAGGCTTAGAGGTTAAAAGCATTGCCTGCTCTTCCAAAGGTCCTGAGTTCAATTCCCAGCAACCACATGGTGGCTCACAACCATCTGTAATGGGGTCTGGTGCCCTCTTCTGGCCTGTAGAATATTGTATACATAATAAATAAAATATTAAAAATAAACCATAAGGCAATGTCTTCAGCTTTGAGAGGCCTGATTTTATGATGGTTTCAGTTAAACATTTTCGATTTTAGTGAAGTTATGTGATTTCCTTAAAAATGTTCAATGAAATAAAACATGAATGTAGATGATGGAGGACATTTCATATTTTGTCTGTTGAAATAAATATTTCAGTTCTTAGAGAACACGAGTTTTGACTTTTCAGTAGTACTAACCATTCAAGGCCAGAGAGTCTGCAGTCAAGTAGGGCCACTTTGTTTTCCTTAAGCCAGACTGTGTGTCATCCCATAGCTTTGACTTTCATTCCTCCTGTGCTACCATTGCCATCCTCTTCTGTATTTTTGGCTTCTACATTTCTCTGGTTGCAATATCAGCTTCAGCTGTGCTTCTATTTGAAACTGAACCATGGCCATTATTGTGGAAAAGACTGAGGATGTTTTCAATATTCTTATTCCCTATGTTTCCTCCTACCCTAAACCTGGATGTCAGGGTGCTCAGAAAACTTGCTTGTGAACTTGAAGAGTCTACCAAAGAACTGCAAACATTTTTAGAAGTAGGCACCACATGTGACTTTTGCTTCTTATTCCTCATTACTTCACCATAGGGCTATTTAGACTGCATGTTCTGATGGCCATTTGATGACCATGCTCTGGCTAACTTCTAAACAGGTGTGCCCCTCATGGAGACTCACACTGCCCCCCATTTCCTGATGAATGTCTTTGTTTTAGGCTTTCAGACTTTTCAGTTTTGAACAGTAATGGAAATATTAGCATATAGCACAAAGTATTGATATGAGAAGAAACTATTGTCTTTGGTTTAACATGTTGCCTGGAGGGTAAGATGCCACAATATCAATGCTTCTGCAATAACAAATGCTAGATTATTTTATGGGCAAGGAGCAGTTAGGGAAGACTCATAGATAGAGGGTCTAGTTTTTCAGAAGCTCCATTTGGTAGAGATAGGACACAGAGTCCTTCTTGGTCTTCAGTCCAAAATCAACAGGGAATAATTGTTGCCACAGGAGTTCAATTCCCAGTCACTGTGCCTATTTCTGCTCTTCTCTCTGGTGCTCTTCTCCTGTCTGGCTCCAGCTGCCATCACTCCTAACTATGCTCCATAATTGCTGGTCCCTCTTTATACAGACATCAAGTGGCTTTTCCTTTCCTTCTCATGTTTGTTTAGCTATCTCTTTACCAGTGAAGCTCTGCCTAGACAACCTCATATAAAATAATAAGATCCTCCCACTCAGTTTTATTTTGTCCAGATCAGGAATGCCCAGGAACGTTCTATGAGTTTATTTTAAGTTCAATCAGAGCACGAACTGAGAGCTCCAGCACCAACAGCTCCCACTGTACATGTGTTTGTGTGTGTGTATGCAGTGTTTAATAAGGATTTATTTAACTGATAAATAAGGAAAAAAGGTCCTTTTAGGTATAGGATGGAAGTTTTCAAGGGGCTTCTTTGAAGAATAGGCAGCAAGGAAAATTAACATTTATAGAGAGATAAGGATAAGACTGGAGTTCCAGCTAAAAGGCACAGAACTAGCACGAGCAAAGAGGCAAGAAACTAGTTCAATAGCAAAACCCTCACAACATCAAGAGTCCTGTCACCACATCTTAAAAGGTGCTCTGGAAAAGCCGAAGCCCCTGTGCTTCCGGTTAAGGTCCCGCCTACTATGGCTGATTATGCCCACGTACCTCCGGAACCACAAACTCCACTCTCTAGAGGGAGGGGCTGGGGCAGTTGCGCAAGCGCATTCGTGTTCAGGCCAGCGCCTGGGCCTTTGGGCCTGAGGGTGCGGTGTCACGCAGTTTTCTCTGATTGCGTCTGTGGTGGTGGTGGTGGCGGCGGCGGCGGCGGCGGCGGCGGCTGTGGCGGCTGTGGCGGCGGCGACAGCTACCCAATGGTCCCGTTGTAACCTGAAGCCACTTTTCTTCAAGGCTGCACCAAAGCAGCAATGTCGCCGCCGCCGCCGCCGCCTGACTGGCGCCTTCTTGGCTTCAGCTTGTTGGTAGGCTCCTTCTGCTTCGCCCTGGAGTTCGCAGCTCAAGGCAACTCTGCTACAGGTGCCAATTGCTCGTTCTTTGCCATGTCCAACCCTGTCTCTGTCTCTGCCGATGTTTCTTCTTCCATCCATCCTAGGTTCTTTTTTTTCGCCTCCTTCACTCCCCCCCCCCCCATTTTGTTCCTGCTTACCCTCTAGCCATCTTTCCTTCCTTCCATCTGTTCAGCTGGCAGCAATCTTTCATCATTCCTCCTTCCTACCTCTTCTCCTTTCCGTCACATCATGTTTTTCTCCATCATCCCATCTTTCTTTTTTTCATTAATTTTTGAAGAATTTCATAAGTGCATGCAACATATATTTTTGTTTCACCCCCATTCCTCCCCCTAACTCCACCAGCTCCACCCACCCTCAACTTCATGCCCTCTTTTTGTTTTTATAACCCACTGAGTCCAATTTGTGCTTCTCATACGCACATGGGTGTGGGCCCATCCACTGGTGCATGTTACATCTGTCTAGCAGTCCATCCTTTTCCTTCCATCCCCCTCCCTCCCTCCTTCCCTCCCTTCGTCCATCCTTCTCTTCCTTCCTTCTCCCTCCCTTCTATCCGTCCTTCCTTCATTTAACTGTCTTTCCATCTTTTCATCTGTCTCCTCTATACCTTCCTTCTCTTCGTTCTTTCATCCCCCACCACCTTCCTCCCCCAGTCCCTGTCTTTCTTCTTCATCTAGGTGTGAAGACATGGCTGACACATAAGACGCTGACCTTTGCTGAAGCAGAGCTCTGGTTGCTCCTCTCTAGATGGACTGTTAAGGAGCTGGGGCCAGCCTTGATCTTCTCATTACCTTGATGGTGGTGGTGGTGGGGTTTCATTGTCAGTCCATGTGATGTAACCAAAGCCCCTCCCTCCTGTGCAGATGCTCTGAACGTCCTTCTGATCATTGTGGATGATCTTCGCCCCTCCCTGGGCTGTTATGGCGATAAGCTAGTGAGGTCCCCAAACATTGACCAGTTGGCATCCCACAGCATTTTCTTTCAGAATGCCTTTGCACAGGTATGTTTGGGAACCTTTAGGTGTGGGTATGTGTCTCTTTGTGTATACACAGTATGGAGTTGCATGTTGCTGCCCTAGAGATGATCTCCTTGAAAGAGGGAAGCAGAGCTTGGAAAATGGAGGCCTAGGCAAGCCTGTTCTCCACTTAAAAGGAAGCTTGTACCTGCAAGGCTCCTCTCCTCCTTGGGTGGAGACTATGCCCTGGCCCTGACATGCTTAAGACAGGCTTGGCCAGCTTTTAGCCAGAAACAGGAATTGCCTGGAGCTGAAAAATC
Source organism: Arvicola amphibius (assembly GCF_903992535.2). Classification (NCBI taxonomy): domain Eukaryota; kingdom Metazoa; phylum Chordata; class Mammalia; order Rodentia; family Cricetidae; genus Arvicola; species Arvicola amphibius. Next base: position 132,362,294 of record NC_052065.1, on the reverse strand, counting down.
CAACCTGTGGGTCTCCCAAGTAAGTTGTGGATGGCTGAGAATCAGCCATCTATCCATGGCAGTTGTCCTTCTTGAGCATCGCCCTTTCTGGGTACACAGGCTTGCCACTGCACAGGAACAAACTGCACACGCCCACACCCACACACAGCCCCCTGCTGTTTGGAGAGCCTGATGACTGTCTTCCTTTGTGCAGAAGACAATAATCTCTAGTACCTGGGCGAGGCCCGAATCCCACTGGTTAGCCTTGAGATCTGCGTGACTCAGCTGCCTGGCGGTTGCTGAGGACCTAGACAAGTTGCTTAGTTACCTTGAAGACTGCAGATACTGGCTGTGATGATGTTGACATTTGCTTCTGCTCTCTAACAGCAAGCAGTGTGCGCACCAAGTCGAGTGTCCTTCCTCACCGGAAGGAGGCCTGACACCACCCGCCTGTATGACTTCAACTCCTACTGGAGAGTACACTCGGGGAATTTTTCCACCATCCCCCAGTACTTCAAGGAGAATGGCTACGTGACCATGTCGGTTGGGAAAGTCTTTCACCCTGGTACTGTCTAATTACCGAAGCCTGGGCTCTCTTTTACTGTTCCTGAATAATGGAATCCCTTGCTGGGTTGGGGCTATGTTTGTAGTGATCTTTGCTGACAGGCTGGGTAACTTGTTGTTCATTGCTACATTTCTATGAAACAGCAACACCAACAAAACACTTCTTTAGCCTAGTTTCACGTTCACAGTCTAAATGAAAAAGAAGAGAAAGAAATTGTTTTCCTTTAGCTGTTGGAGGTGATGCTTTGGGACTTGAGCTGCTTGGGTTGCGGAAGTGCATTCATTAGCTGTTGCAGAGGCAGCTCTGGTGTCAGTCTGGCCCTTTACCTGACCCTGTGCCTTGCAGAGTGCCTGTCTGTAAAGCTGAGTATGAGGCAACCACATCTGAGGACCTCAGATGTCTAGAGGGCCTGTGTGGACTTGATGTCCAGGTAAGAGCTACAGCTTAGTGGAGGTAATGCTTTCTCTGTGAGTCATGTCAGAAAGAAGAAGGAAGTTGGGTGTCAAGTTCTGGCTCTGAATACTGCCTGATAAGCTGGTTGGTTGTTCACTTCCTAAATGAAGCATAGCTACCACTTTAAAACACTGATAGAAGGATCACTTGATTTCAAGAATGGAAAGAAAGCAAAGACTATAAAGGTGTAATTGCACCATCCTGAGGAAAGCTGCCTTTGATGTATTCCTGCCTGTTTTCTGGACATAGTGTTTTTCTGTACTTATGTTGTGTAGCATGAATAATAAAATCCCAGAGGCAGAAATTGGGGTTCAACCCGAAAACCAGAAAAGCAAGGCAGTCAAGCTACTAGAGAAGTCTTACCTCTACCAAGGCTGGGCGACCTCAAACTAAGCTGACAGCCTCTTTCTCTTCTCTCATTTCCCTCTAGTGCTGAGATTAAAGGTGTGACTCCCTATTGTTATAATTCATGATGTGGGTGACCTTAGGCTGTCCTGGTCCCACGAGGGGCCTTGGCTGGTGACCCACAGCAGGTCCCCTGGTGGGTGGGATACAGACAGATGCGCCAAGCAGAGAGAGCTTAGGTATAGAGTTTATTTAGTGGATATTCGGAATGGTTTAAAAGTAAGAGGTTATGAAGGACGGAAAAGGGGAAACAGAGAAAGACAGGAAAAAGACGGGGGAGGGAGAGGCAGAGACTGCCTCTTCAGAAGGGTGGACAGAGAGAGATAGAGAAGGGGGAATTAGGAGTGTGCAGGGCTTGTTTCTTGAAGGGACAGAGTATCCAGGTGACCAGCCAAACCAGCAGATTGCAACACCTAGTACTGGGATTAAAGGTGTAGGCCACCACCACCTGGATTTATTTTTGCATTGATCTTGTGTAGCCCAGGGTGGCCTTGAACTCACAGAGATCTGTCTGACTCTTCCTCCCAAATCCTGGTATTAAAGGTATGTGTCATTATTGCCTGACCTCTAGTGGCTTTAGCTTTACCTCTGGTGTTCAGGCAAGACTTATTTATCAAAATACAAATAATATACCACTACAATGTCATGTTTATAATTTTATAACCCGAGTGAGAGTAAATATTTCCCATTATATTACACTCCACACAAATCCCTTTTTAATGACAGCATTCACATTATTTTGGTTTTTCACTGCCATGGGCATCTCTGGAAGTAGAATAGACTACCTGAACAATAGATAGCATCAAGGATGTGGGCACCTGGTTGTAGTCTCAGTGCTGCCACTACTCAGCCATGCTGCTGACTTTGACTTTCACATACCTGGGAAGCTGGGACTGTAGTTGTTTTGATGCTCTACCAGGGGAGCTTGTCAATACAGGCATCTGGGAGTGTAAAGTGTCTTCAAAGTGCTAGATCCATTCAGATGATGATGCTTATCACCAAAGGGGACAGCTTGAGTGTCTCCAAGAGCCCTTTGTACATTGATTATAACTGCTAGGCTCAGTAGCTTTCTTCTGAAACCTAGCTGGCAGTTCAGGTTGAGAATAGTCAGCAGGTAGACTATGCCCTGCTCAGTTTTGAAAATAAATGTATCAGAAATCATTTTGTGTGGCCTAAAGCTAAATATCAGTTTAACTTGCTAGTTTGGTACTTAGAACACTTGCTTACGGGCATTGGGAGGGAACTGAGTGTTTTCTAGAGGAGGAGATTATACTTTAGGAAGGGAAACCAAACAAGGCCTGTTTGTTGATCTCCTTCCTGATGACTAGATTTAGGGATGAGCTTTTCTGTGTCTTACAGACCCTTACTTCCAAGGCACTTCTGCACTCTTGGCAGGTGGCAGTTCTTTCTTAGTTTCATATGCTATTTGTTTTGCTTGGTACCAGTAAACTACTAAGCTTTGGGCTGCAGCTATGCTTTACAGTTGCATACTTGGTCTTGGTGCTGAAGGCATGGGTTTGAGTCTCAGCTCATTCATCTATTGGGTTGGCACTGTGAAAGGCATGAGCCTTCTCTTAACCTCTGTATGCTCATCTGTCTCATGGTGGTGACAGTGCTTTTGCTTTCTTCTTAGGAGGTCGTTGCTTCCTTAGGGTGGGCAAGAGTCTCTAACTTGGGCTCCAGGGAACTGCAGGATATGGCTGGGCAGAGAGGGGACTATAAGGTGGGAGGAGACAGGAGCTCAGCACATTCAGGCTGACTGATCTTGTCATTTTGAGGCTTAGGAATTAGGAAGTTAGATGTTCAGTACTAAAATGATGACCTGGAGAGTTGGTCTTAATGGAAATGTATCATCTAGCTTGTGCTCTTGATTTTATAGGTGAGGAAACTGAGGCCCAAAGAGGGGGGAAGCTACTTGTATAGTTGTTCAATTTTAATCTGGCAGTGGTTATTAAAGGACCTTTCACATTTTATTCAGCGACTTTCTTTTCTCCAATTTAAGGTATATCTTCCAATCACAGTGATGATTCTCCATATAGCTGGTCTTTTCCACCTTATCATCCATCATCAGAGAAATACGAAAACACTAAGGTAAGTCTGTCCAAGGGCCGAGGAAGCACTGTCGTCTTGCCTAGCAAATGGACTATTAAATATATTGTATTTTCTTTTAAACTGGTTATGCTGTGATGTGTGTAGCTTTTGCTTGTTGTAATGTCTTATAGAAACAAACATTAGGATATTTAGCACTTGGTTTGACAGGCACAGTGATTACTTTTTTGTGAAATTCTTTCTTTATAATATTTTACTAAATAGTTCAGGCAGGCTAGTTTGGAACTTGCTCAAACTCAGGCTGGCCTCAGACTCAGAATCTTCCTGCTTCAGCTTCTCTCATGGTGCTGGAATTAGAGGCATAGGTCACCACACCTGGCTTATGGGATGTTTTTTATTCTAAAACCTTAAGTTGGGCCAAAGATATAGCTCAGTCAGTAAAGTGCTTGTTCTAGAAACATGAGGACCTGAACTCAGTTCCTAGCACCCATCAGAAATCTAGTTCTGGGGACTCAAGCAGGTCCCTGGAGCCTGCTGCCCAGCTACTCTAGCTTAATGTCTCAGTGAGAGCCCCTATCTCAAAAACCAAGGTAAATCACTTCTGGGGAACAACTGAGGTTGACCTCTACTTTTCTTGTGTACTGCCCCCCCCCCATGTGCACTGGCAAAAATACAAACACACATGTGTACACATACACAAATATAAATTAAAACCTTAACCTTATGTCTAATCATTTCACTTAATGGATTCTTGATGTTTACTCTGGATTGAAGTATTGAGCTAAGGATCGTAAATATTGAGATAGTTTTCGATAGTTTATTTGGATATCCTCTAATTAGTTATGGCCTGGAGACACAATTCATAGGAATAAACTGAACAGTATGTGTTTTTTTGCCCCTATCTGGAGAAAGGACAAACACTTCTGGTTTGGTTTTGCTTCCAATGTTCATGTTTTGAGGGCTGGTGATGGTGCTATTTGTTCAGTGTGTGACTGTCAGAATCGATTTATTGAATTTAATAGACCAATGTTATGCATTTTGTTTTGAAAGACATGTAGGGGACAAGATGGAAAACTCCATGCCAACCTGCTTTGTCCTGTGGATGTGGCAGATGTGCCCGAGGGCACCTTGCCTGACAAACAGAGCACTGAGGAAGCCATTCGGTTGTTGGAAAAGATGAAAATATCAGCCAGTCCTTTCTTCCTGGCGGTTGGGTATCACAAGCCACACATCCCCTTCAGATACCCTAAGGTGAAGAGCTTCTTGAGGGCTGATCCAACACAATCACTATTATCTGTGTTACTTATTCACCAGAGAGGCATTTGTGTATTGAAGGTGGTCATAACCCACTGGGATGCCCAATGGTTACTAGTGTACTTGCAATAATGGTAGTCTTAGAACTTGTAAGAATCTTGTAATAAATGCTTAGCTTTCCTCCACTGGAGGTTTGATTTCTTTGTTTGAGCTCATCATGTGAATGGGATTATATAATGATGTCCTACAGAGGTGAGATAAAGCCACCAAAGGGATTGTCTTTGGGAGAAAATAGGAGGAAACATGAAGCCAGCTTCCCCAACTGTCAATTCCTCCCTAAGATTCTCATATCATACCCTGTAGGAACAGGAGACAGAATTGCTTGTTGGCACTTCAAATCCTATGCTTCTTCTCTATATTATTTAGAATGTGTAATCCTGTCTAGGTATTCTCTGTTTTCTTTTTCCTGGGCCTGAGCAGCCTAGCCTTTTCATTTTACAAAAAATGTCGCTTGGTTATAAATGAGAGTACAGGCTTGGAAGTATGCTCTTTGATGTAGGCAACTTGTCTGATGAGCCTTGAGGATCTTGTCCTCACAGCAGGAGCTCTCAGCCCCTTTGGAAGAAGCTGTAACACTCAGTCTCTTCTGCTCCCTTGCAGAAAAGAATTCTCAAAACTGCCTAGTTATGAGGCTGGCCCTTATTTGGCAACTGGGAGCTTTGATTTGGGAGTGCCTAAGTGGTTTTGACAGACATGGTATATGCTGGATCACTGCTTGCCTTATGAAAGATTGAAATTTTATTCTGGTTAAGGCTGAGTGCCTGCGTGATCAACCCCATGTCAAAACTGGGTGCTGCAGTTTTTATGAGCTTCGCTGATTGGTAGTATTTTATATGCACTGTCTTTCAACTAACAGGGGCAATAAGAGCATCCTATGTGAAATCCCTGGGAAGGACTCTGAAGCTTGTCATTGATTTCCTTCAGACAGTGCATGTTTGGTTTTTCTTTGCTGATTGGGTGTGAAATCTTTTCACTCTAATAAAGGATCACTGTAAATGGGACCTTCTGCCAAGTCCTGTGAGTTCTCCTCATGACTCACAGAAGCTGAGGGAGATTGTGGGAGCCCACTGTCCTTTGCCATGCCTTTGGATGTTGGGAGTAAGATAGGGACAGGAGAAGGAGGGCACCTGTATATGAGAGAAGAGGACAGTTGCTGCTGTCATTATAGAAAACATGTTTTAACAACAACATTTTGTTGCTGTTTGAGCCATATGAGAGTGGCTTAAGGTAGAGAGTAGGTAAGGGTGGGTGAGTTCCTGGGGAGTATTAGCACCAAGTAAATGGATTGATTATAGGCTTTCAGAAAGCACAACCTTGTACTTTTGCCAAATGAGCAGCAACATTGCAGCTTTGTATGTTTTTCTCCTAGGAATTTCAGAAGTTGTATCCCTTGGAAAACATCACCCTGGCTCCCGATCCCCAGGTCCCTGATGGCCTACCACCTGTGGCCTACAACCCCTGGATGGACATCAGGGAGCGAGAAGATGTCCAAGCCTTAAACATCAGTGTGCCCTATGGCCCAATTCCTGTGGATTTTCAGGTACCAGCGGTTTACTTGGAGAGATATGTGAGGCACTGATGGTGTGGTACCAATGGTGAGGCCACATTTGAGTTCAAGGCCAACCTGTTTACATAGTGAGTTCAAGGCCTGCCCAGGCTAAGTAGTAAGCTCCTGTTTCAAAAAGCCAAAACAAACAAAAACCTTCTTTGTGGATTTCTGTTGGTATTTACATGGGCAGTGGTAGGTAGACTGTAGTGATGAGGCGAGCAGGCCTGCTTTTCGTCCTGCCTGGTTCTGCATGGCTAGCATAACACCCGAAATAATTACATGGAAACTGTATTCATTTAAACACTGCCTGGCCCATTAACTCTAGCCTCTTACTGGCTAACTTTCACATCTTGATTAACCTATTTCTACTAATGTATATCACCATTAGACTGTGGCTTACCAGCATGAGTCTAACCACCATCTGTCCTGGGTAGGAGAAGCATGGCGTCTGCCTGACTCTGCTTCTTTCTCCCAGCATTCTGTTCAGTCTACTCCACCTATCTAAGGGCTGGCCTATCAAAAGGCCAAGGCAGTTTCTTTATTAACCAATGAAAGTAACACATAGACAGATGACCCTCCTACATCATTTCCCCTTTTTCTGTTTAAACAGAAAAGAAAGGCTTTCAATTTAACATAGTAAAATTACATATAACAAAACAGTTATCAAACAAGAATTACAGTTACAATATTTATATTTATTTTATCTTTTATCATAACAAAGGAAAACTATAACTATCTATTCTTCAACTCCATCAAAGACTCCAGAAGGATATATTACCTAAGTAAATGAGAAGTAAGCAACTTACAAAACTCTAGAAATGACAGAGACATCTCGCTGCCTGTACAGTCACCCAGAGTTCTTTTGTACCATTGGGGCATCCATCTTCCGCCTATAGGCCCATAGTATCCAGCAGACATTTCCATGAAGCAGGAAAATTCAAAGACAGTTCACTTTCTTCTGTATTCTGCAGAATGTCTCGCAGACTCTTTCATGAATCAGGAACCCCCGAAGGACCATCTCACCGTTAGGCAAGTTCAGCAGTCCTCTCTCTGCGGGTTCTTTGTGTTCAGTTTATGCATCAGTCCAGGCAAGAGCAGTTTCTTGCTCATACGGCTAACCAACTCCATAAGGAGCCTCTTCGACGCCCATCTTCCTCTTGAAGTAGATTGTTGCTGCCAGGAGCAGACGTGTCTTATTGTCATGAAAAGCCCTAAGTTATTAAAACATTAAATGCCATATTCTGTAGTCTTTGAAAGATATGAAGAATGCCTATCTAAAATATATCTATGCACATCTAGAAAATCTAACTAACATGACTACAAGCTTGACTATTATTGATGATTATCCATTAACAACCTATATTTCCTAATTATACATTACATTTTTAAATGAACTACACAATCACAATACCTTAATCAAGAACATAAATACATATACATATAACAAAATTGACCTTAAATTTCTATCAGTAAACCAAGATTTATACCAATGCAAATTATTCATATCTATATCATATCCCCCTTTAAATGTAAAAGAACATTTATAAACAATATTTGGGAATATGGGCGTAGGTATTTCTCTCCAAACTTCTTCCTGCTGTATAGGGGCGCTGTTAATTAGGTCTTTCATGGTATAAGCTGTGTGCTAGGTTCATCTCAGTCCAACGTGTGCTTCATAGGAAATTGAGATGTTCAATTTACCAGTGCACTGCAAAATGCTTATCATGAAAGCAATAATTGTGTTGCTACTAAGCAGAGGTTCTCAGCTGCCCAGGTGGGCTCTTTGCTTCTTTGGTGAGGTCTATTCCTACTGTAGCCTCTTTACTCACCTCCTGTTATCGTCATAAATACCGTTTCTCTCATCTCTGCCCTATTTTCTTCTCTTTCTGTTTGCTGCTCTGCTCCCTCAACTATTGTTTGAGGGCAATGAAGAGTAATCTATTCTGGCTGTATCCATGATCTTCCTGATTTGCGTGGGTTTTTGCCTTCCTCGATCACTAAGAGTTCTCACTGTGGCAGATTCTGACCTTATTGGCCAACTCTGTCTTCTAAGTCTTCACCTTCCCTGAGCTCAGTGCTACTTTGTCATTGTTCACCAATCTAATATGGGACTATTTGACTCCTCTACTTCCTTGCCAGCCTTTCCAGGTCCCCCCTCTATTTCAGTATGCATAGCAGGACCCTCCTATATCTCCCACTTAGGCACTGCTCTTTGTCATTTTCAGCCCTCACCTTGGCCTCTCTTCCCATTCTCCCTATAGTTAGCCTCATCTGAGCCCTGTTATTAGATTAACCCAAGATCTACTCCAGCCTAGGCGTCCCTCCTGACTTTCTGACACACAAGCCTCCTTCTTGTGAGTGACTCCCAGGTTGATGATTGTGGAGACCCTGGTTCTGTTGTTTTCCATGTAGTTAGGCCACTACCCCTACTTTACCTTTTCTCCTTCCTCTTGCACTGTCTCCTATCAAATGGGAGCAAATCATGCTGTTGCTGACTGAAATTTTGTCACCCTTGGCTTTCTCATCTTTCTCTGACACCATGTTTCTTACCTGTCTCCACACCTGCTTGATCTCCCCAAATTCCTGTTCTGCCCTGTTCTCTGAACACATCTTTCTGGACCAATGTAGTATATTTTGCTTTTTATTTTTTTCCCATTTCTTCAGAAAGGTCTCACTCTGTAAACCTAGCTGATCAAAAATGCATGGTGATCCTTCTGCCTCCGCTTTCCAAGTGCAGGGATTATAGGTATACACCCCATGCCTTTCTGATTTTCTTTTAGCAACTGTGCTGAATTCTTCTTAGGGACCAGTAGTGACCTGATACTATTTTGTCTAAAGCCCTCAGAATCTGACTGCTGTTGCCATAAGACTTTTGCTAACCTGCAGTCTATATTGCATTACATCTATGTCTTGAAAGACCTTCTTGGCCTACAGCCTGAGACTTTCACTTTCTTGAAGAACTTCCAAGTGTATGTCATCTGGCCCTACTGTTTTTGTCTGCCTCCTATGTCATTACATAGCTCCAAATGAGCTCTGTTCTTCCATGACTCTACTCTCTTGTATGCATAACAGCTGTTGCTTTAGAAGCCTTCTGTGATCCTGATTATCTAGACCAACTAACTTGAAGGGTCATTCACATGTCTCAACCCTGGCCCTTCCCATAATGTGTATGTTTACTTATCTGTAGTTGTACCCTTATTAACTAGGTGTCTTAATAGGTCTGAGCATTGTACTTGCCTTGCTTCTTTATTGCCTTCTTTCTGTGACCAGCATAGGCAGGAGGTGTCTGCCTGAAGTTCTCCAGGCTCCAGACTGAAAAGTTTATTTACTAAACAGTAAATGTAGGCAGAGATTCAGCATGATCCTTCTATAAGCATAGATGTTTGTCACTGCAAGCAGATGAAGGGACAAGTCTCATGACTGCCATTACCCTAGCAATGACAAGTAGCATATCTCACAGGTCCATCTCATGAGTCAGAGGCCCTGAGGATAGTAAAAGATGGGGCTGATTTGGTAAATAGTTCTTTTGTTTCTTACTTCTTGGGGTGTAGTTGGGAGGAAGAATAGTATTTTCCTTAAGGCCCATGAACAGTATTCAGGAGTCAGTCCAGGAAAGGCTTATGGCTCCTTTACTTGTGGGTGTAGGCTGACTAGCAGTTCCAGCAGTTCCTCTTGGGTTGCCCTTCTTTATTCTTCTGCCCATTGAGAGTTTGTTAGAAACGGGCTACACTTGATACCTTGGTCCATGAAGTTAATCAATTGCCATTTCTTGCTGGGTAAGAGTGGGCACAGGAGAGGCCTACTCAGGGTCATTATTAGGAGTTAATTTGTGTCACCTCCAGAAAGCTATAATGAACTCTTTAACTCTTTATACCTCAGAATGTAGTCTGCTTTAAGTTAAGATGTACTCATACTGATCAGGTAAGCCCCTAACCCAATGTGACTGTTGTCCTGATAAGGAGATCAGGTAGGAAGGACAGAGACAGAAACAGATGCAGGAAGAGCTCCATGTGAAGATGGAGACAGATTGTAATGACTGTTGCAAGCCAAGAAACACAGGTACCTTTAGAACAGTGGTTCTCAACTTGTGGGTCTCAACCCCTTTGGGAGCTGAATGACTCTTCCACAGGGGTCACCTAAACCATCAGAAAACATAAATATTTACATTACAATTTATAATGGCACAAAATTGCAGTTATGAAGTAGCAATGAAATAATTTTATGGTTGAGGAGTCACCACAACATGAGGAACTGTATGTATTAAAGGGTTGCAGTGTTAGGAAGGTTGAGAACCACTGCTCTAGAACATTTAGAAATGGCCTCCCCAAGCCTTGATTTTGGATTTCTGGGTGTCCATGGCCGGGAGGCAATCGATTTCTAGTGTTTCAAGTCCCCTGGTGGCTTGAATGGAGCAGAGTGGTATCTTTGGCATCCTCCTCATCAGAGGATGGGTGACTCTGGAAATGCAAGGATTAAGGGATCATTTTCTGTTTCAGTGGTCATTTCTAGAGACTCCAGAATATGCATACCAGAGACAGGAGCAGTTAATGCCATCCATTTGTCATGACATGTATCCTAAAGTGAAAGCTGATTTGCTTTCAGACATGTCAGTTTGGTCCTGCAGATTGTTAGTCTGGCCTCTGCAGCAAATGGCTGCAGAAGGTAGGAAAAGGAATGTTAGGCTTAGGCTAAGAAAATCATCAGTCAATGGAGAGGTTGGGATTGGGAGAGATGTTCAGGTATACTCTTTGTATGCCAAGGCATTTAAAGTTGCTTTAACTCTTGTAATATTCTTTTCATTTGCAGCGGAAAATCCGTCAGAGCTACTTCGCTTCTGTGTCCTATTTGGATACTCAGGTTGGGCATCTTTTGAGCGCTTTGGATGATCTTCATCTGGCCAGCAACACAATTATTGCTTTCACTTCTGATCATGGTAAGCATTTTGCAGTGCACTGGTGAACTGAACATCTCAATTTCCTGTGAAGCACACGTTGGACAATTTCTACATACACAGGGGTATACTGTTGTGTAAAACAGCAGTGCTCTGAGTTCAGGATCATGGGGAGCTTTTAAGAGCAATTTACTTGTTCTTGGCCCTCCATCTTGGATATATGAGAATGGAGGCAGGTGCCACATCTTTTTTCTTTTTATCTTTGTGATTTCATTAATGACCCTGCATTTATGTGAGAGAGGGTTTGCTTTGGTGTATCTTAATGTTTTAAATTGTGTGTGTGTGTGTGTGCGCGCACGCATGTGCGCGCGTGCGTGTGTATACATGAGTAGTGCCTGCAGATGACAGAAGAGGGTTTCAGATCCTCTGCTGCTGGAGTCATAGACAGTTGTGAACTGCCTTACATGAGTGCTAGGAATTAAACTTGGGTCCTCGGTCCTCTGGAAGAGCAGGAAGTGCTCTTCCTGTGAACTGCTGAACAACCTCCAGTCCTCATGCACATTTTAAAAAGTGTATATATATAGGCTTCATTACAGCATTGTCAAATATATGTCATTATTCTCTATTAAAATTAATCCTCCCCTCTGCTGCCTTCTCCTGTACCCTCTGCTCCTCTTCTAGCTGGTTGCCTTCATCCACTAATGTGGTTCCTTCTGCTTTTTTGTCACATGTATTCCAATGATATATCCAACTGTCCTTCCTTAACATCTCTTTCTTGGAGGAAATTGTTTTAGCTGCCATTTCTAATCTAGCGATCTGGAAGACATTTATGTGGAGGTTCTCTACTTCCTTCTTGTCTAAAGACAAACCCTTGGCCTCTCAGGGATATGTGCTTTCTTTCTTACATATTTTTATCTTTTATTTTTTCCTTTTCCTTTAATGAAAACAGATTTTTTTTCTCACACAATATGTCCTGATTAGAGTTTCCCTTCCCTCTATTCCTCTCAGTTCCTCCCCACCCCCTTCCTATCTGATTTCATTCCCTTTCTGTTTCTCATCAGAAAACCAACAGCTTCTGAGGGATATTAAAATAAAATATAAGATAAATTAAAAGCTAACACATTGGAGTTGGACAAGAAAAACAGTGGAAAAAGAGCCTAAGAGAATACACAAGAATCAGAACCACTTGTTTGCAACTCAGGAATACCATAAAAACATTAAACTGGAAGCCATTATATATACTCCGAGGACCTGGTACAGACCTGTTTAAGCCCCGTGCTTGCTGCCTCAAGTCTCTGAGTTCCTATGAGCTTTCATCATGTTGATTCAGAGGGCCTTGTTCTGGTGTCCTCCATCCCCTCTGGCTCTTACACTCTTTCTGCCTTCTCTTCCACAGGGTTTCCTGAATCCCGAAGGGAGGGATTTGATGGAGACATCCCATTTAGGGCTGAGTATTTCAGGGTCTCTCACTCTGCATAATGTCTGTTGATCTCTGTATTTGTTCACATATTTGTTCCTGGTTGTAGCAGTCTAGACAGAAGCTTAGCAGAAGAATATTTATTTAGCCGTGAACTAATAACAATAGCTCTGTACTGAATGTTGTGGGTTAGGTTAAGTGCTGTGCCCTGGGTGATGCCAGAGCTGGTGAAGGCCTGTGGACTCCATATTTTGAATGCCAAATGAGAGCTCACTTTATGTCCCTGCTAGTTCTGTGCATGCACACCGGTCAAACTTCCCAGAGCTGACTCCTGATGTTCCACTGCTGGACTTCCTCACTTTTGTGTCCCCTAAGCTTCTTAACCCTCAAACTTTTAGCTTCATGCTACACAGGAACAATATGACCACTATGCTAGTGCCCTACAAACCTACTGGGTTGGGGCTGCTTTGTCTTGGAGAGAGCAGGGCTTCCCCTCACCCAGTCCACAGACGTGATAATCTGGAAAACTTCTTATTGAGCTCCTTCAGACTTTTTGAACACTTCTGTCTTATGTCTCCAGCGTCACAGACAGAAGGATGGACAGATTGCCAGAGCTCTTGCACATTCACAATGACATGATGTCCTTCTGAGTAGGAGACTACTAAGGAGATCAGTATGAGGTTCTAAGACCATAATCCCCCTTTCTCCCCCTCTCTCTCGAGTTATTTTATTATCATTATTTATTTGATTTTTAAATGTATATGGGTGTCCAAATTGCATGTATGTCTGCACATCACATATGTGCAGTGCCTTAGATGGCCAGAAGAGAGTCAGATCCCCAGAGATTGGGTTAGACAGTTGCTTGTGAGCCTCTATGTGGGTACTGGAAGGACTCAAACCCAGATCCTCTGGAAGAGCAGCCAGTGTTCTGAACTGCTGAGCCATCTCTTCAGCCCCAGTTTATCTTACCTTTATTTATGTGTGTATGTCTATATAAGTATCTGCTGTGTGAGTGCGGGTATTCTTGGAGACAAGCTGGAAGTGATTTACCAGACATAGGTCCTGGGAACCGAACTACAGCCCTCTGCAAGAGCAGTAAGCACTCTTCCCTCTTGACCATAATCTCTTAATAGTTCTGACACTTGTTTGTAGCTCCAGCATTGTTTGAAGAATGAATAAGGGAATTTGCAGGCTAGACTCTGCAATCTCCCTTGGCAAAAGTCACCAAATTTGGCTGTGATAAAGTACAGGGGTATGCCTGAACTTTCCTCAATTCACTCCAGCTTTTAGTGTCTGTGGTTATTTTTATAACATGAGATTCTTTACATACAATCATTGTCACTCACTTATGTCTTTAAAGCTTGCTCATATATAAGTAGGTTGGGACATTATCTTTTAGAGTGGACACTTTAAATGAATGCTGAAGATTTCTTTTTTATACTCAGGACTGAAAATTTGGATTATTTTTTCTTTCCCATATGAATGTACATGATATGTCTTTAAAAAATTCAAGATATTCTTCTTTATTTTTTTTTTAATTTTTTTTCTCATGGTTTATTTTTTTTATATTTAAAAATTTCCATCTCCTTCCCTCCTCCTCCCCCCTCCCTCCCCTCCTCCTCCCCCTTCCCTCCCCTCCTTCTCCCCCTTCCCTCCCCTCCCCTCCACCCATACCTCCCCTCCCTCCCTCTCAAGGCCAAGGAGCCATCAGGGTTCCCCACTCTATGCTAAGACCAAGGTCCTCCCAACTCCCGCCAGGTCCAGGAAGGTGATCGACCAAGCTGAGAAGGCTCCCACAGAGCCCGTCCATGCAGAAGAATCAGAGCCCAGAGCCATTGTCCTTTGCTTCTCAGTCAGCCCCCGCTGTTGGCCACATTCAGAGAGACGGGTTTGGTCGCATGATCCATCAGTCCCATTCCAACTGGAGTTGGTGATCTCCCATTAGTTCTGTCCCACTGTCTCCATGAGTGAACGCACCCCTCTCGTTCCTGACTTTCTCCCTCATGTTCTCGCTCCTTCTGCTCCTCATCAGGACCTTGGGAGCTCAGTCCAGTGCTCCAATGTGGGGCTCAGTCACCTTCCCCATCTGTCGCCAGCTGGAGGTTCCCTCACGGTCCCGACTTTCTTTCTCATGTTCTCTCTCCTTCTGCTCCTCATCAGGACCTTGGGAGCTCATTCCGGTGCTCCAATGTGGGGCTCTGTCATTTTCTTCATCTATCGTCAGGTGGAGGTTCTATGGTGATATGCAAGAAATAAGATATTCTTATCTGTGCATAGTTCTGTAGCTCTTCAGTCATACAACCTCAGTATTAAGAACTTGAAGTCCATGTCATAGCCAAGAGTTAGGACACAGGGCAAGGTAGTGGAATGACTAGCTTTTAGGACCCTATCATCCAGGAAGAGCTGCTCAGTACAGTTGAGTGGTAGAGCAGGTGCCTAATAGGTACTAAAGTGTGGACAGGTACTTGGCTTGGCAGGAGAGATGCATGTATTTGGAGCCTTTTGAACAGATAAAATTCAATGTGTGTGTGAATTTCTAGTTACTTAAAAAAAGATTCTATAGTTTGAGAATTTAAGTTTGTTCCATTTGAAGGTTTCTTCTTTGTGGACAGATATCTGCCTTCTAATAAAGCAGCATTTATGTGAACTAGCCTTTATAATTCTAGAGGAATTTCCTTAAGATATCAGCTTTAGTGTTCTCTGCTCTTTACATTGAGAAATGAAATTTTATCTAAAGTAAACAAACCATAATATTGTTACTAATTCTCTTTCATTATGTGCTTTTTATGGCCCAGGGTGGGCCCTAGGTGAACATGGAGAATGGGCTAAATACAGCAATTTTGACATCACTACACGTGTGCCACTGATGTTCTATGTTCCTGGAAAGACAGCCCCACTTCCTGGAGCAGGCGAGAAGCTTTTTCCTTACCAGGACCCTTTTGATCCCACCTCAGAATCAATGGATCCAGGTATAAACACACAGAAATGACAATGCCTTGCAGTGAGAGCACCTTTGGTTTAGATGGGAATTACTTTATCAGACAACTAGCTGTCCTACTTTGTGGTGTGTTGGAATTCATTCTCAATATTGTTTAGTGTTCATATATTTTTTAAGCATCTCCCATGTACTAGGTTAAGAATGCATGGCAGAGCCAGAGTTGACAAGAATGGTCATTGTATATCGGGGCCCTTAGAAATTATAGAGGGTCCAAGGAGCAAGTGATATTCCCAATGTGGGGAGGGCTGTTTGGAAGTGACAGCAACATGTCAGACCTTAGAAGAAGTATCTGTAGCCTGCTGAGACAAAGTCTCTCCAACATATGAGTGGAATGTTTCGTGTGCATGCTTTTTTGGGGGACCCAGTGCTTACTGAGAGGTGTTTTCCATTTTGGAGCTCATTGATCTACTAAAACACACCAGGTTAATCTGCTCTGTACCCCCAGCAGCAAAGGGCATTTACTTTTATTTCTACATACTATGCCTTCAAAGCCTTGAAAAACAGGCACTCTTCCTGCTTGTGTGAAGTGGCAGATGTAAGTTCTTGAGAGTTATATCCTGATTTTACCTGTCTGGTACACTTTCAGGCGCCAGTTACATACTTCCAGTGACATTTCTCTTTTCAGAGTGCTTTTCTGTGAGCTACACTAAGTCAGGTGTTCCCTTTTCTAGACTGACTGGCCCTGGGCTCCATCTTTAACACCCATGTCTTGCACTTTATGTTCATTGCTATGTAAATTGATCATGGTTTTAGATCATCATTCTGGCCTTTCTAGATTTCTGAGTTTGCTTATATCATCCAATTTTCTTTTTGCACTTTTAATTTTGTATGTTTCATGCTCTATGTTTCTTTCTCAACACCAAGAGAAAAGTTAGAGTTTCAAGGCATGAGCTTGATTCTTTATTGCTGGGACAAATCTGATAGGACTTTTTGAAACTTGTTGGCCCCCAAACCAAAGAAACACCTCCAGCCACGACCCTCCCCCCCTCCAAAAAATAATCTTCAAACTAACCAACAAAAAAAATCCTGTAGAGAGATTTGTAATCATAGCTACTGAGAGTCTGAGGTATAGAGATCACATGCTCAAAACCTGCCTGAGATACAGATTGAATTCAAGGCCAGTCTCTGTAACTAACTGAGAACTCAACTCAAAAATCAAAATTCAGGCTCAGGATCTAGCTCAATGGTAGAACATTTGCCTAGCATGCATAAGGACCTGGTTTGAATCCCAGGTAATGAAAAAAGAAAACTCGGAGTCTTTTCAACCTATCTTTTTTCTTTATTCCATATGTACTATGCAGTCCATCAGCAAGCATGCTCCTTTTCATTCAGAATCTGTCTCTGCCCATTCTCCTCAGTTCCACTGCCACCAGCCTTCTGGTGTAGCAAGTTTCTGAAGTCTCCTTGTTTGTGCCTTAGACTGTTTCCTTCTCAAGTAACAATTTTGAAACTCAAAGCAGAGGTAGGGCTATAGCTCAATGGTGGAGTTCCTATCTGAATGGACTGAGCCTTGACTTTTATCCCTAGCACTGTAAAGGTGAAAGTTAAAACCAAAAACGGAACCTCCAAAATCCAGCCCTCCTGTGTGCCCATCTCACTGAGGAAATTTCTTTACAATGGCTATCAAGGCCTTCCATGACTGGATTGCTTTCTCATCTCTTCTTCCTCTTGACAAGTATCCAGACCATTCTTTCTGTGCAACATCCCACAGTTCTAGTTCCTCTTGGCTAGATTGTTTTTTTCCAATGATGTATAGATGTGGTCATGTTGCCTTCTACTTTCATAGTGGTGTTTTTTTGTATGAGAGGCTTTTTCTAGGGAGACGCAATACATATGTGCACACACATCTACTCACCCCCGGAAAGGGAACCCACAACAGACCAAAGTAACAATTTCACCAAAGCCTAACTTGGTGAATCAGTGAGTTTTATTGGGGTTACTAATAGGAAGATGGGTGAGAGAATCCTCACAGGAGCACTGATGACTTAGAAGCAGCTGCATTACTGAATAGCCCACATGAACATGGTTGATGACTCATAAAAGCTATGGCCCTAGAGTTCTCGACATAAGTTACAAGGGAGCTTGGCAATTCTAAGAGATGGCCTGTAAGCTTGTGGTGAGTCTCCTTCTCTAGACTGCTCTCAGTCTATGGTAGATATATATAATGTGATATATGCATTCAGTAGAATATTATTCATCCTTTAAGAGAAAGGAAATGCCAGTGTATCCTATAGAATAGATGAAACTTGAGGACTCATGTTAAGTGAATTAAGCCAGGCACAAAGATCAAATGTGGTCTGAGACCATTCCCATGAGATATCTCTTATAGTCTAGTAGTCAAATTCATAGTGCTAGAAAGTAGAATGAGTGTCCTCAGTTGATAGTGGCATAAAAATGGACAACCATTGTTTGGTTTTAGTGAAGAGTTAAGGGCTGAGGTGGTGGGGACAGTGATATAAAATGAATTGCAGAAGTGATAATGATGTTGACACAATGTGAATACGTGTATTGTGACTAAAACATGGTTGAGTCGTGACTCTCAAGTTTTGTGTATTTTACCATAATAAAAACAAAATATGAATCAAATGCAAATATTTAGAAATGAATAATCTTCAACAGACTTTTACACCATGGGTAGAGCTGTAATTGAATGAACTTGTCTGGATCAATTATTTGGCTCCAAAATTTAAGTAGTTTAAAAATGCTTCCAGCAGGCAAGAAACACCTTCACTTCATTTTACATCCTGTTATTGCATAGGCTGGACTGTTAGTGAAGGGAAACGTCCTGGAGAGGTAGCATGTCTAAGCTTCTTTTTCTAAAAATTGGATGTTGTATATGAAAATGAAATGGGTATCAGGTGGTGCTCAGAATGGCTCTGGTTTGGTTGGCTCTGCGGTATACCAGACCAAGCTGTGATGCTTCCTGTTTCAGGTGGGCACGTCATGGACCTTGTGGAACTTGTATCTCTCTTTCCCACACTTGCTGGACTTGCCGGACTACAAGTTCCTCCTCGGTGCCCCATCCCTTCTTTTCATGTTGAGCTGTGCAGAGAAGGCCAGAATCTCCAGAGGCATTTGCAGCTCCATGACTTGGAAGAGGATCCACACTTTCTTGGTAATCCCCGGGAGTCGATTGCCTATAGTCAGTACCCCCGGCCTGCAGATTCCCCTCAGTGGAATTCTGACAAGCCAAGCTTAAAAGATATAAAGATCATGGGCTACTCTATACGCACCATAGACTATAGGTATACAGTGTGGGTTGGGTTTAATCCTGCTGAATTTTTGGCTAATTTTTCTGACATCCATGCAGGGGAACTCTATTTTGTGGATTCTGACCCACTGCAAGATCACAATGTATATAATGACTCCCAACATGGAGATCTTCCCCACTCATTGAAGCCTTGAGTTCTGCCAGCCTCAGAGGACCGCATATGTGTCCTCTTGCCCCCTTCTGTCTCATGAAAGGTGGCATTAGAGGTGGCTGTCTTTTACTACTTATTGTATTAGACATAACCTGAGTGGGTAGCAATCAAAACAGCATCATCAATTTGGCTTAGGACTATGTGGCAGACAAATCTTTTCATTTAGTTCTTCTTAAGTTATAAATGATCATTGGATTTAGGCTAGGCTAAGAGGCTTCCATTTTCAAAGCACTCATCCTTTAGGTTAAGTAAGTAAAAAAGTGAACTTAACAAAATGTAATCATACCTTTTTATGTACAATCCATGGTAGCCAAGAATAGTACTGTACTAAAGAAATAATTTGCTTGTTGAATTTAGTACATTTTAAAAAGTAACCATATATCTTAGGTAGCCCAGTGTAGTCAAAACATGCTAACATGGGATTTATTTCTTTCTCAAATATGAAATTAAGTAATATTTCTAGAAGCAACTTCTATGTGGTCTGTGATCAACTTTTGTTTATAAGACTACAGATTTCAAAATGAAAGGTAAAATACACATGGGATTATTAATGCAGCATTTCTTCATTAAATAAGTAGTGCTTAGTAAAGTATGGATAAAGGTACAAAATTCAGTTAACTATTTCAATACTTGGTGACCCAAATAATAATTTGCTAGTAAATAGTATAACTCCTGAACTTGGTGTCTGTTAAAAAGTCTGTTATTCACAATGAAAAGCATTTAAAATGTAACTATACCCATGATTTGAATCATTCAAAATCATCCATATTCCTATTCCTAGTTAGAGAATTGCAAATACCCACTTATCCTGGAGGCAGGATCTATTCTGCTTCTACTTTTTTGGTAAAGAAAACATAAACTTATGAAGTGTACATTATCTTATGGCTTGTGGAAACTTTAGGGTATAAGTAATTTTCACAATGTACTTCTGTATTCCCGGCATATTCCCTAAATATGGAAGTAATAAGAAAGGTATGTAGTAGGGATAAGGTTATTTCATTACCTACCCTTGTTAAAAAAGTCAACTCTATAATGTGCTGAAAATTGTTCAGTTATCATTAGTCAACAGCTTTCTAACATACAGTGCTTTTAGTCTTCTATTAAATGAGTAATTTCAATAATTTTCTCCTTAAAAATGCCTCAGTCTTTCAAAGTAAAGTTTTTAACACAAAATATAGCAAATAGTTAAGTAGATTTAATTACTCTTGTATATTAAATTGTAACCCAAAAGCCAAGATATTATTTTTAAGTCTGTAAAATCTCAAAGACAGATTGTTTTTACTAGTTGGCCTACAGTAGAGGGGTAGCTGAGCAATCAAGTGACTGTCTTGGCAACAGCAATTTGTATTTGGGGATTGATGGTCCCATTTGTCTCTCCTGATCCCTACATTTGCCTCTCATCTAGAAACTGGCTTTTGTAGATGGTTTATTTCAGTTTCTTCTTGTTCTTCATCTTTATTGCTCTCATTGTATTCACTCAGTGCCATTTTTACAATTTAGTTTAGAAGTGCTTTACAGCATGTTTTTATCTTGCTTAGCTTCATCTTCTACTCCACAGTTATAGGGACAGATTTTGATAACAGGTTTTTTTTTTATTTTACATTCATTTATTGTTTCTGTTTGAGCATAGTATATACATTTCAGTTTTCTTATTTTATCTCCTGAAGCACAGTTTTAGTGTCAGCCTCCTCCAAATTCTGCCTCTGATGAAGTCATAAGCCCAGTGGTGCTATACACTTAGTAGTTACAAGACATTTGTGATTATTCAAATTTAAATTCATTAACATGAAATAACATTTTAAATAATTTCCGGTACATCATAATTCAAGTGCTCAGTAGCTAGACTTAGAGCTTTTCCATCATAGCAGATAGTTCTACTGCACAGAACTATCCTGGATTCCAACTGATTGGCAGGTTCCTACTGTCGTGCATTTGCCCACAATGAGCAAACTATGTTTTGTTTAGGCATAGAGTAGGGTGTTTGCTGTGACCATCAGCCTCTTCCTTTCATTCTCATCACCATTGCCTCTCTCCTTTTTCCTCTCCTTCCGAAATTGTTTACCTCCCCCCCTTTTCCCTCCCCTGTTCCTTGAGGAATCCATGTGTCTTCCTAAAAAATCCCTCTTGACCCTGCCCTTTGAGAACACCGTCAGTGCCTACTAAGGGTCTAGAAAGACCTCCGCTGAGCAGTCAGAGTCTTCCCTGGCTCCACAATGCCCCTTTCCTTGGCTAACTTTTCCTTGCCAATTCCTGCCTCCCTGGCCCTTCTAGTTTGTGCCCTCACTTCTTTGCTCCAACCCCTTCATGGTCATTCTTCATGGCCTGGCTCCCCTACCCCCACTGCTTAGAGGCTGAGGCTTCCGGGACTTTTTAGATTGTATTATAGAGAAACTGAATGCTTTAAAAAAATCTTCTATTTACTTCACTTTTTAAAAGGCACTTTTTATCATTATGAATTTTATGTGTTAATTATAGAAAAATTGGAAATCAGAAATGTAATAAAACACAAGAAGATGTCTGAGTGTTTTATCCTGAGATTGTCATGTAATATCTTGTCGTTTTGGGGGTATGAATGTTTGTCATTTCTTGATCCTCTATATTCTTTATAATGCAATTTCTGTTCTTACATTTTCTCTAAATATTTTGTATGGTTTTTAGTGGCTTTCGCAGATATTTTATATTGCTGATAATATATTTTATTGTATAGTTTTATTGTTATTTTCTTAACCTTCTTTTAGTTGTTGGAAATTTAGGTTATTTCCAAATTTTTAGTATTACACATAATGCTATGATCAACTTTGTGAGTAAAATGTTGTGTTTCAAAGTATTACCATAGGATGGTCTCTCACTGCCGAGTCATCGATAGCAGCTGTTTTGTCCTCTATTGCTGCTATAGTTAGTTTCATACTAAAGTTAGAAAACAAAGTCAACAAGCCTATACATGAAAACCATAGCATCGAGAAAGCAAGCCTGTGCTCCAAAATAATAGGTAAAAGTTGTATCCTGCTTTGACTTCTGATTCTTTGCATATTAGTGACATGAGCCATTACTCTCTCTGTGTGACAGTTGAGTTTTGCATTTTTAGTTGTCTTGAGTTTGTGTGGTCATATTATGGGTGTTACCTTTTAATGTAATAAAATAAATTGCTCTTTTCTGGTGTGATAATTTTTCCTTCATTTTTGTATTAATCATACAAACAATTCCATTTGAGAACTGAATAAATACTTGTTTTCCTTTGAATTTTTTGGGGGGTCTTGGTGTTATTGTCTTTCTACCTAATTATAAGAGTAATGGATGTTCATTATTTTAAAAAGTAAAAAATTATGAAGCTAGAAAGAAGCCTAGTTTCTTACTTGGGTTTTTGAAATTATTTTTATTTTCTTTGTATGAATATTTTGCTTGCATGCGTCTCTGTACACCATGTGCATGCCTGATGCTGTTAGAGGCCAGAACGAAGAGTTGGATCCCTTAGAACCGCAGTTACAGACTGTTATTAGCTGCAGTGTGGGTGCTTAAATTGAATCCAGCTCCTTTAGAAGAGCAGTCATTGTTCTTAACTGCTGAGCCATTTCTCCAGCTCCCTTAGTTTCTTTTTCACTTTTGACAGCACACATAAGCAAAGGGTGTTTTAGCTCCTAGTCCATCATGAGGTTGCAAGCAAAGGTATCATGGTCCACTGATAGAAGAGAGTAATTGATATGTGTGCACTAGTGTGCTTACTTGCTCTGTGCAGTCCTGGGTTCTCAGACAGTTAAGATGGATCTTCCCCACATTAGTCAATGTAATGAGGATAATCCCTCACAAGCATGCCTAGATGTCCATTTCCTGGGTGATTCTGGATTTTTATCATTGTGGCAACACTAAAAATTATGCCAACCTTCAGAATATAGCTAATGTTGACATCTGTGTATATTTCTACTCCTTTTTTGTGTCA
This sequence comes from Arvicola amphibius, assembly GCF_903992535.2. Classification (NCBI taxonomy): domain Eukaryota; kingdom Metazoa; phylum Chordata; class Mammalia; order Rodentia; family Cricetidae; genus Arvicola; species Arvicola amphibius. Next base: position 132,339,318 of record NC_052065.1, on the reverse strand, counting down.
AATACATAGGAGTAGATAAGGACATTTTATCTTTTCATAGGTGGAGTCTACTACCACATAGTCTCTGTCTTAATTGTGATCTAGTATAATTTCAGTAGCTTTTGGAGACAAAAATTTATTATGTTGCCCAGGCTGGCCTTAAGCTCAGTATACTCTTACTTTTACAGTTGTCTGTTGCTATAGCTTAAATAACAAGATATTTTGTTTTCCAGAACTGGAGATCAAACCAAGGGCTTCATCCACTCTAAGCAACTGCTATAGAATCAAGCCACACTCAAGCTTTAGCATAGTTTTTCACGGTAGTTGGCAGGTATTGGTTAATAATGGTAACTACCACCTTTCCTACACTAGTCTGTTTTTGACAGAAAATCTCAAATTTTAATATGCATTTAAAAATCAGTAAAATACAGGTCAGAAAATTTACCATCTTAACCACTTTTTTGTTTATTTAATTTTTACATCCCAATCAAAGTTTCCTCTCCTTCCCCCATCCCCCATCCCATCAGTTCCTCTTCCTTTGTTTCTCTTCAGATACAGGTAGGCCTCCCATGGAGATCAGCCACCCATAGTATATCAAGTTGCAGTGAGACTAGGCACCTCTTCTCCTAATAGGACTGGATGAGGCAATTCGGTAGGAGGAAAGGGTCCCAAAAGCAGGGAACACAGAGGCAGCTTCTGCTCTCCCTGTTCAGAGTCTCTCACATGATGACCAAGTCACCTAACTAACATATATGCAGAGGTTCCAGGTCAGATCCATGCAGGCTCTCTGCTTGTCAGTTCTGCCTCTGTGAGCCCCTGTAAACCCTGATTAGTTGGTTCTGTGGGTTTTTTTTTGCGGTGTTCTTAATACCACTGGCTCCTACAATCCTTCCTCCCCCTATTCCACAGGATCTCCTGAGCTCTATCTAATGTTTGACTGTGGGTCTCTGTGTCTGAGGCCATCAGTTGTTGGATTTTGCCTCTCTGATGACAGTTAGGCTTGGCATAAATCTATAGATATAGCAGAATATTATCAGCAGTCATTTCACTGATTTTTTTTCCAATTTGTGTTTGGTCCAATCCTAGGTCTCTGGGGTTGGCTCCTGGCCCTCAGGGATAACTTCCCTCTCAGGGTATGCATCTCCAGCTGTGCCAGTCACTAGTTGGTCACTCCCACAACTTTTGTGCCATCTTTACTCTGGTACATCTTGTAGACAGGACAAATTGTAATTCAAAGGGTGTGTGGCTGAGTTGGTGTCCCAGTCCCTACCCTGGAAGTCTTGCCTGTTACAGGAGGTGGGTGGTTCAGGCTCTGTTTTCCCCATTGCTAGGAGTCTTAGCTAAGGTCACCTTCAAATTTCTGGGATTTTTCATTGCTCTAGGTTTCTAGCTCATCCCAGAGATGCGATGCCCCCAGATTCTAGTTGTCTCTCCTAGTACTCTTTCCTTTCATTCCTCCTATCCTTCCTGTTCTCATCACCACCCTCCATCCAGACCCCTCCCCATGTCCACTGGCAATGTCCATTCTATTTCCCCTTCACAGGGAGATTCATGCACCCCCCCCCCCCTTGAGCTCTCTCTATTACTTAGCTTCTCTGGGTCTGTGGGTCGTAGCTTGGTTATCCTTTACTTTACAGCTAATACCCACTTATGAATGAGTACATACCATATTTGTCTTTCTGGGTCTGTTTGGGTTACCTCACTCAGGGCAATCTTTTCTAGTTCCATCCATTTGCCAGCAAATTTCCTGATGTCTTTGTTTTTTTTGTTTTTTTTTTTCCCACTGAGTAATAAATACTCCATTGTGTAAATGTAGGACATTTTCTTTATCCACTTTTTGGTTGAGGGACATCTAGGTTGTTTCTGGTTTCTGGCTATTATAAATAAAACTTCCATGAGCTTATTTGTACAAGTGTCCTTGTGATATAGTGGACCATCCTTTGGGTATGTGTCCAGAATTGGTATTGCTGGGTCTTTAGATATATTGATAACCAATTTTCTGAGAAGCCATCATACTAATTTCCAAAGTGGCTGTACACGCTTTCACTCCCACCAGCAGTGGAAGAGTGTTTCTTTTGTTCCACATCCTTTCCAGCATGAGCTGTCCTTTGTGTTTTTTATCCTACCCATTCTGACAGGTGTAAGATGGGATCAGAGTCATTTTGATTTGCATTTCCTGATGGTTAAGGGTGATGAACATTTCTTTCAGCGATTCTCAGCCATTTGAGATTCCTCTGTTGAGAATTCTGTTTAGATCTGTACCCCATTATTATTTATTTATTAAAGAATTCCTGTTACATCTTTTTTAAGGTTTATTTATTATTTATACAGCGTTCTGTCTGTATGTGTGCCCGCAGGCCAGAAGAGGGCACCAGATGTCTTGGTGCTGTAAGCCACCATGTGGTTGCTAGGAATTGAACTCAGGACCTCTGGAAGAGCAGCCAGTGAGTGCTCTTAACTGCACCATCTCTCCAGCCCCTTACCCCATTTAAATTAGATTATTTTTTGATGTCTAGTTTGAGTTCTTTATATATTTTGGATATTATTTCTCTGTCATGGTGAGGGTATGGTGAAGATCTTTTCCCATTCTGTAGGCTGCCATTTTGTCTTTTGACAGTGTCTTTTGCCTTACATAAGTTTGTCAGTTTCATGAGGTCCCATTTGTTGATTGTCAGTCTTAGTGTCGGCATTATTGGTGTTCTGTTCAGGAAGTTGCTTCCTGCGCTAATGTGTTCAAGGCTATTCCTCACTTTCTCTTCTATCAGGTTTAGTGTATCTGGTTTTATGTTGATTAATCACTTTTTTAGACAGTCTAATTGTGTAGTCCTGGCTGACCTGAAACTTACTATATAGACCAGGCTGGCCTTGAACTCACAGAGATCCACCTGCCTCTGCCTCCAAAATACTGGGATTAAAGGTGCACGCCACCGAACTGTCCTATCTTTACTGCTTTCAATGGTGCATTTCTGTGGCATTAAGTAAAATCACATTTTGTGCTTTAATCACCTCTATCCATCTAGAGAACTTTGTTCTTGCAAAACTGACTTTGTTCTATTAAATAGTAACTCTCCATTTTCCTCTTTTCCAACTCCTACTACCATGATACTGTTTCTGTGGCTTTGACTATTCTAAGGTTCCATAGATTTGTAGCCATACATTTGGGTCCTTTTGTGACCAGATTATTGCAGTCCTTATAATGTCTTCAGTATTCTACCATGTTGTAGAATATTAGAAGTGTCTTTCCTCTTGAAGCTGAATATTATTCAGTTGTATGTATTTACTATATTTTGCATGTAATATCCATGGATGGGTTGTTTGTATCTTTGACTATTACTCACAGGGCTGCTATCAACATGAATGTAAAATGATCTGTTCAGATTCATGATTGTGGTTCTTTTGGTGTGTGCTCCATTAGTCATTTATTGTTAAGATGTGCGAGTGTGGTGTGAGAGGTGGCAAAGTGACTGGAAAAGCCTCACCTGGTTACAGAAGGAACATTCTACACAGCTGTAAGTGGGTGGGTCTTCTCCCTCCGTCCAACCCAAGCCAGCCATAACCACCCTGTGTGAATGGTTTCTAGTATAACTTCTCAGATGGGTGTTTGACTCCTTTTCCTTCCAAAAGGCCATCATTTGGGTTCTAGTTTCTTTGGAGGGGTCTCGTGAATTCTGGCCTGATATCTGGGCAGACTGGGATTACCCTTGGGCCTCTGCCCTTTATCTCTTTTTGTCTATTGTAAAAAACTATCAACTTAGCCTACTCTGAGCTGTCTCTGGAGACTACAGGGTAGTTTTTTTCTGCTCCATATGTGTATGTGAAACAGAAATCTGTTATCAGTGGGTACTGTTAGATCACCTGTGTGGCTACTGTGGGTCAAAGTTCTCACCACTTTGGGGTATTGCCTTTACACATGTTACTGAAAGCTCCAGCTAGCTTCCTTGTTCCTTCATGCACTAGTTGTAGCAGATGCCATGTACTGCTTGAGGTTATGAAGAAATACAGGGCAGTCAGTGTGGCAAGGAGGCCACTGTCAAGAGTTTCCTTGAGGGTTCAGAGTTTTCCAACTGTAACTTTAAATATTGCCTGAGACCATTCTTAGCCATAATGCAAGTCTATTTTTACTGATTTTTTAAGCGCGGGGTGGGCAGGTCTGCCTATGTAGCCTAGGCTGGCCTCAAATCTTCCTGATTTAGCATCCTGAGTGCTGAGATTATCATGCTTGGCAAAGATGCGAAATTTAGACTCTGGATTCTAGGCAAAGGTTCTTATCCACTGATGGGAGAAAAGTCCAGATTAGAGGAAACAAAGTTAGTTAAGATTGACACCAAATGGGGCATCCTTGAGACTAACCTCAGGAGTCGGGTACTGGGTGGTGCAGCAGGGCCCACTCAGGAGTCTCACTGCTAAGAGGAGTAGTAGAAAACCATCACATGCTAAAGAAGCAAGAGTTAAGATGAGCGTGGGCTTACTTTGCTTTCTTCCTTCTCTAGAATTCAGAGACTATGATTTATGTGGGTAAGAGGGTTTGGAGTAGGACTATTGTCGCATTTACAAAACCTTTCACTAATTTATTGCCCTTTTTGGTATGTTTTGGAAGGAGCACTTTTCAGGTTATATATATATATATATATATTCAAAACTCATTATTTACTTAGCAGGTTTTATGAATTCATCTCTTTCACACTATTGGAAGCATGCATTTGTATTTGTGTTAAGAGCAGCCTGAGTTTTCATATGAATAAATCCTAAATTTGCCATTTTTTTGTTTGTTTTGTTTTTTTAAGACAGGGTTTCTCTGTCTAACAGCCCTAGCTGTCCTGGAGCTCTTTTAGACCAGCCTGGCCTCAAACTCACAGAGATCTGCCTACCTCTACGTCCTGAGTGCTGTGATTAAAGGCATGTGCCACCACCACCTGGCTTAAATTTGCCATTGCTATTGTGTGTACAGTTCTTGTTGTTCTGTCAGGGCTTTTCAGTGCTTCCTTTAAATGAATGACACTATTGATCAGCTACCTTTGATCAAATTGATCAAATTGTGATACCACTGACCATGTTTGTTCTTTCCAGGTCCCTAACCAGTTTTGTGTGAAGCTGGGGCTGCTGTGCTGTGGATATTGCTTAAGATTTCCTTTTCTTTTGCTTATTTTTTTAGTGTATAAAATGGTGTGTTTTGTTTGATATTTTATACCTCTGTGTAATTGTGCTTTGCTCATATTTGCTCCTCTATTCTCCCTTTTTTGTCTCCCACTCCCATGTTGGTCTCCTTCCTCTGGCCAAATACCCTCTGTCATAGTTTTGGGAACTTGATACAATGTTAGACATACCTGGGAAGACAGTCTCGTCTGAGGAAATATCTCCATCAGATGGGGCAGTGAGAAGGTCTGTGGGAGCATTTTCTTCACTGCTAATTAGTGGAGGAACATCCTGGCTGTGTGGACAGCAGGAGGGCCTGTGCTTTAGAAGAAGGTGCAGATCAAGCCATGGTGAGCAAGTCTGTACTCAGTACTTCTCCATGGCCTCTACTTCAGTTCTTGAGCTCTTGCCCCTATCTCTTTGATGGTGAACTATCATATGGCAGTTACATAACCCCCCGCTCTTCTTGATGGTGGACTATCATCTGTCAGTTACATAACCCCATTCTCCTTGATGATGGACTATCATCTGTCAGTTACATAGCCCTCTGCTTTCCTTGATGGTGGACTATCATCTGTCAGTTACATAAACCCCTGATCTCCTTGATGATGGACTGTCATCTCTCAGTTACTTAGATCCCCGATCTGCTTGATAGTGGACTGTAATCTGTCAGTTACATAGACCCCCTTTCTCCTTGATGGTGGACTATCTTCTGTCAGTTAACAAAGCACCCTTCTCTCCTTGATGATAGAGTATAATCTGTCAGTTACATAGATAACCGCTCTCCTTGAATATGGACTATAATCCATCAGTTACATAGACCCCCGCTCTCCTTGATGGTGAACTATGATCTGTCAGTTACATATTCCACCACTCTCCTTGATGCAGGACTCTCATCTGTTAGTTATATAACCCCCCCCCCCCACTCTCCGTGATGGTGGACTATCTGTCAGTTACATAAACCTGCTTTCCTTGAGGTGAACTATAATCTGTAAATTACATAACCTCCCTCTCCTTGATGGTGGACTATAATATGTCAGTTACATAACCCCCCTGCTCTCGTTGAATGTGAACTATAATCTTTCAGTTAAATAGACCCTCGCTTTCCTTGATGATGGACTAGAATCTGTCAGTTACATACCCCCCCTGCTCTCCTTAATAGTAGAATATAATCTGTCAGTTACTTACCCCCACCCCCTTTTTGATGGTGGACTATATAATGTGTCAGTTACATAACCTTTGCTCTCCTTAATGATGGAGTATCATCTGTCAGTTACATAGATAACTGATCTCCTTGATGGTGGACTCTAATCTCTCAGTTACATAACCCTTTTTCCCCAATAATTCCAATAATTCCAAACTGGTGTGGGATTGTTTGTGACATACACCTTCAAGCACCAGCTCAACTTCTCTGTGCTCAGTGAGAAGTGTTACCTTCAGCAATAGGGCCTTACTATCAGTTTGTAGAGAGTGACCAATTCATGGGGCATACTTTTAAAGGACTTCCCCAACTGCAGATTTCTAAGGCACACCAATCAAGAAAATTTTCCTGAGGCCCTCCCCTGGGGTGACAAAACCTGGAGTGCCTGAGTTTCCTTCCTCCCCTATGACATCTGTTGCACATGAATATATTTGCAGTACTTAGCATAGAGGCCACTGCTTTTTCTGGCTCTGGGCTTTCTGGCTGTTTCTAATAGGGAGTAGGTGGGTAGGTACTTGCATCCAAGTTTCCAAATCTACCCATTTCCACTGTGTGTCACTGCCTCCTAGCACTTGATCAGAAATCACCTTCTGACTGACCTCGCACCCTTGCAGCAGTACTATCCAGTCTACAGTTCAAAGAGAGCCTTTAGGAAGGCTCCTCTTGTCTGTCTACTATGTGTACGTTTCCTCCTGCCTTCCCTGGATACGCCAGTGACTTGTCATGACTATGAGGACAAATAGAAAGTTCGTTAAGCTGCCCTTGAGACAGACCCTTTGTTTGGCTTGTACTAACCTGCCACGTATTCTAAAAAACTACCCTGATTGGCGGGGGCAGCTTTACCCTCTCCGAGGGCATCCTTCCCTTTGACTAAGTCACAGTACCACTTGCAGCATTTGCATCCCACTTCATAAGTCTCATTTCACTGTGCTTTTGCACTCATTTGTGCAATGATATCATTTGCATCTGTTTCCCTAATCAGTGCTGTGAGGGCTCTGTCTGTGCACAGTCATCTTCCAGGTCCATCTTTATCATGGGTGCCTCATTTTCTGTCAGTTCCCTAAACTGTTGCTGACTCTTTAGCTTGTTTCCAGGGCTATTGCTCCTGTAAATTATGACATGGAGACTTTCACTGTGTGCTCTTCAGTGTATTAACATCTCTAAAGGATAATTTTTCAAGTGTAGTTAGCTGGTCCAAGGCATGTGACGAGGACATAAGTCAGTATTTTGGCAACTAACCTTGGGAAACTCCTGGCACTGTCATTTTGCCAGAGTGGAGAGACAAAATGCCAGGTGCTCATGTTCTTTACACATTGTAATGAGACTGTACTACCTATAAAGTTAATGCTGAAAAACTGTGCAATTTAGTTTTTAAAATATCATAAAAAGCTTATGTTTAGGAAAATTTATGATTTTGTGTTGGGACACATTTGTAGATATCCTAGGGTGTATGTGACCCATGGATCACAGGTTGGGTATGCCAGGGAGGGAGGCTTTTTGTGACCAGAAGGCAGGCATGTGACTTGGGACCTAAGCGCTCATTCAGTTTGCAGTAGGGAGCAGTGGTGTCGTGGTTCTGTTGTAATGGTGGCCACCACTGTTCAGCAGAAGCAATAAACAGTGCTGCTAAAATGCTTTTTGTGTATGTGTGTCTGGAACTTTGGTGGTAGTTATTGGAATATTCCTGATCATTTTCTCTTGCCCATTATTAAGGTCTAAAACTGTGGCCTTCCCTGGGATTTTATAAGTCACTACTTAGTAGATTTTCTAAAACAAAATAAAATAAAGCAAACAGCCCAAACAATAGCAACCCAACAAAGTAGCCTTTCTAACTAACTATAGGCATCAAAACACAGCATATACATTTGAGTATGTAGACTCCTGTGCCAAATTGACCTCCAAAGAGGTGACAAAGGTTCCTATTCCAGTCCGCAGTGTCCACTCATTCAGATTCCTGTGCCTTTCCTCTAGAACTATATATATTGCCTTGCAGTGATCTGTTTCCAAGAGGGGTATTTCTTACTCTTTCTTGTGTATTAAGCCTGTAACCTAGAGACTGACACATACTCATTTATGTCTGCTAAACGAATGAATGAAATGAATTTTCTCTAAAGTGCTTGAGGCAGGCCAAAGACAGTATAGTCAGAACAGTGACTGGGAGTTGGAAGACTGTCCACTCAGCTCCTTATTCTGAAGTGGGATCTAGTACCCAAATGAGGCCAGTGACTTGACCAAGAGTTCATAGTTGGCTAGGTTGAAGCAGCTGTCACACCAATGTTTGCCAGGTCTGTTGGAAGCCCACCTCCAAGTCCTCTGTGCGGGAACCTGCTGCTGCTTCCACAGTGTTTTTTGTCCTAGGCTTTATGACCAGGGGGTAGATTTTAGCTGAAATGATATACAGAGCAGCCAGCCCAAAGCTGAGGAGCTGCCAGAAAATAAAACTGGAAAAGGAGAAAGGCTGGCGACCACCGGTTTGGAAAATTGCCTTTGTGTGTAACTGAAGGGCACGAACATGTGTGTAAGGATCAAGCGCCCTCCTTTCTGTGCCTAGATTTTTCATTTCCCTTTTTACTTTGTATTGCTTTCAAATCAAAGGGAAGCCACGGCAGAGAACCTGAGCTACATATATGAAAATGAAGAAAGTTATGGGATGGGAATGTTTCCAATAATGGGTTCGAGATCTGGTCTTTCATAGGAAGTGAAGTGAGGCTGTTACTAAGCTGTTGCTGAGGAACTGGGGTGGGGTGGGATGGGGACTACTAATTCTAGTGAATTTTATCCCCCCCCCCAAAACCCCCAGTTCCTTTATGTACAACCAACTGGTTGATTAAGAATCAGTTTTGAATGGAATGGGCAGTTGCTTATCCTATTTAAGGGCTCAATTTTTTTTGACATTTCTATTGCCGCAGCTTGATTGCTAGAAAAATATTCATAAAGCCAAGTCCATTTTGAAGAGAACATCTGTAAAATTGGGTCAGCAGATATGTTACACGATGGAATGAAATACAACCCTGTCTGGTCTGTGCTTTACAGCAGCAGGGAAGAGCTTTGTTTCCAGGGCGTGCACTTGGATTGGTGCCTTTTGGCTCTGATGACTCTGACCTGCCACATAAACCAGGCCTCTCTGCAGCCACCGCCTTTTGCCCTGGCTTTATGGGCTTAACTGCAGCCCAGAGGCAAAGACAGCAAGCATGTGGTTCCTCAACGCAACCACTGGAGGCCGCTGTGGCACCAAGAACGCAGGAAGGGCGCCCTTCTGGTGGCGCGGGGTGTCTCTAAGGAGTAACGATTGTCACACATACAGACTGTTCTTGAATTCTAGTCCAGGATTTTAAAGACACTGTTCTGAATTAACGTGAATAAAATATTCGGTAGATGAAGCTCAGGCCCTGGACCCCATGGGGTTCTTTTCTAACTCGTTTTTAGCCCTCTGGGACTGGGTCTCATTTGCAGCCCAGAGGCACGGGCTTTATCTATGGCCAGAACGTCCTCCGCAAATGACACAAAGGTTGCTGCTGCAGCCTGTAGTATTTATTCTCAAATATTTCTTTTCCCACGCCACAAGATGGCGTGGGAAATCACACACACACACACACACACACACACACACACACACACACACACACACACACGGGACACAGAACCGCTCTGTGACAGAATCGGGAGAGACGGACCCGGGCTGAGCCACAGGTCAACTCGCTTATTCTCAAATATTTTTGCAAAGCAGGATATTATGCAGTCTTCTCTGTCAGCCATTACTGGCAGCAAGTATCAGCCATGATGTGGACCAAAGAACCAAGCTTGCCTGATTTAATGTGAAATACCATGTTAATATGAATTTCAGACAAGCAGCTAAGAATTTCTTGATAAAATACATCCTAAATGTTAAATGAATCATGCATACCTACATTGAACAATTATTTATCTCCCATTCAAATGAGTCTAGATGTCTAGTATTCTTGAAAAAACCTGCTCTTTTTACACAGGAAGAGTAATTAACTCAGGTTTGGCTATTGGAAGTCGTCCAGGGGGAGCTTGGAGTCAGGATCATCAGCGATGAAGTTGGGCTTTAAGAGTTCTATTCCAAGAAGGGTGGGAAAAAGTGCCACATGTTCACAGCAAGAGCAGACATAACCCTATAGCACGGAAAGGCAGTTCAGAGTTCAGAATTTGCTGGCAGCTAGTCAACTGAGGTAATGCTCTATTTCCCCCTCTTTTATTCATTTATTCTCTTTTATCTCATTTATTCATGTGCACATGTGCAGTGCATGCATGTACATGTGTGTTTGTGTGTGGGGGTGATGTGTTGGTGTATGGCACATGTGTGTAGGTCAGAGGACAACTTGCAGGAGTCTGGAAATCTGTTTTCTTCTTGCACTACATAGGGTCTGGGGATCTAAATCAGGTTGTCAGACTTAGGAGCAAGCACCTTTATCCACTGAGCCATCTTGCCGGTCCCAGTTTTCTTTCTTTTAGGTTATGCCCTTGTGTTAATATTTATACAGGTGTGCCAGCTTCTGGTGACTTTATTCTAAAGGCATGGTTCAACTTTAAACAATGGCGGTGTTGCATTGGCTCTGAGAGACCTTCTACACACACATGCACAAGGTTGACCCTGGCATGATCATTCTAGGACCCTGTGTGGGCCTGGGTCTGTGATCTTGTGAGAGAAAACCTGGAAACACCTGGAATTTGGTGTGTGAATTCAGACCCATCCTTAACTAATGGTGTAGTTTTAGGCAAGTGCATAGTCTGAGTTGTTAGCTATGTCCTTGTGTGTAAATGCTACCGTGAGCCTGCCTACCTCAATGTGTTGTTTTATCAGACCATGTGAGCTGTCAGCTGTAGCAAACCTGAGCATCAGAATGTTGATACTGCTGTATTATCACATTGATTTTGGCAAGCCCTCAACCGTGGACCGTCTAGGGAATGGGTAGTGATGCTGACATTAGGAGTTTGTTCTTCTCATCCCAAGATGATTTTTGGTCCAGTATTTATGGCCTTATCAAAGTGACATTGATGAACAGTATACACTTTGTGGGAGAAAGACTCAGCTTGGAAATACTAATTCCCAGCATCTTTGATTTCCTACCTGGACCTACATTGCCCTTCTAACATGATGACAGACCAAAGATAGGTATGATGGAGCTGAAGGTGGGCCTCATTTGCTAAAATATTTCTTCTGGTGAAGGCTCTGATGGTTAGTTTGAACTGTCAACTTGATACAATCTAGACTTACTGGGGAAGTGATTCTCAATAGGGGACTGTCTGAATCAGGTTGGTCAGTGGGCATGTATCTCTGGGACATTGTCTTGATTACTTTAATTGATATAGCAAGACTCAGCCTAAAAGCAGGTGACATGATTTCCTGATTTGGGGCAGTTGAGTATTAAGCATGCATGCAATTATTCTCTTCGCTCCTGGGCATCATGTGGCTAGGCTACATGCTTCAGATTTCTACCCTGGCTTTCCTGCAGTGATGCACTGGAACGTGGAAATCGGAGCTAGAACACACCCTCTCTCCCCTGCGTTGCTTTTTGTTGGGGTACTTTACTACAGCAAGGAAAGGAAACAAGAACAAAGACTGTGCTCTCTCACTGTTTTCCACGGAGTCTGCCACCAGGGATGTTTTCCTTATTTATCTCCCTGGCAGTCTCCTGTCAGGCTGCAGCTGTTTCCCTTGCAAGGCTGTAGCATGCATAGGGTAGGACTGAATTTACTACGGCTGAAGGCACACCCTCCTGTCCAAGGCATTGTGTATTAGGAGCTGCCCAGACCAAGGCAGACAGCATTGTGCCAGGAGATAGTCTCAAGAAGTCCAGTTGGGCTGGAGGGCCTTCAGCAGCTCCGTTGGCTGCTATTAACCTGCTTGCCATTTTAGTCAAGTTTATCTTGTAAATCCACTTCCCCAAATCAATGGCCTTCATTAGATTGTAACTAAAGAGGTTTCAGCATCTGTAAGCACTTTGGCAAATATATGAATGAGCTTATATGTGGGGGTCTCCAGAGTAAGAGGATCAGCTTTGTGACTACTTTTTTGCCAGTTGTCCCCAGAGCCAACTGAATAAGAGATTTTTAGGTATTTCATCTCTTTTAGAAGTTTTCATTTATTCCTTTTCTTTAATCTGTTAATGTGGGATACCACCTGTACTTGGCCTGGCCGTGATCAGTTTAGAAGTTTAAGAGTACCCAGGGGAAAGGTGCCTGAGCTGCGGCTGGACTATCATAAGATCTGGGCCCTTGGGCTGACACTTCATTTTAAGCTCTGGTCGCTTGGGATTTTTTTTTTTTTTTGGAAGGAGATTGAAGGTTTCATATATTGGTTGAGGAAATGCAGTAATATTGAATCAACTTGTGTGTTAACAGAGAATGGAGTAAGCTAGAAAAGAATAGAATGAACATCCTGGACTAGAATACAGAGCAAAACAGAGTGATGAATAGGCCTCTTATATACTAGGCACAATTGACAACGTCTGCACAAGGATTCACAAGGCATGTGCTGGATGACACATTTCTTGAGACTGGAATGAACCTGGAGGAAGTGATCAATTCACAGTAACAGCAGCAATAGGTACAGGAAGGGGAGTGACAGGCAAGTGCTAAGTCTTCATATATACAAGCAGTGTTTGTTAGCAGCTAGGGATTTAGTTTGTGCTTAGATATAAATAAGTTTATGACCTTAGCTAGTCAACTCACTGTTTTCTGCTATAGAATATTTATCTGTGAGATGGGCTCTCCTGGAGTCACATGATAAATTAAGGTTTTGGATAAAATCAGTTTATTTGAGAGACTGTACTAGTTAGAATTCTCCAGAGAAATTGAAGCAATAGAAAGGTATATTATTTCACCAGTACATATATACCTCACACACTTATCTATCAAATTCATATAGGTTAAGGGGCTTGCTTATGTAGTGGTGGGAGCTGACAATCCCAAGCTCTTTTGACAGACAAACAGGATGGAGACTTGGAGAAGAGTTACTATTGTAACTTGAGTTCAAAGCTATCTTGGAGGTATCTTCCTCCTTGGGATAACTTAGTCTTTTTTTTTAAGGTTTTGAATTTATTGAATGATTCCTAAGCACATTATGAATGTCGTTATGCTTTATTAAAAATAGGATAACTTAAATAGTTATATTAAAAAGTAATATGCCTTCATGAAACATTTACGTAGGTATTTGGCCAAAAACTCAAGAGTCTGTGACCTAGCCGAGCTGACACACATGATAGACTATTACAGAAGTGAGCTCTGAGATGCACGTAGAAACCAGACATAGTGACACACACTTTTAATCTCATTACTCAGGAGGCAGAGGAAAGTAGATTTCTGTGAGTTCAAGGTCAGCCTGAACTACATAGTGACTTCCAGGCCAGCCAGTGCTATATAAAATGTGATACAGGAAAGTAAATATAATCAGTGATGAAATGTGTACTGTCAAGTAAGTTACTGCTGTGGGCAATTGGAGTTGAACCCTGGAGACCTCTGGATATCCCAGTAGAGCACATGACACAGGGTGAAGGACTTGAGTTGCTGCATCTCCAGTAACAATGTCTATTGGTTCTGGGTTCAAAGCTTCCTTAGTTTGGAGGATAACTCATTATTCTTTGGGGCTGCCATGTGACTCAGACAAAGACAATCTCAGATTTGTGGAAGATGTACTCATATGTTATGAGGGCTATGGGGTGTGAGTGATATACAGAAAGTCTATAAAACAGTCTTCCTTACTGAGAAATTGTTATTATAATATGAGAAAATAGATGTGAATACAATTTTAGTCTATAAATGAGGCATTCATATCTAGCTAAAAGTCTAGAATTAAATAAAATAAATATAATTTGTCTTGAACTCAGTTCAATCAATATTGTATTGATAGATGTCATGCTAGGCTTATTAATAGTCATCTTCTTCAGTGTTGTGGAGGATGTTGTATTTCCTGGGGACCTTTTCTTTCTGTCCCTTCTGACCAGGTCTCGTGTTTTATACTATTAAAGCACCCTGCTCCTTTCTTTGTGAACACTTGTCCCTAAAAAAAAAGGAACCATTCACTTCTTGTTTATCTCTGACTCTCCAGCCAAGCAAAGTCATTGGGATGCATGTTTAATAAATACCTAATTTTAAAATTAAGAAAATGTGACAGAAATCTTTCTTAGACTCTACTACAAATTAGTGAAAACTGCAAAATAACTTTGGGCAATAACTCAGATAAGGATTAGATATATCTTTAGGATTCTGCCTAAATAAGAGAAGATAATACATTTTAATAAACATAACAATTGTTTATAAGTAAATGGTCTCTTTTCAGATATTTCAGGAAATCTTCTTTGGTAGCTCATTTTTTAAATTATTTTTTATTTTTAGTGTTTCTCGTGATCAGACTTAGAGGCTCATGCATGCCAGGCAAGGCAAGCCCTACCACTGAGCTGTTTGCCCAACTCAGAATTATGCTTTAGGAATGTTCTGGCCCTGAAATTCTGTTTACATTGCTTCTTTCTTCAAAGACAGAGTGAGTTAATCATCTGAGTTAGGTTATTCCATGGTCCCCCCCTCCCATGACCATAGTGTAATGCTATTGAATGACAAAGTCCAGCTTTTCATTCCACAGAGGCCTTCCTCAATGTAGATCAGCAGGCAGAGTCACACCTCATAATCACTCAGAAATGCAGGTCATTGGAGGCCTCAGAACAATGTTTGGAGTCTGAGAATTGTGGTAAGGAAGACTTCATTGGCTACATACACTATAAAGGAATTAAAAAACTTAGGGAAAACATTTCAGCATTCTTCTAGACCAGGAGTTGAAGGACTATGACCCAAGACCTAAACATGGCCTCTTGTTTGTTTTTGAAAGTAAAATTTTATTGGAACATGGTTAAATTAACCCATCTATATACTGTCTTTAACTACTTTTTCTCTATAAAGGCATACCTAAACAATGATCACAGAAATTATATGACTTGAAAACCATAAAACATTTACTTGGTTTTGTCCTTTACAAAGTATTTCTAACTTCTGTCCTAGTGGGTGCACAGGACTGGGGCATTTAGATTTGTAGCAAAGGGGAGGGAGGATAATGATTTCTGTAGGAATTGACACCGGCATTGAGTGAAGAGGCTGAGGTCTAGAAAGAAAGGCACCCGAAGACAAATCCTGTGGCTTGTAAACCAAAGGTTAAGTATCTAATTTTCAGTTGTTATTTGTGTTCTTTTCTGTGCTCTATGCAGTGTTCCTTTCCAGTGTTTACAAGCTTAAGAAAACAGTATGTTATCAGAATAACCTAGTTCATAGGTGCTTGGCAGAATGAAGAAAATGAGCTCTGCTGCAAAAACAATGAAACGGGAAAGGAGAAGGTAATTTACAGGAACAAGAAATTTGGGAAGGAAGGTGTCAGGAGGTGGAAGCACTTTAGAGAATGCAGATGGAATTTTCTTTGGGCTGTCAGCTCACAAAAAGTTAACACAGAGACTTATTAATTATAAAATCCCAGTCTTTGGTTTAGGCTTGTTCTTAACTAGCTCTTATAACTTGACCCTTTAATATTAATCTATATTCTATCATATTACCTCTCTTCCATATTGTACCTCCTGTTTCCTTTCCATGTGGCTGACAACTCTGCCCTTCTTTCCAGAGTTCTTTCTACCCATAAGTTCCTCCTATACCTCCCACCTAGCTATTGCCCATCCAACTTTTTATTATACCAATCACAGGAGCACATTTTCGCACAGTGTACAGGTATCCCACAGCAAGAGAAAATCCTGAAAAGCTTGAAGATACTTTTAGTTTTGTGTCTCATTACTGGATCAAACACCTGATGAAGACAAATTCAGGAAAGAAGCCTCCATTTTGGCTTCCAGTTCCAGGTCATATAGACTATCATGTTGGGGAAGGGCATGGTGGCAGGACTATGAAACTGGTTGCTATGTCCATAAGCATGAACTAGAATGATAAGGGCTCAGCTCTCTTTCTCCTTTTTATGCAGTCCTAAATCCCTGCCATGAAATAGTACATCTACATTTAGGGTGAGTGTACTCAACCTCAGTTAACCTAACCTATAAATGCCTTGCAGACAGTACTCAGTGATTCTAAATCCCATCAAGTTATCAATCATGATGAACCATCCCAGATGAATCTATATATTTCACTGGATAAACTGTGAGCTTCATTTTACGTAGATTTCAGAAGAAATTATGAATCTGGAAGCTTTTTATGATTTGAGGTCATTTTGTTATATTAGAATGTGTTGAAACCTTAGGGATCAATTGATCACCCCCACTTTTCTCTCTTATTGTCTGAGTCCCAATCCACATGGGAAACAGGCTGATGGAGTTATAGCATCAATATAATGCTTTCCCCAGATGCAGAGAATAAGTGATGGATGTAGATCCAAGTCACTTATACCATCATGAATGTAAGAGACAGAAGATAGGGTAAAGGACTGCAAAATGCCATCCTGTAGTCACAAAACAACCACTGCAATTGATAATTCAAGTGAGCTCTAGTTACCAGCATTGGACCCACATGAGAGCAGCTCCACCAACAGTCAGTCAAGGAAGGGGGAGGTACTCATGGGGCTCTCCCTTTAACCTCTGAAATTTTGACTAGTAATAGATTCTGAGGGAGGGGAATCATTGCCTTAATTGTATACCCTCTGCTGAACAGATAGCTTAAAACCCATAGTCACACAGATGATAGCCTTGGGTAGCCTTGGTGGGTCAGAAAGCAAAAAAATGAATTAACATGAATATGAAAGAATGATTTGTGAAAAGGGGTGGGCAGGCAAGCAAGGCTGATATAGATACGGGTGATCATTGTGCAAAGTATGTGTATGTGAAAGGTTAAAAATAAAGATTAAAATAAAAAAAAAATTGTAGTCATTCCCGAGAGACTCATCTTGGAAACTGGAGCCTGATCTTCACCCTATTTCAATTCCTGGTTTTCTCTTAATGTCTGTATTGTTAGAGGCTATTTGGGGTACAGCTGTCCTCCTTGCATAGAGAGTACTGATCAGTAGTCACTCAGCAGAGTCCTCAGCTTATTCTCCTTTTAAGACCAACCATTGTCCCTTTGGGTACTCTTAGGAGGCAGGTATATAGTCTGGCTTCCAAAAGGCTTTGTAATGGTCAAAACAAAGGCCTAATTAACTTTACTTGAAGACTGCTTTATGTTCAAAGCTATGCCCCCATCTTGTCTAGTAGAGCTCTTCGGGGATTCTGCAGTGAATTTGAATGACAAATTAAAGACTCTCTAAGAATACAATGCTGGCAACATTAAGATTCTTGATTTTAAGTGTAACATTCTTCTATGATATAATCCACGTGAGAAATGAAAGTAAAAGATTAAATCCTTTTGATTTTAGAAGATAAAGTCTAAAGAAGTTAAGATCAAAAATTGAAATCTGATTTCCTTATAAGTCCAAAGCTTAAATTTCTAAAGTTCAAAGAAATCAAAACCAACATTTATTCTGATTCCTTATTCTGCTCTGGCAGCTGATGCCTGGGGTCTCCTCCTCCAGCAGAAGTGTTCCTCAGAAATTAGTCTCTCCTGTGCCCCACAAGTTGGACTCAGCTCTGAAATTGGTGCCATCCACTACCATTATTGTACTCTAAATCCAGTGTCTTTTTCATTATATATAATAGATTTCTCTTTGTTTCTAATTTTGACCTGCCTGAACATGTAGCACATATTGTAGCCAGAAACAGTTGCCAAGTCTTTATAAATTTACTTTTTCATTTCTATTGTATCCATCCAGTTCTTTCACTAGCATCTTAGTTGAGGAACTTGACCTTTCATCTTTAAAAATCTATCAGTATTATGGTGGTTTGAATAAGAATTGTCTTATAGGCTCATGTGTTTGAATACTTAATCATCAAGGAGTAGCATTCTTTGAAGGAGTTAGAAATATTAGGCGGCGTGACTTTGTTGGTGGAAGTGGGTCATTGGAGGTGTGCTTTGAAATTTCAAAAGTCCATGGCCAAACCTAGTATAGAGATACTAGGCTTGTGCTCTGTGGATCAGGATGAAGCTCTCAGTTACTTCTCCAGCATCATGCATGCTGCCATTTTTACTACCATTATAGACAGAAGT
Organism: Arvicola amphibius; assembly: GCF_903992535.2. NCBI lineage: Eukaryota > Metazoa > Chordata > Mammalia > Rodentia > Cricetidae > Arvicola > Arvicola amphibius. The sequence goes on along the minus strand of NC_052065.1, from coordinate 132,320,927 downwards.
TTTTGTCCCATCTGGTCCTGCAGCTGTTCAATCCCAAAGAAATACACAGAGGCTTATATTAATCATAAACTGTTTGGCCTATTTTCTCAGACTTATGATCAACTAGCTCTCACAACTTAAAGTAATCCATAATTCTTATTTATGTTTAGCCGTGTGGCTTGGTACCTTTCCTCAGTGAGGCATTCTCATCTTCCTTTCTCTGCTTCTGGATGGCAACTGCATCTCTGCCTTTCCTATTCCCAGAATTCTTTTATTATGGTTGCCTCACCTATACTTTCTGTCTGGCTACTGACCAATCAGCATTTTATTAAACCAATATGAGTTACAAATCTTTATGGTATACAAGAGCATTATCCCATAATGTAGTTGGAAGCTGTAAGTTTGTTCCCGGATGCCCAGACTCCAGAAATAATCACACATGGGTACAGGAGAACACTTCCTACATATAACCCCAGTAGCACAGACAATAAGAGCAACTTTGAATAAATGGGATCTCCTGAAACTGAAAAGCTTCTGTAAAGCAAAGGACACTGGCATTAAGACAAAAAGGCATCCTGCTGGATGGGAGAAGATCTTCACCAACTCCGCATCAGACAAAGGTCTGATCTCCAAAATATATAAAGAACGCAAGAAGCTAGACATTAAAATTCTAATTAACCCAATTAAAAAATGGGGCACTGAACTGAACAGAGAATTCTCAACAGAAGAAGTTCAAATGGCCAAGAGACACTTAAGGTCATGCTCAACTTCCTTAACGATCAGGGAAATGCAAATTAAAACAACTTTGAGATACCATATTACACCGGCCAGAATGGCTAAAATCACAAACACCAATAATAGCCTTTGCTGGAGAGGATGTGGAGTAAGGGGAACACTCATCCATTGCGGGTAAGAATGCAAACTTGTGCAACCACTTTGGAAATCAGTGTGGCTGTTTCTCAGGAAATTCGGGATCAACCTACCTCAAGATCCAGCAATACCACTCTTGGGAATATACCCAAGAGATGCCCAATCATACTACAAAAATATTTGTTCAACTATGTTCATAGCAGCATTATTTGTAATTGCCAGAAACTGGAAACAACCTAGATGCCCCTCAATGGAAGAATGGATAAAGAAAGTGTGGAATATATACGCGTTAGAGTACTACTCAGCAGTAAAAAACAATGACATCTTGAATTTTGCATGCAAATGCATGGAAATAGAACACACTATCCTGAGTGAGATAACCCAGACCCAAAAAGATGAATATGGTATGTACTCACTCATTTGTGGACTCTAGCCATAAACCAATGTCTTTAAGCCTATAGTTCACAAGCCCAGAGAAGCCAAATAACATGGTGAACCCCAAAAAAAGCATTTATAGATCCTCCTGGAAATTGGAAGCAAACAAGATTGCAGTGTAAAAGTTGTGAGCATGGGGGTGGGGGCAGGAGTGGGGGTGAGGTTGGGGGAAAGGGGAGAGGGAGAGAGGGAAGGGAGAAGAAAAGGACTGGCAACAGCTTGGGGGAGTGGGAGGGTGGAGATGGAGGAAGGGCGTGCATCCAAACAGACTAGGCCCCCAAAATGCCAGTACATGCAGTAGAATCAAAACCCAGTGCCATTATCATTGGCTTCTCAGTCAGCTCCCATTGTCAGCTGTATTTAGGGAGTCCAGTTTGATCACATGCTCATTCATTCTCAGTCCAGCTGGCCTTGGTGAGCTCCCATTAGATCAGTCACGCCATCTCAGGGGGTGGATGCACCCCTCATGGTCCTGACTTCCTTGCTCATATTCTCTCTCCTGCTCTTCATCTGGACCTTGGGAGCTCAATCCAGTGCTCCAATGTGCGTCTCTGTCTCTATCTCCATCCATTGCCAGATGAAGGTTCTATGGTGATATGCAAGATATTCATCAGTGTGGCTATGAGAGAAGGCCAGTTTAGGCACCCTCTCCTCTGCTGCCCAAGGACCTACCTGGGGGACATCTTGTAAACCTGGAAACCCCTCTAGAGCCAAGTCTCTTGCTAACCCTAAAATAGCTCCCTTAATTAAGATATCTTCTTCCCTGCTCCCATATTCACCCTTCCTCCATCTAAACCATCCAACTCCCCCAAGCTCTCCAAAATCCTCCCCTCCCTTCTCCCTTCTCTCTCCCCCTTTCCTCTTCCCCATTTCACCCCCATCCATGTGCTCCCAACTTTTGCTTGGCAATCTTGTCTACTTCCAATTTCCAGGAGGATAAATATATGCTTTCTTTTAGGTTTACCTTATTATTTAGCTTCTCTAGGATCATGAACTATAGGCTCAATGTCCTTTGTTTATGGCTAGAATCCACTAATAAGTGAGTAAATTCCATATTCATCTTTTTGGGTCTGGGTTATCTCACTCAATAAAGTGTTTTCTATTTCCATCCATTTGCATGCAAAATTCAAGATGTCAACCTTTTTTTTTTTTTTTTTTTTTTTACTGCTGAGTAGAACTCTAATGTGTATATGTGCCACACCTTCTTTATCCATTCTTCCATTGAGGGGCACCTAGGGTGTTTCCAGGTTCTGGCCATTTTAAATGCTTATTTTAAATGCTATGTGGGCATGGCTAGGACCAACTCTGCCCAGTTTCAACATGGCGGAGGCATGTTTACTGCCTCTGAGAGCCGTGCTCACAGCCCCATTTTCAGGCACACAGTGGGTCTATGCTGCCATTAATCAAGATGTATTACTCTTCTATGTATTACTCTGCTCACAAACCCCATTTAAATGTTCTTTAGGCAGACCTCCTGAAAGAGTCACAGCTGTTTATGCTGGCGAACCAGGAAGCCCCTGTTTTGAAAGACTGTACAGTTATTACTGCACCTCCCTTGCAAACATAGCCTATCTGAAAAAATGCTGTTACCAAGAAGCTGCGTTTGGCTCCCATTTTTGTGGGTCTAGAAGCATTTTCTTTTAAAGCTTTCTTAGACTTTATATGGAGATTCTTGCCCCACGTTGGGCACATGATGAAGATGTACTCTAAAAAGAAACCTCATACTTGCTCAGAATTGAGTATAATAAAGTGTTATTTATTTAGGGGTAGATGCTGCATGAACGGGGAACAGGAGCCAAATCTAGCAGCTGGAAGTGAGAGTGAGTACTTTGCCTCGGCATTTATGGTTAAAGGACCTTCCACACCACCATAGCGTGCCATGATAATAATATACTAACCTCTAAAACTGTAAACAAGCCCTCAATTAAATGCTTTCTTTTATAAGAGTTGCCATGGTCATGGTGTCTCTTCTCAGCAGTAGAACAGTGGGTAAAATGAGTAGCATCCTTAGCAACACTTTACTGTTGCTTTTCAAATTGTGGCTCTGCCTGTAATGATAGCAGAGGTTTGGTATCATCTGTGTAGGTCCTAGAAGGCCCATCTAGCCCCCTGTAGCCAACTCAGCCACGTGTCTTATAGTCTTTTTTTCCCATCTTAAGAATTCACATTCAACAAGGTATTATGTTATCACATTCCTATGCAGACTTTTTTTGACTGCTGAGACACCCATCTCAGAATCTTTTACTTTGCTTTTTCCTACCCATTGCTTAAGACTTGGAGTATATGTCTACTTTACTCCAAGGCTGTACCCTGGATGATTTAGGTATCTCACCTCTACCCAAACCACCAGTGCTTATCTCTAAAATATCCTATTACATAATGTATGGGGATTCTCCCACTGTGTTTTTTCCCTGACCTAAGATCACCTCTAAATTCACAGTGCCTGGTCTAGGTCTGGTGCAGCTGATTTAAAGATTTAATAAAATATTTTATTTTATATGATGTATAGCTTTTTGATGTATTATTAGTATAATTTTGTAGCAATTTGAAAAATACGGAAACATTTCTATTTATTTTATGTAATTGAGATGTATTTCTAGGTTATAATTTCTGATATTTGAAGCATATCTTAAAAGGTTTCTCTTTTTTATAATTGCACAGTTCATTTACATGTGTCTAATGAGTGTCTAATTAAGGACAAATTTTTGTTGCTTTCAAAATCTAATGATTCTTCCTATATCCCCAAATACTAAGATTGTGAGATCCATGTTTCTTATCTCTTGAATCAGCACTATAGTTTTTTTTTTTCACTTATTTGTATAACAATAATGATATAAAACAACAAATAACCACAAACATTCTAAGAAAAAAAAATAGTCATGCTGAAATTAGCTCGGCAAGCACTGTCTTGAACTATTCTTTCATCAGCATTAGAGAGAAACCAGAAATTTACAAGGCACAAAATGGTTATATCAGTGCACAGTAATGCATGAGGATGAAGTTTTATAGTCAACCTCAGAAGAGCATAAGGAATTCCTGTTAATTTAAATTAGTAGTCTAATTTGGTCACCAATGTATTTCTAGTACCCCACCCAGTTCCTGATGTACACATATTCCTTCTTTTCTTTTCAGCAGGAGTTTAGTATTTTCAGTTCCTTAGATATAATGATTCAGTGCCTAAAATATAAAAAGCAAGGCTCTCATGTGCTCTCTGTATATGGACAGAGGTATGGGTGTTAAGGAGGAAGGTTGTAGCACAATTCATAAAAACCCAGAGACAGAGTCTGAAGTTCATCCTGAAGGTCAGAAAAGCAAAACAGCTAGCCACTGGCTCTTACCTCCTCCTCAGTCCAAAATGGCGATCCTGCCTCCAGGAATCTCAGAATCAGACGGTGTCTGTGAACTGTCTCCTCCTGTTTTATATTCCTCTCTAGGGCTAGGATTAAAGGCGTGCACCACTACCGCCTGGTTTCTTTCTTTCTTTTTTTTTTTTTTTTTTAGCCTAGTGCCTAAATTTTATTTTATTTTTTTCCAGTTTATTTATTTTTTATTAAAAATTGCCGCCGGGCGGTGGTGGCGCACGCCTTTAATCCCAGCACTCGGGAGGCAGAGGCAGGCGGATCTCTGTGAGTTCGAGGCCAGCCTGGTCTACAAGAGCTAGCTCCAGGACAGGCTCTAAAAATAAAGCTGCAGAGAAACCCTGTCTCGAAAAACCAAAAAAAAAAAAAATTGCCATCTCCTCTCCTCTTCCTCCCCCTTCCCTCCCCTCCCCTCCACCCATACCCCCACTCCCAACCTCTTGGTTGGAAGGTAACTGTTAACAAAGAATTCATATATGTGCATTAATTTTCTAACTATGGTAAGGAGTTTGGTTTCTATTCCATGTGCTTTTCTATCCATTTATAATGCTTTAATAAGAATACCCACATGATGATGAGATAAGAACTTTTAAAGATAAAATATTTTAATTAATTATTTGAGAATTTAATATATGTATGAAATATGTTTTGGTCATATTTACTCTGTAATTTTCTCCAAGCAGCTCTTAGATCCAATCCCCATCCTTAGTTCCCTTCCCCTTACAACTTTCCCCACCCTCAGCCCCATCCTCCTTTCAATTTGTGTCCTTGAAAAAAATAATTCACAAGCCAAATCTTCATGGGAGTAGGACCATCTACCAGAGCATGGTAGACCCACCATGAACCACACATTTAAAGAAAATGGTTTTCCCTTCCTCAGAGGCCATCAGTTGTCAATAGCTCTTCAGAGAAAGGTTGGGGCTAATGAACCCTTCCCTATTATATGCTGGAATGTTGACTGACTTGAATCTTCTGCATTAGACTTGACTTTTTAATAGATTCTATATGTCTGCAGAATAGAGTATAATAAGGGAAGGAGGTTGATGTGAGAGACCTGCTATGGAAAGTTTCGAGGGTCCCATCTAGACTTGATGACAAGATGATGGCACTGGTAATAGAGAAAATTGGAGGAATGACTTTTAAAATTTCAGGAGTTAAATCAATAGTTTGTTTTAATGAATGGAATGAAGAAACACTTTTACCTTTCCTTGTACTCCATCTCTCTTTTATTCATGCACATATTGAAAAAGCATTAATAGAACATTAATCACATTAATATTAATCATTTAGGAATTGTGCTGGGTACAAAGAGGCATACCAAAAGTTATTTTCTCTCAGACAGCTGAGTCCAACTATGAGACAATAGCAATATTTTTCATGTATGAATACTGAGCCTATACTGAGAAATTCCCTTTATATATTTAAGAGCTCTTTGGCCTTTGTATGTATATTCATTCAGTAAGTAGTTTAAATGATTGCTTCATATAATACAGTAATATGTAACTCAGATAGAGGCATTGGGGAATTGGTGTGTGGGGAGGAGTCTAGCTTGCTGCTCAACACCTGCAAGTTCATATGGTTCTGTTCCCTTGTACTTACTATTGCTCACAGAAAATCTCAAATTTATAATCCAAAAGTACCTATGATGAATCTGAGTGATATTGCTTTCATGCATTGATCTATATGTCAAAGTCCTCTTTGATCTTGACTACATCATTACAGATATTTTGAGCCTCATTTTTTTATCATCAGCTCCAACTCTCCACACTTCATTTTGGTCTCAAACACCAGAGTCCTTAAAAATCTTTTGTGCAGGACATTGCTATTATTAACAGCACAGGAAAGTGCCCCCTTTCCCTTCTTATTTTTCCACCATGTACATGTATGTGTGTGTGTGTAGGCTAGAAGAGAATGTTGGGATTCCTCAGGAGTTGCTTACAGGACATTTGAGACAGAGTCTCTCACTGTACTCAAGCTTACCAAGCAAATTAAGCTGGCTTTCCACAGAGATATACCTATATCTTCATATTATTTATATATTATATATTAATATTTTCATATTATATATATCATATAGAGATATATGTATTAACTGTTGGCAGAGGCTGTTCTTTCATTCTAGGCTACTCAGACATGAAATAAATCACTCAAAAGCTCTATTATTTGCAATACTGTTTGGCTAATAGCTTAAGAGTATTTCTAGCTAGCACTTATATCCTAAACTAACCCATCTCTATTAATCTGTGTATCATCATGATGTTGTGGCCTACTGGCAAAGTTCCAGCAGGCTCTGGCAGGGTCGTCTGTCTCCTGTGGTGGCTATGTGGTATCTCACTAACTCTGCATAATCTCTCTTTATATATCTCTTCCAGCCTAACTATATTCTCTTAAGCCACTGGCCAAAAGCAGCTTCTTAATTAGCCAATGGCAATAAAACATATTCATAGCGTACATCACCTCCCAAATCACCTCCTCTTTTCTGTCTAATTAAAAAGGAAAATTATAACTTTAACATAGTAAAATTGCATATAACAAAACAGCTATCAAAAAAGAAAAAAACAGCTATAAAGCAAGTATTATAGTTACAATATTTATATCTACTTTATCTTTTATCATAACTAAGGAAAACTATAACTAAAATTATCTATCCTTCAACACTATCAGAGACTCCAGAAGGATATAATATTACCTAAGTAAACAGGAAGTACATTGTAAACAACTTCCAAAACTCTAGAATTGACAGAGACATCTCGCTGCCTGGACAGTCACCCAAAGTTCTTCTGTAACATTGGGGCATCCATCCTCAGCCTACAGGTCTATAGTATCCAGCAGACTTTTCTGTGAAACAGGAAATTTCAAAGACAGTTCTGCCTATATTGGCAGTTTGTCAGTCACTTTCTTCTGTACCCTGCAGAATGTCTGGCAACTCTTTCATGAAGCAGGAACCCAAAAAACCATCTCACCTTTAGGCAAGTTCAACAGTGATTTTTCTATGGGTCATGCATGTCCAGGTCATACAACATACCAACAAGCAGTCCAGGCAAGAGCGGTTTCTTGCCCAAATGGCTAGCAAACTACATAAGGAGCCTCTTCAATGCCCATCTTCCTCTTGAAGTAATTGTTGCTGCCAGGAGCAGATGTGTCTCATGGTCATGAAAAGTCCTACATTCTTAAAACATTCTAAATGCCATATTCTGTATGTCATTGGAAGGTTTGAAGATTATCTGTCTAACTGAAATATATCTATATATTTAGAAAACCTAACTAACATGACAACATGCCTGACTACTATAGATGACTATTAACTTGTATTTCCTAATTATATATTACATTTTTAAATGAGCTGCACAAACTAAATACCTTAATCAAGAGCAGAAATATACATATAGCAAAATTGACCTTATATTTGTATCAATAGACCAAGATCCATAACAGTGCAAAGTATTTATCTTTATATCATATCCTCCTTTAAATGTAAGCCAACATTTATAAACAATATATGGGAATTTGGGCGTAGTTCTCTCCAAACTGCTTCCTGCTTTTTGTTGGACAAAGTATTTCGGGGGTTTATGGAGACCTTTTGGGTGGTCTTGGTCCATCAAATCTAAGTCTGGAAGGAATCTACAGGTTCTCATACTCTGCGGAAATAAAAGTAGAACCCCCTTTCCAAAGCAACATATCTTTAGACACAAATTTTGTTGTCAAGACACATTTAAAAATATTTATGTTGGCTTAGCTTAGCAGCCTGTACAATGAAATGTCTCTTTGTACTTAGCTCATTGACAGTCAAAAAAATTCAAAGAAAACACAATAATATACATAATCCAGAATCTCTGAGTATTTTCCATATTTACATGGCTTATTTTTCTTACTCTATTAATTTTTCTTTCTTTATTTTATTATCTTTCCTTATTTAATATATGACTGTCTGTACTCTGTTTCTTTAAAGATTTTACTTTTATTTTTTAATAACTGTCTATACTCTTTTCCCTCTCTTTCTTAAGCCTATGTACATTTATCCAACACTGTGACCCATTTAGAGGTCTTTTTCATCTGAATCTTTCTTTATTATGTGTCTGTCCTTATTTTCTGACCAGGAATAAAAAATAATGTTAAGCAGGCATGGCTAGGACCAACTCCAAGATGCTGCCTGTTGCCTCTGCCTAGTCCATCATGGTAGAGGCGTGTTCATTGCCTCTGAAAGTCATACACGTTGCCCCATGGGCCTTTGTTGCCATTAAGCAAGTTGTAGCATTCTGCTCACAAACCCCATTTAAATGCTCCTGAAAGAGTCAGAGCCTTTTGTGTTAGCTAACCAGGTAGATGCCTTTTTGAAACCACACAGGTTATTTTTTTTTCTGCTAATGTTGAATCAGGAAGATTTCTCTTAAAGGAACCACTGTGCTCCTTTTCGCTGCCAGCAAATGAAGCCCATCCGGAAGAAGAAAATGTGGCTAAACTTTGTGTTTTTTGTGGGTCTAGAATTTTTTTTCAAAGCTGTCGCAGATTTTATGTGGATTTAGCTGGCACACATTGGCAGGCCAATCTTTTGGCAGAGGCTGTTTGTTCATTCCTGGCTGTTCAGACCTGAAATAATCACACAGAAACTGTATTATTTGCAATACTGTTTGGCCAATAGCTTAAGCATATCTAGCTAGCTCTTATATCCTAAACTAATCCATCTCCATTAATCTTTGCATCACCATGAGGTTGTGGCCTACTGGCAAAGTTCCAGCAGGGTCTGGCGGGGGTGTCTGTCTCTTGATAGTGAAATGACATTTCACTAGCTCTGCCTACTCTCTCTATATATCTCTTCCAGCTTAGCTATATTCTGTTAAGCCACTGTCTGAAAGTAGGTTGTTTATTAGCCAATGACAATAAAACATATTCACAGCATATATCACCTCCCACATCAATTAACTCCGTGTATATCTGCCTCCTCACTTCTATAATTACAAGGATATACCATCATGCCTGGGATTTTGCAAAGTGTGGGCACCAGTGATTAAACTGGGGTCCTTTTGCTTGCTTAGCAAGAGTTTTTACTGAGTGAGATTTCTTCTTGACCTCCATTTCAGTTTCTTTATTCCAAAGAATAGTCTATAGTATTTCACATCTTGAGCAAAGAATAAGAAAGATTCATTCTCATAGATAGTGGATTTAAGACCATTTTCCATGGCCTCCTCATGAGAATGTTCCCCCTCCCCTTTTAGGGGGCATGGACCCTAGGTGACCCATTTATTTGGAGTCCTATTTAATTAACCTTTCCTATTGCCTCTATTTGGCACTTCGTCTCTAATACCCTCAAAGTTAAATATTTAGAAATTAATCCTTAGTGATGTGGTTTAGTAATTAACTATCAGCTCAAGTTGGATTCAACCTAGCCACGTCAGTGGGAAAGAATTTTTTAATATTTTGTTTTTCCTTTCTTTCACTGTTTCAAAGGGTTGGTATTATATTTTTCACACATCACAAATTTGCATCTTCAAAGCTGGAAAACATCAACACTTCAGAAAAATATAGTGCAAAATATGTCACCATCTACTTGCCTGGAGTAGTCATCAAAGAGAAAACTATCATCTCCTGGACTAGGTCAGTATTAGGTGCTAATGTTCAGACCCAACTTAGGAGCATCTTCAATCTTCTTAACTCCATATATCATAAAAGCCTGGCAGCACATACCCTGAACTAGGTAGTTGGTAAAGCTAGAGGCTTGTTTCAACAAAAAGCCAACAGTGCTTCACTGTTTCACTGGCTAGCTTAGCTTCCCACTGTGGTCTAACACCTTTCATGAGGCCTTCCTCTCTAGCATAGGCATGTTGGGTTAGGAGTCAGCATTCCACAAGTATTTCCTGAGGGCTTCTCTCCCAGACCCCTCTCAACATGTGTATTCATGGCCAGGTCGTTTATCCTGCCTGCCACCTTGGGCTGATGAAAATGTTACTTTGACTTATGGCTTGAGTACTTCCTCAGAAAGTCAGGGACCCCAAGTGAGTTCTATCCCTAAGTTTTCTTCATGGAAAGGTTTTCATTGTTTATAGTCTGTGAATTTTGGATGACAGCCAATGCTGTAGCCAGGAGGAATGCTTTCTCAGTGGGATTTCTCCTGCAAACCCCACCATGATAAATACACAATGTTTTATCAGTCTATTCATCTTTATAGAAATGCTTTCTTTGAGAGGATGATGGTGTAGTTTTCAAATTCATAGTTATCTTATGCTCTTAATAGTCTATCATATTTTCATTTAATTATTATGAGATTAGTGTAACCTCTTTTTGGATCCGAAGGTAGGATGAGGGGAGAAATTCAGTTATTTTTGTGTTGTGCAGAGCTAGTTTCCCACTAGAACTCCTTTTATTTTTGAATGATGAGATAATTTCATCAGGAATTACTAGTGCAAACCCCACAAAGCTGTCTATGGGATGTGGAATTGGTAGCTGACAAAAAGTTAATTATTTGACTTTGATAATATCTCCTCTTTAACAGAGGGAAGTAGTAAAAACTCTAGTGACAGCCTTTAGACAGAAGTGATGTGGTTAACACTATGGAGTCATTGTGTTGTTGTGAGTAGAGGGAGAGGAAAGGTGCCAAGCAAAGCCACTAAGTGATACCAAGGGCTGGTGGCTGGTGGTAATTTTGATCAGAAACCATTTCTTGGTCAGGTTACCACATTATAAAGAAATGTGCTTTTAAAACTATTGCTGTTCTGAGACAGTCTGTCATTAAATAGCCTTGACTTTCCTGATACTTGTTTTGTGGCTCAGGATATCTGTAAAATCATGACAGTATTCCTGCCTCAACCTCACAAGCGCTAGGTTATGCAATGCAATACCAAGCTGGGAAATAAGTTTGAACTGATTTTGAACAATGACTTATTTGGGGAATCCAAGGGAGCCCATGTTTAGCTTCACAATGCCGTGTACCCATATGCACATTGTATCTACTTTTTTACATAGTTTCAGAGAGCTCACTGATTTATTAAGGCCTTCTCCGTGAAAGAAAATAGAGCCATTATCTTTTACTATGCTAAGAAATCCATTTATAGGGTCTCATTCTTAGTGTTTAGTTGTCTGAAGGTGCCAGAAATATGTATATATTCAAGCTATCAGAAACACTAGACAGTGATGTATAAAACTAAATTGTTAAAGTGTAGGGTTTTTATTAATTTATTTATTTATATTTATTTATTTATTTTTTTGCAGAGCTTCTCTCTTTCTAGTGACAGAAAGGATATATACTAATTTTCACTATCCCAAGTCCCGGGAAGTAGAATCATTTCCAAATGTCACTCAGAGAGGTAGGTGACCATATCTTATTTTACTGAGGGAGTTTAGTGCCTGTCCTTGTTCCTCAGTAAAGATCTTGTTCTTGATAACTCCAGACCCAATGACTCTTTACTCTAGACATTACTGGTCATACACAGAAACTTGGACTTTTTTGAATTCTTTTCTGTGCTGATTAGCTCTACCCTGTTAACATGTTTTTCTTTCCTTCTCAGCTAGACTGTCTGGCTAGTAAGTTTTAGGGGTTCTCCTCTCTTTCTTTCCCCTGCACTGGGTTACAGACACATGTTGCCGTACCCAGCTTTTTACATGGGTGTGGGGAATCTGAACTCAGGGCCTCATGTCTGTGTAAGTCCTTTGCCAACTGAGCCTTCTCTCCAGCCATATTTGATTCACCCTGTAGCAGTCATGCTTGTTTTGTGTCTTTTCTTACCCTGTACTAGAACTGCATGTGGATAAGAATGGAGAAAATAGTCAAGGCTATTAATCAGGGATAGCTCCGTTAGTCTTATAGTCATTTCCCCCAACTGAATAACACAAATGTATTTTTTAAAAGTGTGTGTTTGCATTTAAAACCATGTTTCTAGCCACTTACCAGAAACCCTTGTGTACAGTGTGCCCCAATGAGTTCACATTTGAAGATTTAAGGTAGGTTACACAATGGGACAGATAACTGCCTACTTTGTATGGTCCACAATCCTCTTAAAATATTGGGACATGAGGGTTATCTGATGTCTCCAACTGTTGCTATTAATTCATTTATCCTAAGATGGCAAAAAGGACAACTTCCTACCATGATATGAAAACAAAAGGGGCCTTTTCTGGGCTCTGATGGGACAAAATTACTTTGGAATATAAGGGCACCTGGCAAAATCTGTACCACAGTGATGTCTGGGAGGAGAGCTACACTTAATGCTTTCATTGATCAGTGGGTGAGTGGGACATCTGGAAAAATGATAAGGATCTTAGCCCGGTTATTACTTTTCTGTCAAAAGTTTGACAGTTGAGCTGAGGTCAGATATTTCCAACAATAAGAACCAATGTTGCAAACTAATGAGTGGTCTTGGAGAGAGAGGAGTGTCCATGGCACAGAGCACAGATCCTGGGGCACTGCCTCATACTTTTATTCCTTAGACTGGCCTTACACCTCATAAATCTGTCAGTCATTTTGAATGAAATTTCTGTTTGTATTGGGCAAACCATTTGCAGCATTTGGTATAAGCTATTTGGCAAGCGTTAAGACAATGAAGTCTGGAATTCACATTGAAATTAGGCACAGTGATGAAGTTTTTATCTTAACTGATCATTTCTTTGCTACCTCTAATGCTGCACACCTATTAAAAATCCAGTGTCACATTTAGAGAACTGAATTTGAATCTTCTCATTTGGGTTGCCATCTGGTGTGCAACTAACAGTCTCAGAGAGTAAGAGGCCATCTGTTAATACTTTTTCCAGGAAGCCTTTTATAGTGCAGTGAAGTGGCAACTCTCAAAAACACATTGTAATGACTTACATGATCTTGGACATACATACAATTTGAGGCTAGTATTTTATTTCTATATACATAACTTTTTTTCATTCAGGGAAAAGAGGAATCAGGAAATACTTGCATGCACAAAAGCTCCTCTTCAACATGTGAGGAGCCATACAGTTATTTGATTATTTGGCATTGGATGGATTTTAGGAGTCAATTCCTGGAGAAGACTGATTTTGTCTCATTAGATATTAATGACCTGTAGCTATTCATTTAGGAATGTGGCCTTGTGAGATTTTTTTCTTTTTTCTTTTCTTTTTTTTTTGTTTTTGAGATTTTTTTCATCCAAATTGGCATGCTAACTGATATTGTCATTGTGCAGACCTTGCTTAGGCAACCATATTGTTGAGATTTTATGGCCACAGCTTTCTTGTCATAGCTAGAAGATACAATCTTGTATCAGATATCCTAGTCCTCTTGCTCTCAGAATCTTTCCACTCTCTTTCACGATGGTCTCTGAGCTTTCGATCTAGGCGTTGTGCTGTAGGTGTATCATTGGACACTTTCTAATCTGATATTAAGATAAATTATCCTGTATTACAGTTTTGTGTTTAGTATGCTACACTATCTTTCCAGTGCTTTTATCTAATGTCATTAATGCTGGGCACCCATGGTCAGTTGTTCTCCGTATTTGATGACTTGTGGATTTTGGTAATGGTCTCTTTTTGCTACAAAAGGAGGCTTCTTAGAGGAGGGGTAAGAACTACATTTTTGAGTATAAGATTAAATATTTATAATGAAGTTAGAAATTATACTAGTTTAAGAAAGTGGTGATAGTAGGTTTTCCTTTAGGTCAGCAATTCTCAACCCCTGGATTGCAACTCATTTGTCGAATGACCCTTATGCAGGGGTTGCTTAGACCATCAGAAAACATAAACTTTTCATTATGATTCATAGCAATAGCAAAATTGCAGTTATAAAGTAGTAATGAAAATAATTTTATGGTTGAGGGTCATTACAACATGACATACTGTGTTTAAAGGATTTCAGCATTAGGAAGACTGAGAATCACTTCGTTAGGTTCTGTGGCCTTCCAAGTAGTTATGGGTAGTTCGCTAATATATACTTATTTGTGTGTGTGTGTGTGTGTGTATACAAAACTTCTTTTTTTTTTTTGTTTTTTTGAGACAAGGTTTCTCTGTAGCTTTGTTGCCTGTCTGGGAACTAGCTCTTGTATACCAGGCTGGCCTCGAATTCACAGAGATCTGCCTACCTCTGCCTCCCAAGTGCTGGGATTAAAGGCGTGCGCCAACGCCGCCTGGCAGCGTGTGTGTAAAACTTTAAGTAGACCTGAGATAATGTGATTTCCTATGACTTTTTCAAAGATTCTGAGTACTATTTATAAGTGTTACAGTTCTAAAGGGAAAGGCATCCTGGCTGTCTGAAGCCAGGCGATACCTACAGCTCTATTCTGGTGGCGGATGGTTTCCCCACAGGAATGTAGCAGTTCTGTTTCTCTAAAGCAGGAGTCATTATAGCTCAACTCTGCTCTGTTCTGCTACAGGGAGTTTCCCTGCAGAAATGTAGCAGCTCTGCCGCTGCTCCAGCAAAAGCTGTAACTTCTCTGCCTTACTTCACTCCAGCGAAAGGTTTTCACCTAAATTTCATTCAAGAAATTTATTCAGATGGAGGAATCCAGAGAGTAGCTGCCTCTGCCAGGGCAGAAAAAGGCAGTCCCCAAATGAACAGGTACAGGGCTGTATAGGGTTTCTTAGAGGCAGAGATTTTCCAGGGTGAAGATTTTCAGGATGGGAATTGGTTAGATTTCAATCCCTGAGTTTGGACAAACTCAGAGATTGGCTGGAGTCTGTTCTCAGGGATTGCTTGGTTTTGTCTCAGGAACTTGTTGCTTTTCATGCTCAGTGATTGGGGAAGAGTTTGTTTCTTTGGCTCTGATTTTAGCCCTAAAGTCTGTTTCTTTTCCTGGCCCTTTTTTGACATTTTGGCTCTTGTTTCAGGAACAATGAATTGGGTCTGATTTCAGGGTTAGAGTGTGTCTTTGGCTGGCCTTTTATCCTACACTATTTTATTCCCCTCCTCTATATTGCTGCTTCATTCCCTTCCTTGTTCAAGTCTTCTCATCTAACTCTCCCTCTTCATAGTGCCACTTACTATTCCCCTGTTTATAACATCTCCCTCAATCCTGGTTCCTTTTTACTTTCTTGGTATCTGTGGTGACTCCAGGTTACATACTCACATCTAAAGATTAAGAGCTAAGATCCACAAATAAGAGGGAACATGCAGCATTTGTCTTTCTGGATCTGGGTTACCACAAATTTTATTTTTTCTTTACAGTTGAATAGAATCCAATTGTGTATGTGTACCACATTTTCCTTATCCATTCATCATGTAAAGGACAGTTAGGTTGTTTCCATTTTCTAGCTATTGTGAATAAAGTAGCAATGAGCATGGCTGAGCAAGTATCTGTGGAGTTGGATGCAGAGTCTTTTGGGTGTATGACTGAGAATGGTATATGTGGCTTGAATGATAGATTTATTTTTAGCTCTTTCAGATTTTTTTTATTCTCCACACTGTTTTCATAGTGGCTACAATAATCAAATGACAAGAGGTGATTATTCACTGATGGAGGTGCAGCTACATTGCAATATAGAAATCTTACCCAATAGTGAATGAGGACTCTCATTTCTCCACGTTCTCATGAGCATTTTTTTTTTTAATCTTAGCCATTCTCATTGGGGTAAGATTAAATCTCAAAGTAGTTTTAATCTGCATTTCCCTAATTGTTAAGGATGCTGAGATTTTTTTTTAACGTATTTTGAGATATTTATTAGCCATTTTTATTTCTTCTTTGGAAACTCTCTGTTCAGATTAACAGTCTGTTTTTAATTAGGTTGCTTGTGTTCTGGGCTCTGTTTTTAAAGTTCTTTATATATCCTGTAAATTGATCTTTTGACAGATGAATAGGTGGCAAAGATTCTCTCTGATTTTGGGCTTCCTTCCCACTCAATTGATTGTTACCTTTTCTGTACAGAAGTCTTTTAGTTTTATGAAGTCCCACTTATAAATCCTTGGTCTTAATTTCTGGACAAAGAGAGCCCTATTCATAGAGTCCTTTCCTATCCCCATATATCTTAGGGTACTGCTGAGTTTTTTTCTTGCAGACTCAGTGCTTCTGGTTTCACTTTGATCCATTGAGAACTGTTTTTTTATGTGCAGGGTGATAGATTGGATCTAATATCATGTTTCTATGTATATACTTCCAGTTTTCCTGGTAACACTTATTAGAGATGTTATCTTTTCTCCAGTGTATGGTTTTTGAAGCTTGATCCTAATTAGACTCATCAAGTCAGAAATCAAGGTAAAAGCTGAAAGATCAGAAAAACAGAGCAACACTCAACAGACTTCTTACCTCTCTGAATTCTCTGACCAAAAAGGCTGAGGTCCTGTCTCTGTCCCACCTTGTCACTTCCTGTCTCTGCAAGCCTCAGACCTCTAAGGTTAACTAGTGGCTAGCTCTGCTCTCTGGTCTTCAGGCAAGCTTTATTTGTCAGAAGACAAACAAAATATTACAACAGGTTTTTTTTTAATTTTTGCCAAATAACAGATGGCAGATCTTATGTGCACCTAAGTATGAGACTTCTGTTTGTTCCATTGATCTACATGTCTGTTTTTTGTTCCAGTATCATGGTGTTTTTATTAAAACATATCTTAAACTCTGGATCTCTCTTGTGATGTCCTCTTTGTTCAGGATAGTTTTATCTATTCTTGATATTTGTGTTTCTATATGAATTTTCTGTTTTTTTTTCTATTTCTATGGAGAATTTTGTGGGGATTTTGATTGAGATGGCATGGAATCTATAAATGTCATTTAGTAGAATGGTAATTTTCACAGTATTAATTCTACCTTTCCATATTCTATGGTCAGCTTCAAACTTTTTCTTCAGAAATTTAAATTTTCATTGTAGAGGTCTTTCACCTCCTTGGTAGGGTATTACTATATATTTTGTGTTTTAAAGTTTCTATTATGAATGGGAATGTTTATATGAGCTCTTTCTTAGCATGTTTATTATTTGATATATAGTAAGACTACTGATTTTTATGAGTTGACTTTGTGTTCTGTCACTTTGTTCAAAGTAGTGATTATTTCTAAATGTTTTCTGGTGGAATTTTTTATCATCTCTCATGTGTAATATCATCTACAACTAGGAATATTTTGAGTTTTTTTCTATTTCCTTTTTTTGGTTTTTCAAGACAGGGTTTCTCTGTGTATCTCTTGCTGTTTTGGAACTTACTCTGTAGACCAGGTTGGCCTCGAACTCACAGAGATCATCTGCCTCTACCTCCTTGAGTGCTGGGATTAAAGGCATGTACCACCACTGCCTGGCTTATTTCCTTTTAATTTCCTTATCTCATTATTCTACCTAGTGCTTACTATATTGAAAAGGAATTGAAATAGTTGACAGCCCTTTCTCATTCCTGATTTTAATGTAATTGCTTTGAATTTTTAGGATGGTGTTGGGGTGGGTTTGTCATACATAGCTTTTATTATGTTGGGGTGTTTATGTTTATTATGTTGGATTTTGTCAAAGATCTTTTCTATATCTATTTGAGATGATCATGTGGCTTTTGTCTTTAAGTCTATTTATATGATTTATTATGTCTATTGAGTTACATATATTGAAACATCCCCAAATCACTGTAATAAAGCTAACTTGATTATGGTATATAACTATATTTGGTTTGTAAATACTTTATTGAGGATTTTGCAGCTGTGTTCATATTACCTGTAGTTTTGGTTGTCATTGCATCTTTATCTACTCAAATGATGACTTTCTAGAAGGAGTTTCTTTTGTTTCTATTTCTTGAATAATTTAAGAATTGGTTGTAATAACAATTAGAAAAAGAGGCTATAAATTTGAAGGAGAGCAAAGAGAAGTTTAGGGGAGAAAAGTAATTAAATTATAATATCAAAAATAAATGAAAATAAAGAAAAAACTAATTTGGGTCAATAACCATGAAAAAATACTCCTTCTATGTCTGGTAGAATTCTACTGTCAATTCATCTGAGCCTCACCCTTGTTTGTTTGTTTCTTTTGTTGAATTTTGGTTAAAAGGCTTATATTACTTTTCCTAATTCATTTGTTATGGAGCTGTTTATATTGTTAATCTCTTTTTGAATTTTTTTGTGCTTTGGATGAATCTAGAAATTTGTCCATTTCTTTTAGGTTTTCTACCTTAGTGTAGTGCAGATTTTGAAAGTATTACCTTAAAACAGTCTGTATTTATTTGGTATCTGTTGTAGGAGGCTGCCTCAACAGGTATTAATTTCAGAGATACTTTTTCTGTGTGCTGCTGAGTAGTAGAATGTATATTCTTTGGTGTGTGGGTGAAATATTCTGTAAGTATCTGTTAAGTCCATTGGATGTATGATGTCAATTAATTCTGAAGTTTCTGCTTATTTTATCCCAGATGAGCTGTCTGTTAAGAGAGCTGGGCATTGAAATCACCCACTATTAATGGATTACTGTTAATTTATGTCTATAAATCCAATAGTATACATTGTATGTGCCAGAGTTTGGTAAAGTAAAATAAACAGAACACCCAATTAAACAGTATGAGTGCTGGAGGTTTGGTAAACTAGGCAGTAAATATTTTTTGTGTGCATTATTTATACTTGTTTTCTTTTACATTTATTTGTTTCTATGATTGCCTCTGAAAGTAATACGTATTGTCTTACGCCATTTGTGCTGTTATAACAGAATACCATATGCTGAAAGATTTGTAAAAAAATTGGCATTTATTTTCTAACAGTTATGGAGTGTGTAAAATCCATGATCAAGATGTCAGCATCTCACTGTCTGGAGATGTAATTCGATAGGTAAAAGTGCCCACTGTGGAATGGAAGAAAGCTCTGAGTTTGGATGCCAAGCCCTTGCATAAAATCTGGGTGTGACAGTGCATGCCTGTTCCTTCAGAAATGAGGAGCACAGAGATAAGAGGATTCTGAGATTTACTAGCCTGCCAGTCTAGATGAAACAGCAAATGCTAGGTTCAGTCAGAAACACACATAAATGCACACATGCATGTACAACATCAGCATGTTGCTGCATTTCTAAGAGAGAGACAAACACTTTGTCTTCAAATAGCAAAAGGGAAAAGAAACAAAAGAAAGCCAAACTTGTCTTTTTTTTTTTTTTAAATCAGCATTAATGTATTCACGATTGCAGAACTCTTATGGCTTAAGTACTTTCCCGGTTCCTCATCTTTCAACAGTACTTGCACTGGAGATTAATTTTCCAACACATGGTTTCTTGCAGATGGTGGAGGGATGCATTTAAACCATAGCAAATATATATTGCTGAGAATTTGGTAAATACGACAAAATTGATAAAAAAGAAAATCACTAATAATCATCAGTGAGCTTTTATTAAAATAATATTTAACATATTGTAAATAATTTTTTATTCTTTTTCTGCTTTGCCCATTTCAGTCATCTAATCGGTGGACCATTATGTGCTACAGTGGAAACCACTAATAGTCTCTTCAAGGTACTTATTAAAATATGTAATTATATATTGGTGTATTTAATGTTTAATATATCTGCTACACAGGCATAAAGTGGCATGAAGAGAGGTTTGAGTTCTTGTTCACAGTTGTATCCCTAGAACCTATTGCTTGACATAATGAATGCCTCACAAACGTTTTAATATTGCAATGAAATATGCACATACAGAGTTTCAAAACTACATAATTTGATTCTTTTGTGAAGATACTAAAATATTTCAGGTCTTTAATATTTTATTTTTGCAAGTTTTCAGTATACTAAATATAGACTTTCTTTCCCAGGTGTGGTAGCATATGCTTATAATTCTAACCCTTGGCTGGTAGAGACAAGAGAGTATTCAGAATTCGAGATTATAGAAAGTTCAAGGCCAGCTGGGCTACATGAGATCCTGTTTCAACTCCCCTTTCCAGACATTTGAAATAAGCCAATGTGTGTGTGTGTGTGTGTGTGTGTGTGTGTGTGTGTGTGTGTATGTGTGTGTGTGTGTGTGTGTGTCTGCGTGCACGTGCGCACGAATGTGTGTCTGTTTGTATGAGTATTTTCAAAACTAAGATCGTATGTAGCAACTCTTATAGCATGATTTTACTATACTACATTCTATTGTATTTTGCTTTATTTCATAAGTACTTCTGGTGTTGAGTCTGGCATAATTTTTTAAAGATTTTAATTATTCTTAACATTTCACCAGATCTCTTCTCTTCTCCTCCTCCCCTCCCACTGAGCTCCTTCTTCTCAACAAGTCTCCCTCCTACTCTCATATCTTTTTGTGACCTCTTGCATTTAAATAGGATTACATACAAGAACATGGGTTGGGACTTATTTTTATGAGAAAGGGCAATGTAACAGTGGCTACAATACTGAGGAATATGATGTCACCTTTCCTAGCAAAAAAGAGACAAAGAGATTTAGTGGACCCACCCTCTAATACAAGTTCAGGATCCTGAAGTGAAGAAGTATGTAAGAGTAATGCACATATAGAGAGTCCCCCAGTAAAGGTGTGGTCTTGGTCATTGTCTGGACTCTAATCTCTGTAGCAAGGTGGTCTTACAACGTTGTCAGCACTGTTTCTAGGAAGCATGTACCTCCTGTGACAGGCACCAAGCTTTAGGCATTCTCTTTCCTCAGCATGAGATTCTGAGAAGGGTTCCTATTTCTTGTTGTCTTTCTTTTCAATAGGCTGATGGGCAAGAGGAGAGCATGTCCTCCAATGATCATCAGTCCTCCCAAGCCAGTTTACAAATTCCCTTGCATTTTCAGTGTGAAGGTAGACTGTGATAATAATTATAAATATGATAACAGTGATAATGAATTTTCCAAATTATAATGAATTCAGAAAAATAAGCACGCATGTGCACGCGCGCGCATGTGTACACACACACACACACACACAGACACACACACACACAAATCAGCCAATTAAATGGGAAAATTAATTGAAAAGGCAGCCCTTTTAAAAATTTTATGAGCAAATACCTGAAAAATGTTCAACATTCTTATCCATCAGCGACTTGTGCTGATAGGAGGAGGAATGTAAATCAGTGGAGTCACTATGGAAAATGTAAAGGAATACTTGAGAAAACTAAAAGTGGAACCTACTATATATTACTACTATATCACTGGTCCCAATGGAAGTTAACTTACAGTACAGCAGAAATATCTATGTGGTGGCACTATTCTCAATAGCCAATTTTCAAATGAACCTGCTACCCATAAATGAAAGAATGGATAAAGAAATTTTGGCGGCATATATGTACAAGATTATTTTATTCACCTTTAAAGAAAATGAAACCGTATTATTTTCAGGAAAGTGGATGGAAGTAAATGAAGAGCATGATGTTCAGTAAAAACCAGCATCAGAAAGATAATTATTATACCTTTGATTAATATGAACAGTGTAGAAGTGTTTCTATCTATCTGTTGTTTCATTGGTTAATTAATAAAGAAACTGCTTGGCCTGATAGGTCAGAACATAGGTGGGTAGAGTAGACAGAACAGAATGCTGGGAAAAAGGGAAGTGAGGTAACCGCCATGAAGCAGTCGCCATGCCTCTCCTCTTTGGGTCAGTCGCCATGAAGCCAGCGACCAGGTCAGACATGCTGAATCTTTCCCGGTAAGACACCACCTTGTGGTGCTACACAGATTATTAGAAATGGGTTAAGCAAGATGTGATAGTTAGCCACATGTAGAGGCTAGAGCTAATGGGCCAGGCAGTGTTTAAATGAATACAATTTGTGTGTTGTTATTTTGGGTGTAAATCTAGCCATGTGGGATCAGGCAGGACGAAAAGCAGGCCTTTCTGCAGCTCCTCCTACAGAACAGTTTAGATGAACAAATAATATGAGAGTAGAAGAAGACTAGTGGGAACAGGGAAATGAGACAAAAGAAGGTAATGGTGTGAACATGATCAAACTGCATTTATATACACATATGAAAATATGACAATAGAAGCAACCCACTATGTTTATAATAAGCATATGCTAATAAGAACCCAAAATTTCTAATACTATCTAATTTCTTTACTTTTTAATTATCTCTGGTTAGATTATGCAAAATTGGGATCATATAGAATGTATAATTTATACTTATTCATATATGATAGAATATATGTGAGCTACAATATTACTTATAGTATGAAAATGTACCATAATTTATTCATTAGCACAATATCATTTTAAGAGAGTCTTACATTTTTCAAGCCTGCATAAAGTTTTATAGTAAAAATGAAGTGTGATTTAGTTTTATGTTCTTTGTATTTTTCTATACATTTTTTGATTTTCAAATACTTACAGATTTTGAATTAATCCGCAAAATATTGCTGAGAGTTCTCAGAGACCCCTCATTCAGCTCCCTCAAATGTTATTATTTATGTGGTGTGTGTGTGTGTGTGTGTGTGTGTCTTGTTTTGTAATTCTGGTTATCCTTGAAATCACAGTTCTCCAGTTCCATCCTCTTAAGGGTTGGGATTTATCTTAGTTTGGGTTTTTACTGCTGTGAAGAGATACTAAACCATGGCAAATCATAAAGAAAACATTAATTGGAGTGGCTCGATTACAGTTTCAGAGGTTCAGTCCACTATCATCATGACAGGGAGCATGGATGCATGTAGTCAGACATGGTGCTGGTGCTGGTGCTGAGAGTGCTACTTCTTGATCATAAGGCAGCAGGAAGTCAGCTATCATACTGAGGGAAGCTTGAGAAAAACAGACCTCAAAGCCTGTTCCCACAGTAACACACTTCTCCAACAAGGCCACATCTCGTAATAGTGACACTACCTTTGGAGATCATTTTCTTTCAAATCACCACAGGATTATAAGTATGTGTACAATACCTGGCTCAAAAATTAAGATTTTATATAACACTAGTATAAGTAGGAAATTAACCTTTGATACAATACAAATAATAATTATATAAGCTATGGTGGTTTGAATAAGTGTGGCCTCCATAGGCTCATATACTCAAATGCTTAGTCACCAGGGAGGGGCACTATTTGAGAAGGATTAGGAAGTTTGAGGATTTGTCCTTGTAGGAGGAAGTATGTCAATGGAGGTGGACTTTGAGGCTTCAAAAGCCCATACCAAGCTCAGAGTCAGTCTCTTTCTCTCTCTCCTTCCCTCCCTCTCCGTAAACAGTTGAGCAGGTTGTATTTATATATTTAGGAATGTGTGTGTGTGTGTGTGTGTGTGTGTGTGTGTATGTGTGTGCATAACAAAAATTAAATAAAAGAAAAAGAAACCATGAATTTGAAGGAGATAGAAAAAGAAAGAGGAAGATGTATGGGAGGGTTTGGAGGAAGGAAAGGGAAGGAAGAAATTATGTAATTATATTATCATTCCAAAACCAAATAATAAAATTATAGAAAACTAGACAATTGGTAGGTAGTATCAACATTTTATTACTTAATATGTGTTCATAATTGTTATATTCATACTATATGAATATCCTTATTTTGTTTTAAAATAATACATTTCTGATACCTTTGGTAGAGTCTGAGCTACTTTAATAAGCTCTTATCATCTTTTTCTTTTGTACTGATTTTATTGAGCTATACATTTTACTCTTTTCCTCTTCCTGCCTCTCCCCTCCCCTTCAACCCTCTCCCATGGTCCCCATGCTCCCAATTTTCTCAGGAGATCTTGTCTTTTTCTACTTCCCATGTAGATTAGATCCATGTATGTTGTCTAGGTTCTTTGGGATTGTGATTTGTAGCTATTATCATCTTAATGAGCTATTGGTTTTGCCACTTACTATAGAAAATCAGCCTTACCTTCCAGTCCTAGGTCTGTCTACTGAGAAGCTATTTGAACTTGTACAATGAGCTGAATTTCAAAGGACATGCATATATGCATATTGTCTTTTAGACCTGGGAAATAATCTGATGCAGAACAAGACAGAGCAGGAGTTTGCCAAGCTCTGCAAGGAGCTTGGGTGACTGACAGGAAGATGGGAGGGAGGGTTACTGGACCAAAGCCAACTTGGAGATTGGCAATTTTATGAAGGGTGAACAGGAGAATGCAAGCTCTTATGTTCTTTCACAGAGAGAGCTTGAAGCTCTCAAATCTTATCTGCTTTTAATTTAATTTATATAAAACTGGACAATTCTTGGAGGTTCATCTGGCCTTGAAGCAACAGTGTTTATTTCAAACTCACCCAAACAGATGAGTGTAATGAGTCTTTCTCTATCCTGCCATCCAGCTCCCTAATACTGACACAGAGACTTATTATTAATTATGAAAGCTTGCCTTTTAGCTTAGACTTGTTTTTTAACTAGTTTTCTATTGATTTTATTAAGCTATACATTTTTCTCTGCTCCCAATCCTTCCTTCCTTCAACCCTCTCCCATGGTCCCCATGCTCCCAATTTACTCAGGAGATCTTGTTTTTTCTACTTCCCATGTAGATTAGTTCCGCGCACCACGCCCCCGTGTCTGCGTTCAGTGCGCTGGCACCCAATTCGCGAGATTCGGGCAAGGGGCAGGAGGTTAAAATACACAAACACAGACAGACAGACAACGACACGGGTCATCCTTGAATTCCCCAAGAATGCCCCCTTTATTGTGTTCAGGGGCAGATTATATAGAGATAGCCATGACCCAGCCAAACCCACCAGAAACCACTCTCCTGTCATCAGGAACTCCTGAAGGTCTCGCGCTCAGAACAGCTGTAGGCACTCAGATCAGGGGATTACAAGGAATTCAGGATCTGGGGTCTCACTGCTCCCAACAGATTAGATCAATGTATCTCTCTCTTAGGGTCCTCATTGTTGTCTAGGTTCTCTGGGACTGTGATATGTGGGCTGGTTTGCTTTGCTTTATGTCTAAAAACCACTTATGAGTGAGTACATATGATATTTGTCTTTTTGGGTCTGGGTTACCTCACTCAATATGATGTTTTCTAGATCCATCCATTTGCCTGCAAATTTCAAGATGTCATTATTTTTTTCTGCTGTGTAGTACTCCATTGTGTAAATGTACCATGTTTTCCTTATCCATTCTGTGGTCGAGGGACATTTAGGTTGTTTCCAGGTTCTGGCTATGACAAACAATGCTGCTATGAACATAGTTGAGCACATGTCCTTGTGGCATGATTGAGCATCCTTTGGATATATACCCAAAAGTGGTATTGCTGGGTCTTGAGGAAGGTTGTTTCCTGATTTTCTGAGAAATCGCCACAATGACATCCAAAGAGGCTGTACCAGCTTGCATTCCCACCAGCAATGCAGGAGTATTCCCTTTAACCCACAACCTCTCCAGCATAAGTTGTCATCAGTATTTTTGATCTTGGCCATTCTTATAGGTGTAAGATGGAATCTCAGAGTTGTTTTTATTTGCATTTCTCTGATGGCTAAGGATATTGAGCATTTCCTTAAGTGTCTTTCAGCCATTTTAGATTCTTCTATTGAGGGTTCTCTGTTTAGGTCTGTACCACATTTTTTATTAGATTGTTTGTTCTTTTGATGACCAATTTCTTGAGTTCTTTGTATATTTTGGAGATCAGCCCTCTGTTTGATATGGGGTTGGTAAAGATCTTTTCCCCATTCTGTAGGCTGTTGTTTTGTCTTGTTGACTGTTTCCTTTGCTTCACAGAAGATTTTCAGTGTTGACTGAGGTTTCTGTCCTTCCCAGTTCCTGCAGTTGTTAAATCCCAAAGAAATCACACAGAGGTCTATGTTAATTATGCTCTGATTGGCCTAGTAGCTCAGGCTTCTTATTCTTATAATTTATATTAGCCCATAATACTTGTCTGTGTTAGCCACGTGGCATGGTACCATTTTCGGCGAGGCAGTTACATCTTGCTTGCCTTTGTCTGGCATCCTCTGTGTCCCTGTGACTGATCCTTCCTTCTTCCCAGAATTTTCCAGTTCTTATTGCCCTGCCTCTACTTTCTGCCTGGTCACCCCACCTATACTTCCTATCTGGCTACTGACCAATCAGCATTTTATTAAAATACAATTGATAGGGTACAGACCATTGTCTCACAGCACTTCCCTTGTCCTATTTTTTCAAAACAAGAACTCTAAATCTAATATCCGTTGTGTAGCTTTTTGTCCAGATCATTATCCATAACATCTTGTAACCAACACTCTAAACAAAAATAAATATCCATAATCCATTTTTTTGGGAATATGAGCATAGTTTTCCAGGATACTTCCTGCTGATTGGGGGTGGTGATAATCTTATGGGGACCTGAAGGAAATTTAGAATTATGATCAAGTCCTGACTGGAGTATCCTGTGAGGTTTGATCATCTCAGCCAGCAGTCTTGAAACTGTTCTGGACGCAGAACTCAGAGGAAACTCCAACAGAGGTCCTCTGAAATGTTCGATCATCTGTACCATCTGCTCCTATTGGAGATTCTGCAGGGGGTCTTCCTTGATCAAACATGATTTTTCTTAGCTCAGAGTAAATCCATAGCCTTTCATTTTCTGTGGAAACAAAAACAAAACCTCTTCTCCAAAGTAACATACCTTTTGACTTTAATTTTGACGTCAGTGCATTTTCAAAATATGTATGTTGGATTAATCCAGCAGCATTTATAATCAAATATCTTTTTAGCAGCTTTTGCTTCTTCCTCAGCCAACAAAGAATTTAATGACAACACAAGAACTTACAGTATCCATACTCTCTGTGTATTTCCCTCTTTACATGGCTTTATTTTAAATTCTATTTCTTTTATTTTTATTTTTAATTTTTGGCTTTTTGAGACAGGGTTTCTCTGTGTATTTTTGGCTGTCCTCAAACTCACTCTGTAGACCAGGCTGTCCTTGAACTCACAGAGATCTGCCTGTCTCTGCTTCTCAAATGCTGGGATTAAAGGTGTGTGCTACCATACCTTGAACTCACAGACATCCATCTGCCTCTGACTCTGAAGTGTTGGGATTAAAGATGTATGCACCACACCCAACTACTCTCTTTTTTCTTTAAGGACTTTATCCATTTTTTTTCTCACAAGCTAATATATATTTTTAAACACTCAGTATACCATTTAGAAATTGTCTTCGCCTTTAAATCTACCTTTACTGTATATCTCTCTTTTTCTGACCACATGAGTCTTTAATTTGCTAAGCCATATGGCTAGAATTAAAGCCGTGGCATTGACGGCTGGATCCAGCCCATAACTTAGTTTTTTCTGAGACTCTAGTGTAACATGAGGGCCCGCATGCCAGGGGTACTAGCTGAAGCCATGTTTTTTTTGCCACAATTCTATGGTGTTTCAAGGTCCCTGCCACCACCAAAAGGTATGCAGTCAGCTTTTCATCAACACCATTTAAGTGTTCCATGGCAGGACCTCTTAAAAGAGCTGCAAGGTTTTTCAGTTAAAGCTGAGTCAGGAAGCCTCTCTTAAATGGGAGTGCTTGCTTCTAGCAAGCAGAACCCATCCAAGAAAGTGCTGCTATCAAGAAGTCATGCTTAACTCTATTCTTTTTTTATTTTTCCTTTCAAAAATTTATACTTCCTCCCCTCCTCTCATTCCTCTTCCACTTCCCCTCCTCCCTCCCCCTGCCTCCTTAAGAGAGGGCTGGGAACACTGCCCTGTGGGAAGTTCAAGGCCCTCCCTCCTACATCCAGGCCTAGGAAGCTGTGCACACAAATAGACAAGGGTCCCAAAAAGCCAGTACATGCAGTAGAAACCAGTCTCAGTGCCTTTATCAATGGCTTCTCAGTCAGCCCCCACTGTCAGTCTCATTCAGAGAGTCAGGTTTGATCACATGCTCGTTCAGACCTGGTCCAGCTGGATTTGGTGAGCTCTCATTAGAATAGGCACTTTGCCTCAGTGGGTGGACCAACCTCTTGTGGCCCTGACTTCCTTTCTCATCTTCTCCCTCCTTCTGCTCTACAACTGGACCTTGGGAGCTCAGTCCGTTGCTCTGATGAGGGTCTCTGTCTATTTCCATCCATCGCTGGACAAAGATTCTGTGGTGATATTCAAGATAATCATCAGTGTGATAGTGGGGCAAGGACAGTTCAGGCAACCTCTCCTCTGCTGCCCAAGGACCTAGCTGGGGACATCCCCGTGGACACCTGGGATCCCCTCTAGAGCCAAGTCTCTTGCCACTCCACCGTTCCTCCATCTCCACCCTTCCACTTCCCCAAGCTCTCCCCAGTCTTTCCTTTCTCCCTTCTCTCTCCCACTCTCCCATTCTCCTAACTCCACCCCACCCCTACACCCACTCCCATGCTACCAACTTTGCCCAGCAATCTTGTTTGCTTTCAATTTCCAGGTGGATCTATATATGTTTTTCTTTGGGTTCACCTTGTTATTTGACTCCTCTAGGCTTGTGAACTATAGGCTTAATGTTCTTTGTTTATGGCTAAAGTCATTTGTTTATGGCTAAAGTCATTTTTTGGGTCTGGGTTATTTCACTCAGGATAGTATTTTCTATTTCCATCCATTTGCATGCAAAATTCAAGATTGACATCATTATTTTTTACCACTGAGTAGTACTCTAATGTGTATATATTTCACACTTTCTTTATCCATTCTTCCATTGAGGGGCATCTAGGTTGTTTCCAGGTTCTGTCAACCCGTAGAAGAATGAAAATAGATCCATATCTATCACCATGTATAAAACTCAAGTCCAAATGGATTAAAGACCTCAATATAAATCTGACTACACTGAACATGATAGAAGAGAAAGTGGGAAGTAGACTGCAACACATGGGCACAGGAGACCACTTCCTATGTATAACCCCAGTAGCACAGAAAATAAGAGCAACATTGAATAAATGGGATCTCCTGAAACTGAGAAGCTTCTGTAAAGCAAAGGACAGTCATTAAGACAAAAAGGCATCCTACTGAATGGGAGAAGATCTTCACCAACCCTGCATCAGACAAAGGTCTGATAAATATATAAAGAATATATATAAAGAACTCAAGAAACTAGACATTAAAATTATAAATAACCCAAATAAAAATGGGGTACTGAACTGAAAAGAGAATTTTCCACAGAAGAAGTTCAAATGGCCAAAAGACACTTAAGGTTATGTTCAACCTCCTTAGTGATCAGGGAAATGCAAACCAAAACAACTTTGAGATACCATCTTACACCTGCCAGAATGGTTAAAATCAAAAACACCAATGATAGCCTATGCTGGAGAGGATGTGGAGTAAGGGGAACACTCATCCATTGCTGGTGGGAATGCAAACTTGTGAAACCAATTTGGAAATCAGTGTGGCTGTTTCTCAGGAAATTGGAATCAATCTGCCTCAGGATCCAGCAATACCACTCTTGGTAATTTACCCAAGAGATGCCCAATCACACTACAAAAGCATTTGTTCAACTATGTTCATAGCAGCATTATTTGTAATAACTGTATTCTTTTCTAGAATAACTTCCCAAGCTCTCTCAGGCTTTTAAGTGGATTTGGTCAGCCCCACATTACAGAAGGAGCTCCCACAACATTTCAGTTTCAGGAGGTCCCATTTATTAATATTTTCTCTCAGTGTCTGTGCTAATGGGGTTATATTTAGGAAGTGGTCTCCTGTGCCAATGCATTTAAGTGGAATTCCCAGTTTCTCTTCTGTGAGGTTTAGTGTGGTTGACTTTATGTTAAGGTCTTTGACCCATTTGGACTTGAGTTTTGTACATGCTGATAGATCTGTATCTATTTTCATTCTTTTATATGATGATATCCAGTTATGCTAGCACCATTTGTTAAATATGCTTTTTTTCTATTTGATATTTTTTGCTTCTTTGTCAAAAATCAGCTGTTCATAAGTGTGTGGATTAATATCCGTGTCTTCGATTTGGTTCCGTTGGTTCTCCTGTCTGTTTTTATGCCAATACCTGCAGTTTTCAGTACTGTAGCTCTGTAGTAGAGTTTGAAGTCAGGGATTGTGATTCCTCCAAAAGTTCCTTTATTGTACAGGATTATTTTGATTATCCTGGGTTTTTTTTTCTTTCCACATGAAGTTGAGTAATGTTCTTTCGAGGTCTATAAAGAATTTTGCTGGAATTTTGACGGGCATCGCATTAAATCTGTAGATTGCTTTTGGTATGATTGCCATTTTTACTATGTTAAGTCTACCTACCCAAGAGCATGGTGTCTTCCATTTTCTGGTGTCTTCTTCAGTTTCTTTCTTCAAAGATTTAAAGTTCTTTTCATACAGGTCTTCCACTTGTTTGGTTAGAGTTACTCTGAGATACTTTATGCTATTTGTGGCTACTGTGAAGGGTGATGTTTCTCTGATTTCTTTCTCAGCCCATTTATCATCTGTGTAAAGGAGGGCTACTGATTTTTTTGAGTTAATCTTGTATCCTGCTACATTATTTTAAGTGTTTATGAGTTGTAGAAGTTCCTTGGTGGAATTTTTGGGGTTGCTTATGTAAACATATCATTAGCAAATAGTGAGTTTTCTGTTTCTTCTTTTTTGATTTGTATTCTCTTGATCACTTTTTGTTGTCTTATTGCTCTAGATAGGACCTCAAGAACTATATTGAATAGATATGGAGAGAGTCAACAACCTCGTCTTGTTCCTGATTTCAGTGGAATCTCTGGGAATTTCTCTCCATTTAGTTTGATGTTGGCTGTTGGCTTGCTGTATATTGCCTTTATTATGTTTTCATATGTTCCTTGTATCCCTGCTCTCTCCAAGACCTTTATCAAGAAGGGATGCTGTATTTCTTCAAAAGCTTTTTCAGCATCTAATGAGATGATCATGTTTTTTTTTTCAGTTTGTTTATATGGTGGATTAAATAGACAGATTTTCGTTTGTTGAACCACCCCTGCACCTTTGTGATGAAGCAGACTTGCTCATGGTGGATGAGTTTTATGATGTATTCTTGGATTCAATTTGCCAGTATTTTATTGAGTATCTTTTCATTAACGTTCTTGAGTGCGATTGGTCTGTAATTCTTTTTCCTAATAATGTCATTGTGTGGTTCGGGTATCAGGGTAATTGTAGTCTCATAAAAATAGTTTGGCAATGTTCCTTCTATGTCTATTGTGTGGAACAATTTGAGTAGTGTTGGTATTAGTTCTTCTTTGAAAATCTTGTAGAATTCTGAGCTGAAATCATCTGGTCCTGGTTTTTTTTGTTTGTTTGTTTGGGAGACTTTTGATGACTGTTTCTATTTTTTAACAGTTATAGTTTTATTTAATTTGCTTATCTGATTTTGATTTAATTTTGATAAGTGATATTCATCTAGAAAGTTTTCCATTCCAATTTTGTGGAGTAGAGGTTTTCAAAATATGACCTAATGATTCTATGAATTTCCTCTGTGTTTGTTGTCATGTCTCACTTTTCATTTCTGATTTTGTTAATTTGGATATTCTCTGTCTTCCTTTTAGTTAGGTTGTATAAATCCTTGTCTATTTTGTTGACTTTTCTCAAAGAATCAACTTTTTGTCTCATTGATTCCTTCTTTTGTTTTATTTGTTTCTATTTTGTTGATGTCAGCTGTCAATTTGATTATTTCCTGCTGTCTAATTCTCCTGCGTGAGTTTGCTTCTTTTTGTTCTAAAGTTTTCAGATGTTCTGTTAATTCACTAGTGTGGTATTTTTCCCAGCTTCTTTATGTAGGCATTTAGTGCTATGAACTTTCCTTTTAACACTGCTTTCATTGTTTCCCATGAATTTAGGTATTTTATGCGGTCATTTTCATTCAATTTTAGGAAGTCTTTAATTTCTCCCTTTATTTCTTCCTTGACCAATTGATGGACTCAGGGGAACATTGTTTAATATCCATGTGTTTGTGGGATTTCTGGAATTAGTGTTGCTGTTAAATTCTAATTTTAAGTCATGGTGATCAGATAAAATACATGGGGTTATTACATTTTTTTTTGTATTTGTTAAGATTTGTTACTTAGTATGTAGTCAGTTTTTGAGATAGTTCATGAGGTGCTTAGAAGAAGGTATATTCTTTTATGTTTGAAAGGATTTTCTATAGATGTCTATTAAGTCTATTTGAGTCACAGCATCTGTTAGTTCTTTTATTTCTCTGTTAATTTTCTGTCTGGTTGACCAGTCCATTGGTGAGAGTGGAGTGTTGAAGTCTCCCACTATTAGTGTGTGAGGTTTAATGTGTGATTTAAGCTTTAGAAGTGTTTCTTTTACATATAAGGGTGCCCTTGTATTTGGGGCATAGATGTTCAATATTGAGATTTCTTCTTGATAGATTTTTCTTGTGACTAATATGAAATGTCTGTCTTTCTATCTTTTGATTGATTTTAATTTTAAGTCTATTTTGTTAGATATTAGGATAGCTACACTAGCTTGTTTCTTAGGTCCATTTGATTGGAATTTTTTCCCAACCTTTTTCTTTTAGGTGATATCTATCTTTGAATTTGAGGTGTGTTTCTTGTATGCAGAAGAAGAATGGATTCTGTTTTCATATCAAATCTGTTAGCCTGTGCCTTTTTATAGGTGAGTTGAGTCCATTTATATTAAGGGATATTAATGACCAGTGATTGCTATCTTCTGTTATTTTAGTTTTCTTTGCTGGTGATGTTATATTCTGTGTTTTTCCCTTCTTTGGGATTTTTGGCTGTGAGATCATCTATTGTCTGTGTTTTTGGTGATGTAGCCAACTTCCATGGGTTGGAGATTTCCTTCTACTACTTTGTGTAGTGCTAGGTTTGTGGCTAGGTATTGGTTAAATCTGGTTCTGTCATGGAATATCTTGTTTTGTCCTTCTATGGTGATATAAAGTTTTGTAGGGTATAGTAGTCTGGGCTGGCATCTGTGGTCCTTTAATGTCTACATAACACTTGACCAGGACCTTCTGTCTTTCATTGTTTCCATTGAGAAGTCAGGTGTAATTCTAATAGGTCTGCTTTTATATGTTACTTGACCTTTTTCTTTTGCAGCTCTTAATATCCTTTCTTTATTCTGCATGTTTAGTGTTTTGATTATTTTTATTTTGTGGTTTTTTAGAACAGGGTTTATTTGTAACTTTGGAGCCTGTCCTTGAATTAGCTCTTGTAGATCAGGCTGGGTTTGAACTCACAGAGATCTGCCTGCCTCTGCCTCTGAGTGCTAGGATTAAAGGTGTGTGCCACCACTGCCTGACTTAGTGTTTTGATTATTATGTGGCCAGGGGACCTTTTTATGATCTACTTTATTTGGTGTTCTGTAAGCTTTTTGTATATTCATAGACATATCTTTCTTTACGTTGGGAAATTTCTCTCCTATGATTTTTTAAAATCTATTTTCTGTGCTTTTGAGTTGGACTTCTTCTTCTATACCTTCTTCTTAGGTTTTGTCTTTTCATGGTGTCCCATATTTCCTGGATATTTTGTGTTAAGATTTTGATAGATTTAATGTTTTCTTTGACTGTTGAGTCTGTTTTTTCTCTATTGTATCTTCAGTGCTTGAGATTATTTCTTCCACTTTTTGTATTTTGCTGTTTATGCTTGCATTTATGGTTCCTGATAATTTTCTCATGATTTCGGTTTTTATGATTCCCTCAGCTTGTGTTTTATTTATTGTCTCTATTTCAGTTTTCAAGTATTGAATAGTTTCTTTCATATATTTGATTGCCATTTTCTTGGTTTTCTTTAAGGAATTTGTTGATGTCTTCCAATTTTTTTGTTTGTCTTTTCCTCCATTTCTTTGAGGGAATTTTTCATTTCCTCTTTAAGGGCCTCAAACATTCTGCTAAGGTTATTTTTTAAGTCATTTTCTTCTGCTTCATCTATATTTGGTTGCTCAAGTCTTGCTGTTGTAGGACCACTAGTTTTTTTTTACTGGTGTCGTGTTGTTCTTTGTGGTGTTGCTTGTGTTCTTACCTTGTCTACCCATCTTTTTCTCAGATTGGTGTAGTTGTGGCTGTCTGTGACTCTGGTGATTAATCTTCCAGGTGCCAGTAAATCCAAGGCTCAGATGGTTGCTCCTCATTGTGCAGTCAGGACCATGGTTACAGTCACCCCACTGGTCACTCTGTGTTCTTGGAGGTCACTTGGCACTCACAAGGTTCACTCTACAATACCAGAGGTCATTCGGGCCTGCTCTCAGGGAAATTGCTTGCTTGGGGATCTTTCTGCTGAGGTTGCTGTCTTGGGCCTGCTCTGGCAGAGGTCCTGGCTCAGGCCTACTCCCTCAGAGGTCCCAGACTCAGATTAGGATCATAGAGATCTCTGGTTCCAGCCTACTCCCTCAGAGGTCCCAGACTCATGCCTTAACTAGTTCTTATAATTTAAATTAACCCATATGTTTATTAGTCTATGTTCTACCATGTGAATTTTTCCTCTTTCCCATTCCGTATGTCTAATTTGTTGATGTCTCTCTCGTGTCTAGATTCATTTCCCCTTTGTCTCTCTGGAAGTCCCGCCTGTACCTCCTGCCTAGCTATTGCCCATTCAGCTTGCTATTAACCAATCATAGCAAATATATCTTCACACAATGTACAAACATTCCACAACAGAAGAAAGTCAGTCAAGATCAAGAAACTTAGATATGTAGAGTCTTTGATCATTTCTCTTTCTATATTTATTTATGAATTATATATTCTTATTTTTGTTAAATAAGGTCTCTTTCTATAGCTGAGATTTGATGTGGAATTCCCTTCTTTATGCTGTGAATATATTTTATTACCATTGGTTAATAAAGAATCTGTTTTATTTAACAGAGTAAAGCCAGGTGGAAAATCCTATCAGAGATGTAGAGAGAAAGTAGGCAGAGTCAGAGAGATGCCATGTAGCCACCAAAGGAGACAGATGCCAGCTGAAACCTTACTAGTAATCTATGAGCCTCGAGGTAAAATAGAAAATAATAGAAATGGGTTAATTTAAGATGTAAGAATTAGCTAATAAGAAGCCTAAGCTAATAAACCAAGCAGTGTTGCAATTAATATAGTTTCTGTATGATTATGTTGGGTCTGGAAAGCCAGGAAACAAACAAGCAGTCTCCATCTACAGAGAGTGGCATCAACATTGCAGTTGGCCTTTACCTTAAATACCTACATACTTCTACTTCTGTTTCTCAAGTCAGTAGGATTACAGGCATAGGTGATGCATATGAGCTGCATCATTTATACTCACTTTGCATGCTAGCCAAGTTTTATGTCATTTTGTCCACATAGCTAAGAAAAACAACTTAAAATAAGATGACTAACTTTGGCTCATGGTTTGAGAGATTTCAGTCCATGATCACCTGACTCCATTGTTTCTGGACCTGTGATAGAAACGTATGATGATTAAAGATGCTCCATGACAGTTAGAAAGAGAGGGAGGGAAGTAGGCCCACAGACAGACAGACAGACAGACAGACAGACAGACAGACACACACACACACACACACACACACACACACACACACACACACTTCTGATTCTTATAACTAGGTCTTCCAGTTAGTTTCTACTACCTTGGATACTAAACTCTGAATATGAGCTTTGCTACATATTAAGATTCAAATCTTCAGAATAAGTAAATATTTCATGATGTTTTCTCAGTACCTCCCCATAAAGTTGAACATGCAATGATAGGCAGCTAGTTTCTTTACCACATACTTTATAATCCTCACAGAAAAGCAAATGACAACCACTTCAGAAGCTAAATTAAAGAATTTGCATAAGCCACTTACAATAGTGAATAGCTATTTATAAAATCAGTTTCCTAATAAACAGTTGGAGGACACTAAAGGTAAAGAACTTATCCAAAGTCATTAAGACAGGCAATAGAGTTGAGATTCCAGTGGATTTGATGAAGCTCAGAAGCCATGATGTCCTGACGGTACCATGCTAGAGAGAGGTGAGCATACCTGTGTGAAACAAAGAAACCCTTTAAAGGTTATTCAGACAAACACACTAAACTCCTTACGTGTCTTAATTATTCTTTAACTAATATGATACATACTTAAATCCAATAGAAATGATTACATGTAAGTTTTAGAGAAAAGATTGGTACAAGCAGGATGAAAAAAAGAAATGGAGAAGTGACAAGGCACAGATCTTTATTGTATTATCATGTGCCTGTTTTTCAAATTCTTCCATTAGAGGGCTTTGGTGTGTCCATCTGAGTTGCCATTACTTGAAAAATGTACAAAGCTTTTTGTTCATCAAGAAGGAATTTTTTTCATTCCCACTTATAGTAATTGCCAAGAATGAGATCTGTTACATTTATTCTGAGGAATAATTGCTTGTCTGTGCTTAATGCCTCACAATAAAATTCAGGACCACTTAAGATCCTGAAGAAGCTGCAGCTTTATGTGTGGGTCAGTGATTCTCCTGTGTGGGTCTTAAAAGGTGTGCTTGGGTTTCCTTTTAGAACGTAATAATGCTTAGAATTAATTATGTTCATGGAGAATCCAGGTTATCTCGGCCACCATAGGAGCCTTTTTGCTTTTTGAAATTAGATTTACTTTTATAAAAATTGCTTCCTTGTAAAGAATTTACAAGTTAAAAACATGAAACTAGATAAACATAGCAATTTAAGCAAACACTTGTAGAGACCCAAAGCTTCCATATTTCAATGGACTCCTCCTGTACAGTTAAAATAGTCATTTGGAAGTTGTGGGGCTTTAATTATCAATTGTATTCCATGTCCTTATCCACCACAGAAATTGAAAAATCCACGGCTAAGTTAAAACTAGAAAAATATTAAGCCTTTATCCTCTTTCAAGACTTAGGTGTCCTCTTCCTGCATTCTATCCTTTCCCGTCACCTAATATTATCTTTCCCTTCTTCTCCCATCTACATGTTATGCTGTACTCACTTGTGTATTTGTGGGTTTCAGCCACTGGAGCTTACTGCAGAGAGGTGCACCTCTCTTGCGTTTAATATGTAAAACCAAATCACACAGTATGTTAGAGGCAGGACTGGGCCATGAACCCAGTCCTCTAGCTTCTGTGGGGAAAACTGAACTTCACCTAACCTTCCTGAGGAATACTGAAGGATGTGATTAATCAAATGTGCTAGGTAAACTGTCAGTTGGAACTGAATGAGGAATTATGAAGAACGAATGTCAGAGTAAGCTTGACAGTTAGGTAAAATGACTCCAGAGCAACTACTGTCAAGGTAACAACTGATGTGAGGTGAATATTTGTTGCTTCTTGATGAGAAAATGATATAGAGCCACGGCTTTAACTAATGTAAGAGAAGTGCAGATCCACTGGAGCTTTGTAGAGGCTAGCTACCTGTGTGTATTCAGAGCATTTACCTGATCTGTGCTATAGTCTGCTAATCCTACACTTAGGACTTGGCATGTTCTTGTAGAGGTTGATATTTTCATTGCTCTCACAGTACTTTCAAGCCAGCTTATTACAGTATATTAAACTTATTACCTGTTTGCAGTTAAGGACCTAGGAATTTCTCAGGTAATGAAGGAGTGGTCTGGTTGAAAGAAAACTAAGTGAAACACATTGTACGCTAATGTCCCTGAATTCCATTTTACATGAACTGGTAATGATATTATTTTATTTGGGTGTCTAGAATTCCCTGAAGTTAACTTATCCCCCAAATGTATTCATGCTGTGACAAATAACACATAGTCATCAATGGGCCAATGAATGTTGTGTTTGATTGAAATATGAGCCCCATATATTATATTAGCTTCTTTCTAATCAAAGGAGATCGAAATATGATTTTACCTGAAATTCATCTTGGTAGACTTAAGTCAAAATCTTGTAATGGGTAGATTGTCCTGTATTATCTGGGTGGGCAGCAATTGTAAGCATATTTGCCTAAAGAAAGGGAAGGGAAGAGAGAGGGAGGGGAAGTGAAGATGAATAGAAATGGCTGAAGATAAATTGGTTTTGAGGAGAGGCATAATCTAGCCAAATCAGGACAGGTTCCCTACTCTCCAAGCCAAAAGGCCTGGGAATCCTGTCTGTAGATAAGCTCTGTTAAACCATAGGCATGTAGATAAATTGATAGAATGCAGATTAAAATACCAGTGTGATGGAGAAGCTGACCAATCCCTTGTCTAAGGGGCGTGACCCCTCCGGGGCACAAAATACCTTTAAAAGATCCCTATTTTGTTTGTTTTGCCCTCTTGGTTCCCTGCTCTTCGCTGGAACTCTGGCTCTGTAAATTTCTCCCATTTTCTCCTTTTATTAACGCTGAGTATTTTATATAAGGCTAGTTTGGTTATTTCCAATTGCTGACTGACCACGTCCGCTTCACCAGTGAGGATTAGAAGAAAAGAAGGAGGGATAGCTAATAGCTTAGTTTTAGATCACAAATGAAGTAATTGCCTCTGAGGTTGTTTCTATCCTGCACTCTATTGGAAATGTTTTAATTGGTCTTTCAGTTGGTTTGAGCTACCAAGACTTCCCACTTCTGTTTTCTGGGTTGGAAAATATACCTTGGAAGTGCAAGGCTTTAGCTTGAAGAAGAGACAGTAATATCTTAAGTCCCTTTTAGATAACACAATAGATACATGGAAAACTTGCTTCCAGTGCATTCTGAAGTTTCTTGCTAGGAAAACATGCACAATTATAGTGAATCCTGGGTTCAAGGATGGCATATAGAATATTGTTTTTTGTTCTTTGTAGGGAGTATGGATGGAACTTAGATGCCTGGGTTAAGCCAGGCCTAGTGGTATAAGCCTATAATTTCAGTTACTTGGTAGGCTGAAACAAGAGATTCTCAAGTTCCAGGTTTACCTAGGTTCAAGGTCAGTGTAAGAAAATTAGTGAGAAACTATCTCAAAATTCTAAAAGTTAATAAAAATGGGATGGTGGCGATATGATTTATCAGGTAAAGACACTTGCTGCCAAGTCTAACAACCCAAGTTTGATCCCTTGAATTCACATGGTGGAAAGAGAGACCAATTAGTACAAGTTGTCCTCTGACCTCCACCTATGTGCACCCCCAACACACAAATAACTAAAGAAATGAAATAGATTTTTAAAAACTAGAGAAAAGAGCAAATAGTTTTGTAGCACGAAGCTAATTGCTCTTAATAATAAAAATCTGGAGTCAGCCACCGGGGTAAATGCTGAATGATCAGAGAAGCCAAGGAGCCAGCCACTAGAGAGATTTTTTTTTAAACCTCTAATGAATCCTCAGACCTAAGGAGGGCAAGATACTGTCTACATGAATCCTCAGACTGAATCTTGCCTTCCTGTCTTCTCCTATCTTATATTCCTCTGCCCAGCCATATCACTTTCCGTCTGCACCTCTCTAGTCCTGGGATTAAAGGTTTAGGCTACCACCACTTGGCTTTGTTTCTCCTTTAGACTGATTCAATCTCATCTGCCTCTGTCTCCCGAGTGCTAGTGGTGTGTGCCACCACTGCCTGGCCTCTATGGCTAACTAGTGTGGACAGCTCTGCACTCTGATCTTCAAGCAAGCTTTATTTATTAAAACACAAACAAAATATCACCACACAATTTCAAACCCCAAAGGAAACAATAAAGATTAAGTATAAATTAATAAGAATAGAGACCAACAATGTACAACAAATCCAACTATAATAATTCTAAAAGTCTTTTGAAAGATCAGTGCTAAAGCTTTTGGACATGGGGCCAAGAATATAAAAGTAACAAAAGGTACAAAAACACTAAAAATATTAAAGAAACATGATAAAACTCCAATGACTAAAATAAGTAGAAGATATTAAACTTGACCCCTCAAAAAGCATACAAAGCATCCAAAAACATTATGCTCACTCTAGTTTTTGGTGCTGTGTGACTGAATATGGGGTTATAGGAAAACTTTTGGCAACCATGAAGGGTTTCTGAATATACAACAAGAAAAATGAATTCTAATTCATATACCAATAGATATGCTAAGGTGGAAGAAGGGGCTCTGCTCCTAGACAGAGAACTATAGGCACCTAACGATTGCTGAGAAAGGGAGACTTAGTCTCTACCAAGGATGAACCCCCTAATTGCTTACTCAGTACCAAGTTCCTGAAATACTATATGTTGACTGAGTTTTCTGTCCTGCCTGGTTCCTGCTGTCATTAAGTCCCCTCAAAAAGCTTACATTCTGATACACTGTGTGTTGACTGAGGTTTCTGTCCTGCCTGGTTTCTGTTCTTGCACAAGGTCCCACAGCCTTTTAGCCCCAAAGAAATCACACAAAAGTCTATATTAATGATAAACTGATTGGTCCATTAGCTCAGGCTTCTTATTAACTCTTATAACTTATATTAACCCATTATTCTTATCTATGATAGCCACATGGCTCAGTACCTTTTTCAGCGGGGTAGTCACATGTTGCTTCTTCTGTATCTGGGCAGGACTGCAGAGGGATCTTCCCTCTTTCCAGAATTCTCCTGTTCTCATTGACCCACCTCTACTTCCTGTCTGGTTGTCTCACCTATACTTCCTGCCTGGCTACTGGCCAATCAGCATTTATTTAAAACATAATTGACAGAATATAGACAATTGTCCCGCACCAAATATACATATGAGAAATAGACAGACTTGAGAGGGAGTGGAAGGGGTTGGATGGAGGAAAGGGAAGGAAAAAATGATGTAATTATATTTTAAGTAAAATAAAAAATAGGCCTAATGCAGGAGTCTAGGTGCCAGGAGGCATAATGCTAGTGGACTGCCAGCTGAGCCAATCAACTGTGAGTGCCAGGAGAGAGTACATGGAGGATGCCACCTAAGCTATAATTCCGAGTTGTTTTCAGTGCTCCCTAACTTCTCAGCTGCTGAACCAGAGAAAGATCTTAGCAAGGCTATCACAAAATAGCACTTCTCAGTTGTAAGAAGTCATTGGCCTAGAAATAGAATAGGAAATTAGAAAAAATACATACTATAGCACCTTCATATGAGTTTGAGCACACTAAATGTGAGCTTGATGGATTTTGGAAACTACTTGATAGAATTTTGCAAGAAAAGAAAAATGCGGACTGAGGGAAAATCCCTCAGAAGATTCATTTCAGCCCTATGGAAAGACAAAGGTCAGGAGCTTGCATGGTAATATTTCTTTTGTGTTGAGCAAAGTGCTGGTGATGAAACTCAGTGGTGGTTTGGGAACTGGCAAGGGTTGCAAAGGCCCTAAAACTCTGGTTAATATAAGAAATGAGAATACCTTTTTG
Source organism: Arvicola amphibius (assembly GCF_903992535.2). Taxonomy (NCBI): domain Eukaryota; kingdom Metazoa; phylum Chordata; class Mammalia; order Rodentia; family Cricetidae; genus Arvicola; species Arvicola amphibius. Next base: position 132,279,505 of record NC_052065.1, on the reverse strand, counting down.
GATCTGGCTGTTAAGCAAATAGAACATGTGAACAAAACCTATAATGCAGATGTTCATCTTGTTTCAATGACCTTTTTTAACATGGATGGAGATACAAAAAAATTTCAGAAGTATTTTTACATTCAATGCAATCATTGTTGTGGGACATTCTGTGTCTTCAATCAAAGCAGGTACTGGAGGATTAATAAAGAATCTTTACTTTCTGTAACAAAGCTGGTCACCCTCCAAGGCATGGTGATGTCTGTCTCAGTGTCTACAACTCTGGCTTGCTTAATACCACTTTAAATAAGGCAAATAGTATATTTTGTGTATAATATAGATGGCCTTAGTGTCTCAATGATCTTTATATTCTTAATCACCCGATAAACTTACCCTTGGGAAATGCTGCGAATTTGTCACGAAGTCACAAATAACCTATGGATTTTTCTTGCAGTAAGCAGTTAAAAGGCTACAGAAACAGAATACCATTAACACGAAAAATCATTGTGAATCTAAAGTTGTTGGAAGGAGGCTTGGCTGTCATTCAGTTAGAAATTGAAGTTGGAGCTGTAATTAAAAGTTTGGAGAGTTCTTTAGGTATTAATGGCTCAGGAAGTTGTTTTTTGTATGTGAAGACCACATCAGCTCTCTTGGTTATGATGTCAAACCTCTGTGGCTTTAGTGCAGAACCTTTATTCATGGTTATGAGTAAAAAATGAGAATTTCCTATACTACTTTTGGTTAAAATGGGAAGTTCTTTTATTAAGGCTTAAGATTGTGTAAGAAAATTTGAAAGAATACCACATATGCTAGAACTGGACCACCTTATAGTGTCAGGAGCTGTGACATTTGAAAAAATGCTTCATTAAAGGAAACAGTTATCATTATTGCAAAACACGGTGACAAAATTGATATCTGTGTGGAGCAATATTAGAGAAAGAGGAAATCTTCCTATCTGGACTATTGAAATAAAACCTTGCCTGATACTTTGTGCTAATTGTAAACTAAAGTATCCTATAAGATTCTGAAATAGGCAGGTACTTTGTTATTCTGTACTCTGCAGTGTTGATTTTTTAAAGCAGAGTTTTATATAATATGCTTTGAGGAGAAGGAAAGCACAGATGGGGCACTATGTTCTTTCTTTTGGGAAGATTCTAAAATGGAGTTCATCTTAAAGTGCAATATTGTTTAATTTTATAGCTGGATCAAATACTGCCAGAAGATCTTTTATAGGAGCTCCAATGATGGTCACTTTGAATTACCTGTGATTTCAAAAATAAAGTGCTAAAACAGTAAAAAGAGGAAAGATTTGCCAGATATATCCCCAAATGTCGTTTTTTCCTATTCCAATACTTGATAAATAATAAGAAAAGAACAACTATAAACCAGTATACCTCATAAATGTAAATATAAATTGTTAAACATGATATTAGGAAATTAATACCACAACATATAAGAATAATTTAAGCACCAAGGACAAATGAGATTATTCCCAGGAATGCAAGTTGGGTAATCCCAGGTTGGGTAAATCATGGTAAGATTGGCTATATCGAGGCCGAATAGATATTATGAACAGAAAATTAATAAAAGTCTTTACTTCCTGTAACAAAGGTTGTACTCTTTAATAATATATATGTCAGTTTCTACAACTCTGACTTGGTTGGCACTTTTAGAATACAGACAACATGAGTGCCTCAGTGATCTTTATATTCTTTGGACATTTTGGAAAACCGCAGCTATTCAGATATTAAACTGTGTACTTCAAAACAATTCCAACTAAAAGGAGAAACCACAAAGAATTTAGAGAATCAATTGAGATAAAAAATTAGCACAGCAAAATGTAGCAGGGTTGGGTAGCATTGTGGCTAGAAGGCCACTGATAGGTTTAAAAGACTATATTAGGAAATCAGTCAATGCAATACACCATAGTAATAGAATGATGAATAAAACATAATTACTTTACTAGCAGTAAAATTAAACAAATCCAAATATCCTTTTTGGTTGAAATCATTAACATACTAGTAATAGAATGGGACATTTGCAAAAGATACACAGCTAACACAGTACTTAAGGTCAAGACTAAATTCATTCCCCCCATATGTGAGGAAAAGAATGGTTACAAGGGTGTTTGTTAATTTTTGTCATCTTTATGTAACACTGTTTTGGAGTTTCTAGACAGTCTAACTAGGCAAAAAAAAGGCATAAAGGACATTAAAATTGGCAAGGAAGAATAAAATATGCTTATTTATTGAAAGCATGTTTTATGTAGAAATTTACCCATATAATATCAAAACTGTTACAGCTACTGAGTTCAGAAAGATTAAAGACTTATAGGTCATTATAAAAATAACAATTGTGGCCATGTATAGTGGTAGCTGTCTGTTTTTAGCAGAAGGATGGCAAGTTCAAGTCTAGCCTAGATTACATAGCAGGAGCATGTCTGGAAAAAAATAAGTCTTTTCTGCATGCTATCCTAAAATTTCTACACAAGTAATTCAAAATGAAATTAAGAAAACAGTTTTATATATTATAGCATCAAGGTTAGAGATTTAGCTTAATGATAGAGCAGGCACAAAGCCCTGGGTTTGGCCCTCAGCTCTGAAAAAAAATTACAAAAAAGATTAATAAAGGCAGTATTACAACATCAGAATAATAATCTGTTACGAATACATTAACAATATTAGAACAAGATCTGCACACTGTAGAATTCAAAACATTGCAGTTTTTTTAAAAAAAGAACATCAAATGGAAAGAGGAACATTGTATGTCCATTTATTGTTAAGATAACAGTTCTCTCAAAACTGATCTATTGATTCAACATAATTTCTATCTAAATCCTAGCACAAATGTTTGTAGCATTATTTTTCATAATGCACAAAAGTTAGAAATAGCCCAAATTTTTATCAAGGAATGGATAAGTAATATGTGGTTTGCCCTGACAATAATATCATTTATGTGCGAGAAGAAACAAAGTACCAATTTATGGTATAACTTGGATAAACCTTCACAAAGACTGCTTATTGTATGATTCATTTATATTTTAGTCTTTAGAACAGGTATATTTATCAATACAGAAAGCAGATAAGTGGTTGCATAAATCTTGGGAAAAGATTAGGGAAATTGATAGTAACTGTGAATAGCCACCAGTGATTTCCTGTGGTAAAATGAACATTCCAAAGTTGAGGCAAAAAAAGAGAGAAATGCATGCTGTAGTAATATTTGAATAGATGTAAATTTACTAAAACTCACTTGTTAATTATTTTTTAAAAATTATGAACTTAGGGCTGGAAAGATGGCTTAGAGGTTCTGAGCATGTGCAGCTTTTGCAGAGGACTCCAGCATCCGTGTTGGGTGGCTCACAAATATCTCTTAAATAAGATCTTTATAGAATATTAAAATGAGTGAATTTTAGTGTGTAAATTACATCTCAGTGAAGCTATTAAAGAAACATAAATGGTCCTGAATCTATAGGCTCTGAGCCATTTTCTAGAAATATGGCAAAATCAAGGAAGTTCACAATTAGAATGGCCAAATATACTACTAATATCTAGTTTTAATTTTCTACTAATTTGCTCTTGATAACTTAGACTGTCCCCCTAACCCCTGCCTAGCATGATAACTAGAATAATCTTGCAGCAGCCTCTGACTGACAAAGCTGTATTTTTTTTAAAAAAATCATCATCTTCCCATCTTTGCATCAATAAAACCTGCCCAGTTCTATCCAGTGAACTGCAACAACAGCTGAACCTATATTTTAATGTGCATGTGAGTCCTAAGGACAACCCGCAGTATCTGTTCAGTGTCATCTTTGGATTTTACTTTCACAGTCTTCAGGATGTGAAGCCAGCAGTAGCTGTATGTGATTAAAGCTCAGTTTCCATTACCCCTCTAGAATGTTTATTTCTCTCCATTACCCAGACAGTCTATGAAATCTATAGTATAATTTTATTCTGTCACAGTGCTATCTGCAATACAATAATGTTTAATGTGGTCACTAACTGTTCATCATAGCTGAAATTTGTGTATATGGAAGAAGGCTGGGAAGAAGCTATTTAAGCACAGACAAATAACAGAACATCTGCAGCCCTTCAACAGGAGAACCTGTTTGCTTTTAATCTTTAGGAGTTCAGAATTAGCTTCAGAGAGAACAGTTGAAAAATTTACATTGGAATATACCAAAATATTCCAGAAGGTAGGGGTGGAGGAAGCTGGGGTGAAGTGGAAATGCTCTCTTCCAAGGACAAAATGGGTGCTTTCAGCAGCCAGCAGCAGACACTGCAGGCACAGGAGACCCAGAGAGGATTCCAGGTCTTTCTGTTGCCTGTGCAGGCATGTAGAGCAGCACTGGTATTGCTGTTTTCAAATTGCCTCCTAGTGAATAGGAGACTTAGTTGTAGGAAGAAACCATCAGCCCGAGGAAATCAGCACACATTGTGATCTGAAAGTCAAGGGACCTTTACAGGCTGTTCTGTGTTTTGATGGAACTAATGCTGTCTAGTGAGGTAGCCACTAGTCACATGTTCCGTTAGAGATTAAATTAATTAAAATTAATGGAAATGAAAAATTACCCCCATCACATTAGCCACATTTCAAGCACTCAGTGGCCACATGAACTTAGTAGCTACCATTGTGAACAGTGTAGACAGAAAACTTGGTTATTATGTGCAGTGTAGACAGCAAACTTTATTATCTCTGTACACTCTTTTACTCCTCTGCACAATGCTCTTTCATCTCAGACACTGGAAAATGTTGTTTGACTTTTTGTTTGTTTGTTAGTTTGACCCCTTTATCTTACAAGCAGGGGAACTATATTTGATTTAAAAATGTGCATTTTGGGGATTGCATTTGGGCTTAAATTGTTATTAGGCTGTAGTTCCTAGGACTTGCCTAGAGTGCACTCTAAGAACCCAGTAGGCTGTATGAAGACCTTTTAAAATTCCCAATGTCTAGGTAACAGACAGACCAATTTAATCAGGATTTCAGTTGTTTGGGAGACAAGGCATCAGGGTTTTCTTTATTTATTTGATTGACTTTAGAAAAGAATTTACTTTTGCTTTAGAGTTCTCTTAGCTGTATAGAACAAATTGAAAAGCAAGTAGAGAGTTCATGTAAATCCCAAACTCATTTTACCCTTATTATTTATTAACATCTGACTTTATTGTGGCAACTTGTCACAATTCCTAAACTAAACCTAACAAATTACTATCAGTACCAGATATACTTTCAATTTTCTTAATTTTTACCTATTATAATTTTTGTCTCTCAACATAGATACCTCACTGTGTTATCGAGCATGCTTCTTTTGGCTTCTCTTGAATTAGATGGCTTCTAAGTTTTCTTGCTTTTGATGATCTTGAGAGTTTTGAGGAGTAATGGGTATTTTGTAGAATGCCCTTCAGTTGTGGCTTTCCAGGTGCTTTTCTCATGACTAGAGTGAGGTTGTGGGTTATGATGCATGCTGCAAAGGTACAGTCTCACTTTAATCACACCATTCAAAAGCATAGTCACCGTGACTCAACTCTCTCCATACAACAAGATGTCTTTTTAGCTTGTTCTACTATCAGTCACTGTATTTCTTCTCTTCTATTTTGGGAGAAAGTCACTGTGTTTAGAAAACATACAGAATTAGTTTCCTTGAGGGGGAAACATCTACACAAATTACTTGAATTTCTTGTGTAAGTGACTTGTGTCCTCTCTCATTCATTTATTAAATCATTTATTTTATGAGTATGGACTCATGGAAATTTATTTTACATGTTGACATATATTCTCATAATAAATTACTTATTGTATCACTACAATTCTCTACTTCCAGGTATTACAAATTGTTTCAACTAATTTTTATCCTTCTAGAATACCTCCTCAATGTGATATGGAGACTTGGAATTCTTATGTTATGGTGCTACCAATGATTGTATCCAAACTAATTTTGACAAGGATTTCTTGTTTTCTCAGTTGGTGAATGGCATTTGAGGCCAAGATTTAGATACTGTGTTTGTTGTTACTGGAGTGTCATTGTTTCCAGATCAGATGACAGAAATAAGAAACATGATTATATAATAACCCCTTATCTAACACATACCTATACACAAACATTTTTTTTAATTTATTTATTTTTTTTCCTCATTTTTTTATTAAAGATTTCCATCTCCTTTCCTCCTCCTCCCCCTTCCCTCCCCTCCCTTCCACCCATACCCCCACTCCACCCCTCTCCAAGACAAAGAGCCATCAGGGTTCCCTTCACTATGTTAAGTCCAAGGTCCTCCCAGCTCCCCCTAAGTCCAGGAAGGTGAGCAACCAAACTGACAAGGCTCACAGTGAGCCTGTCCATGCTGTAGAGTTCATGCTCATCGCCGTTGTCCTTGGTTTCTCAGTCCTCCTCCACCGTCAGCCACATTCAGAGAGTCCGGTTTGGTCGCCTGTTCCATCAGTCCCATTCCAACTGGACTTGGTGGTCTCCCGTTAGATCTGTCCCACCGTCTCAATGGGTAAACGCACTCCTCACGGTCCTGACTTCAAACATTTTTAATGTATTGAGCTGAACATGAGTTCCTATTGATGTTTGTAATTCTCCACTATCATGCAGCTCCTCTTGGTCATCAACACTGCATATTCTCACATCAGCAACCTGACTCCTATCACATGCCTTCATATTTCTCTTTACTTCTATGGTATATACACAGTGAACTTAGAGTTGTTAATCCATGTACCTATGGCAAATACATGCATCAACTTGAGTATAGTGCTTATACACAGTTTCTATTGTCGTTGGTCTTAACAACTAAACTCAAGGTACTCTTTTTCAAATTTATTTATGTCAGCAACTCTCCCCTGATCCCCTTTCAGTAAAGCTTGTTTAACACATTGGTAATACAGTCATTTTCCACATGCATGTCATTTAAATATATTTGAACTGATAAATAATTTCTTAAACTTACACAAGACTCATTTTTGTAAAATTTTATGTGTTTTGAGGAAAGACTAGCATTATGTATCCATCGTTACATTATTTTTGTAGATAGTTTTGCTGTTCTACAAGATCTCCTATATTCACCATCTAGTTTCCTTTCTCATTCTAAATGTTTGAAAACCATTTTTCCACCTCTATATTTTTGCCTTTTCCAGAATGCTGTATAGATAAATTTATTCAGTAGATAGCCTCTTCAGATGTACTTTTTTCTCTTAGAAAATATATTTAATATTCATATATCTGTTGTGGAATATTAAGTTTAAGATGTGTTTCATTTGTTTACGCTGTGGAACCTTTGTTTAATGATGCAAAGATGTGTTGTATTCTTTATGTTGCATTTTTTAACTCTTTAAAGCTGTGTTACTTTGCCTGTCCAAAACACCTGATTGTTCTAATAAAGAAATTAATGTCCAATAGCAAGGCAGGAGAGAGGGATACACAGGGCTTCCAGGCAGATAGAATAAATAGGAAGAGAAATTGAGCCTGTAAAAGGAAAGGGAGGAGCAAGAAAAAGAGAAGGAAAGAAGAACTCCAGGAACCAGTCACAACCACACAGCCACATAGTCAGCCATGGAGTAAGAAGTGAAGAAAGACATGTAGAATAAAGGAAGATAAAAAGCCCGCAGACAAAATATAGTTAAATAGAAATGGGATAATTTAAGTTAGAAAAGCTGACAAGAAACAACCCAAGCTAAGGCCAGACATTCATAAATAAGTCTCTGTATTTATTTGGAGCTGGGTGGTAGGCCCCCAAGGAGTAAAAAAGAAAAAAAAAGCAACTACACACATCTTCCCATGTTTTTGCAGCTCATTTATGTTTATTACTGAGTACTACTTAACCTACTGAAGGATGTGCCAGTTGTTTTCTGGCTTTGGTGACAGTGAATAAAGCTATTGTCCACATTTATAACCTGGCCTTTGTTTGGGCAGACATTTTCAAATCAGTCAGATGGATACCCAGGTGCTTGACTACCAGTTCCATGGGAAAAAAATTGCATATGGTATTATAAGAAGCTACCAAACTTCTCACACACACAAAAAAGACAAACAAAACAAAATAACAATGCTGGGCTGTGGTGGCACACATCTTTAATCCCAGCACTCGGGAGGCAGAGGCAGGTGGATCTCTGAGTTCCAGGACAGCTTCGAAGGCTACAGAGAAACCCTGTCTTGAAAAACCAAAAAAGAAAGAAAGAAAGGAAGAAGGAAAGAAAGAAAGAAAGAAAGAAAGAAAGAAAGAAAGAGAAAGAAAGAAAAAGAAAGAAAGAAAGAACCAAACTTCCAAGAAGTTATAGTTTTGCATTTCCACCACCAATGAATGAAAGGTTTTTTTGTTTGTTTGTTTGTTTTGAGAGAATATTACTGTTTAGATCAGCCTGGTCCTGAACTCATGGTTATTTTTCTACCTCAGCCTCTTGTGTAATAAATTGTCAGTGTTTAGATTTTAGTCATTCTGTTGCTTGTGCTTTTCTGATATCTTAATTTATATATATATAATTTGCATAAACTTTATGTTTTTACATTTCATTTTACAATTGAAAAACTTGTTAAATTTGTGTATATACCTTGGAACTGTAATCACAGTGATAACGTAAACAGTTTATTACTTCTGTCCTCCAACACCATAAGTTGAATTTTTCTTAAATTTTTTTTTTTTTTTTTGGTTTTTCGAGACAGGGTTTCTCTGCAGTATTTTTAGAGCCTGTCCTGGAACTAGCTCTTGTAGACCAGGCTGGCCTCGAACTCAGAGAGATCCGCCTGCCTCTGCCTCCCGAGTGCTGGGATTAAAGGCGTGCGCCACCACCGCCCGGCTGAATTTTTCTTAAAATTTTATAAAAATGGAAATAATTGCATGTTTTCTTTTTGTGTTTTAATGTGCAGCTAACATTTTGGAAAATCATTCATTTTGTTGTAAGGATCAGTAAGCATTTATTTAAAAACTTTATTTCCTTCAGTGGCATTGTTATTAACATATACTAATTGTATAAAGGGTTTCATTATGACATTTTCATCCATGCATGTAATGAACTTGGTTTGGACTCATATCGTCGAACCTTTTTATCTTCCTACTGCCTCTCCTTTCCCCCTTTGTTCTTACACGTTCCTAAGAGTCTCTTCTTTTATTTTCATGTCTGTCTTTGTCTGCTCGTTTACAAATATGAGGAAAAACATGCAATGCTTTTGTTTAGGTGGACTGGTTTAATCACTTAGCATGATGATACTCAATTTCATCCATTTTCCTTCAAATGAAGTGCTTTCGTTCTTTATGGCTAAAAAAGTAACACTGTGTGTATATCACACTTTCTATTTTTAAATGTCTTTTTAGAATATTTACTTTTACCTTATATATATGAATGGTTGCCTGCATATATGTCTGTGCATCACATGCATGTCTGGTGCTGACAGAGGCCATAAGGGGATGTAAATTTCTGTGGAATTAGAGTTACAGATGCTTGTGGACAGCCATGTGGTTTCTGGAAACCATGTCCAGGTCATCTGCAAGAATAGCAAGTAATCTTAACCATGGAGCTATCTCTCCATTCACAATCACATTTTTCTTTTTCTTTTCATTCATTAATGGACATTTGGATGACTGATTGCATTATTTAGTTATTTTGAATTGTAAGCTGGCATTGATATTTTGGGTAATTTTTTAGAAGTAGTTTGGTTGGATCAAATGAAAGTTCTAGTCTTAATTTCTGAGCAACTTCCATACTGATTTCTGTAATAGCTGAAATGATTTATGTCCCCATCTGCAGGTGAATATGGATTCTTTTTCTCTGCATTTTTACCAGCGTTGATATTTGTTTTCTTGATGATAGCCATTCTGACTGTGATGAGATGGAATCTTAATGTACTTTAATTTACATTTCCCTGGTGGCTAAGGATATCAAATATTTTCATGTATTTATTAGCTACTTATATTTCATTTGAAAGGTGTCTATTCTGTTACATTATTGTGGATATTTGCTTTTATCTATTTTATCTGAGTTTTAAAGTGTATTCTAGATATTAAACCCCTGTCAGATTTTTCCTCTCTATTTTTAGGTTATTTCTTCAGTATGTTGATTATTTCTTTTGCTCTGCACAAGTTTTTTCTTTTCTTTTTTTGCCATTCTACTTGTCAATTATTTTATTTCCTGAGCTATTGGAGTTCTATTAATAAATCATTGCCTCTGCCTGGATTTTCAAGTGTTTCCTTTATAAATTCCACTAGTAGTTTAATGTTTCAAGTCTTATATTAAGTAAGGTTTTTGGTATATTATGAGTTGAATTTTATATATGGAAAGAGATAGGGACCTAGTTTCAGTCTTCCACATACAGATATCCAGTTTTCTCAGCATCAAGAATTGGATGTTTGTAGCTTTTGAGCTTATTTTTGCCTCTTCCAGTTGATCATATTAGTCAATATATCTGTTTTTATTCCAAGACCATTGCATTAGTCATATTATTTCTTTTAAATATAGATAATAGTCAGGAATAGCTTGTTGAGTACTTTGGGTATGGGCCAAGGGGTGGTGTAACTGGTGATGTGGTAGATTTATTTTTAGGATTATCAGAAAATTAGCCTCTAGTTTTCTTTTGTTGTGCTGCTTATCCAAACTTTTGTATCCTGGTAATAATAGCCTTGCCGAATGAGTATAGAAATGTTTCTGATGCTTCTATTTTGTGGGATAATTTTGAGGAGCATCAGAACAAATACTTCTTTAAAGACTGGATAAAATTCAGATTGTCGAGTTCATTCAGTCCTGAACTGTTGGGGGATTTATGTTTATCATTTCAAACATGTTGCTTATTGTTGATATGTTCATGTTTTCTTTTTAACTATATCTTCTTGGTTCAATTTACAGGACATTTATGTATAGAAATTTATTTATTTCATCTACATATCCCAGTTTATGTAAGTACATGTTTTCAAAATATTACTTAATGATTTTCTGAATTTCAGTGGAATCCTTTTTTGTTCCTTTAACTTAAAATTTTAAATCAAAACACAAAGCCCAATAGGCTCCAACCCTTCTTACTGGTCCCTGCTTGTTACTGAGATAGTTGTCTTTCTGCTTTCCTGTAACATATATGCTGTCATCCTCTTTTACTCTCATTCCTACTTTCATATATTTCCATTCACTCTCCTGGTCCCTCTTCTACTTTTAACACACACACACACACACACACACACACACACACACACACACACGTGCACATGCATGTATGCTCACGCACAAGTTCAAACTCAGCACACGTAGCATGTGTCATTCTCTCTAGCTTATTTTGCTTAACATAATAATTTGCATTTATATGTGTTTTTCTACAAATGTCAAAATTTATTTTTTTTTATTTATGCCTGAAAGATCCTTTGTGTATGTGCTACCTTTCCTGTGTAAGTCTTCTGCTGATGTACATATATAGGCTGCTTCCATTTGTTGGCTGGGGTGAGTAGTGTAACAATTAACCTAATGTGATAGTATACCTATAGTGTGTTGATTTATAGTCCTTTAGGTATATACTGTACCCAGGAGTGGTACAATTGGATCATATTGAAGTTCTAACTTAGAGTTTTTGAGGTATCTCCACAGTGGCTTCAGTGGTAGCAATGCAGTTTATATCCCCACAAGTAGTATGTAGGAGTTCCTCCTTTCTCACCTCAGCAGCTGCTGTCTTCCTTTGTTTTTTTGGTCACAGCCATGATAACGTTATGAGATCTCAAAGCAGATTTAATTTGAATTTATTTAATGGTTAATTATATTAAAAACTTAAAATATTTTTGACTATTTTTACTTCTTTTGATGATAGTCTATTCACATAAGTATTCCGTTTATTGATTAAAATGATCTTTAAAATTTTTCAGACCCTTAACATATTCTAGATATTAATACTCATTAGATGTTTAGTTAGTAAAAATATTTTTCAGTCTATACATTTTCTCTGTATTCTTTCTATTTTTTTGTGTGTGCATAAATATTTTTTAATTTCATGGGATTTCATTTGTCTATTCTTTCAGTTATTTCCTTTGCTATTGGAGTCCTTTGCAGGATATATTTGCTTATCCCTATATCCCGAAGCATTTTCTCTTTGCTGCTCCAAAGTTTCAAGTTTGACATCTAGATTCTTAACCCTTTCTGAATTGAACTTTGTGTAGGATGAGAGACACGGATCTAGTTTCATTTGTCTACATACAGCTATCCAGTGTCCTTTTTCAATATATGCCTTTTACTTTCATCGAAAATAACATTGCTGTGGCTTTATGGGTTCACTTCTGGGCCTTCTATTCTATTTCAGTTTTTGTCCCAGTAACATACAGTCTATTACTATGGATTTGTTGTGAAGTATGAGATAAGGTGTTGGGATAACTATCGGGTATTTTTGATTTGGATTTATGTGACTATTCACTATATTTTGTTTATGTGAATGAAATTCAGAATTTTTCTAATTCTATCATGAATCACATTAGAATTTTTGATGGGGAATGAATTTAATCACATTGGGGAATATAACTTTTTATATGATTTTAAATCTGCCAATCTATGAACATAAAATCATGATGGTTAGTATTAATTTTTATCTTTAACACAATTTAGAATCATTTAGAAAAGAAGCTTCTAGACATGCCTATGAGATGTACCTGAATTAGGTTAATTGAATGACAAGACCCAATTCAACTTTGGGTATCATGGACTGGGGAAAAGAGGGAGAGAGTTGAATACTTTTCTTCCTGTCTGTAGATACAGTGTGACAGTTGCCTCAGGCTCCTGTTGCTATGATGTTTATACTGAAAAAGTGTAGTAAGAAGATTGAAGGGGAGGAACCAGAGAGATAAAGAAAAATGTTGCAAAACAGGACATTCTGAAACATTTATTCTGAGTTCTTGAAACTTGGAGAAGTGGTTTGGTGGAATTCTGGACTCTTGACTTTCCTGTGGCTAATGTCGCCATTCAGTATGTACTGGAGAAGTGCTCCATATTCTCTAGAGCTCTCTTCATTGTAGTAGCTCCTACTTCTTTGTACCCAGTTTTGCTTTGTAGTTTATAATTTGAGCAGGTTACCTGACCCTCCTGAGGCTTCCCATTGGGCTCACAGCCACCCACAACTCCAGTTCCAGGGGATACAGTGCTCTCTTCTGACCTTTGTGGGCACTCGCATGCATGTGATCACATACATATATGCAGGCAATATGCATAGCTATAAAACTAAATACAAACATCTAAAAGAAGCTAACAAGATAATTTGTGCTTCCAGCATGTAACATAGTACCAACTTTCCAAATCAGTCAATCAGCCTTGTAGAATGTTTAATGTAAGTGTGGCTTTTTGTGGGAACTTATTTCTTGAAAAACAAAAACAAAAAAAAAAAAAAACAAAAACAAAAAACAAAATTTTCTTCTCTATCCCAGGCTGGCCTGGAATTCACAATGCTTCTGCTTCTGCCATCCAGGTGCTAGGTACTGTTGTCATTGACCAAAATGTCTTGTAAGATCCCTCTAATTTTTAAAAGTCATGTAACTTCCTTCTTAGAACCACTTCTTTGTATTCCTGTAGTTATGTATGTTGTGTCTTCATTTTTCTTTGACTCTAGAAAGTTTTTGAATCTGCACAATTTCATCAGTAGCCCACTGCTTGCTAAAATGTATATTGTTTAATCTCTGCATGTTTATGTATTTTCTGTAATTTTCTTTGCTGCTTATTTCTACTGTTATTCTATTGAAATATGATAATTTTCAAGAAATTATTTCATATTATTGAGCTTATTAAGACTTGCTTAATGTTCTAAGAATGATGTATTTTGTAGCAGTTTCATGGCTTCTGTACCAAACATGTGGCTGTTCCAGTGGACTATTCTGTAGGTATTTTTTAAGTCCCTTTGTTTTGTAGGTCATTTAACTCTGATTTTTTTTGTTGATCTTTTGTTTAGATGACCTATCCATTGGTAACAGTGTGGGTATTGAAGTTACCCACTATTATTGTGTCAGGGTCTGTCCATGCATTACCATTTATTTTGTGAAATTGACTGCATTAACATTCAATGTATATACGTTACATCAGGACACCAATTGCCTTGGAGAATTAAATGTTTGATCTCCTTTCAGGCTTGATTTCATTTCATCCTTACTTTCTGTGCTTTATGTTCCTGCTTTATGAAAAGAAAATGCTAAAACTGTGCTGTTGTATTTGGGAAGTATATGACTTTTAAAGTTTTAGGAGGGCTCTCACCTAATAGTTTCCTTTTACTCTTCGAGAGGAGTAGACATAGACATTTGAAATAATGCTGGAAATGTGTTAAGATTATAATGACTCACAGTCATGGACAAAATGCATTATGAGTTATCAGAAGACCATGAACCTTTTGGAGGGCCAAGGGTAAAATGCTGTTTTATTTTATTAAAAATTTTACTTGTTCTTGATAATTTTATACATGTGTATAATGTATCTGTATCATATTCATCATCTATTGACCTCTATTACCCTCTTTCTCCAATGCTGGAACCCTTCCTCTGTTCAACAAGTTCCTCTTCCTACTTTAATGTCTTTTTATGTGATTAAATAAGTTTAATTTGGGGTTACTATAGGCTTACTAATGAAAGAACATGAACATGAATGAAGAGTTATTAAATGGAACATGGACAATTTGCTAGTAGCTACATAAGGAAGTGACTTCCCCTCCCTTTAGTAGGAGGCTGCTTATATTTTCCTGGCTGCTTAGCCCCGAAATAACACACAGAAACTATATTATTTCCAATACTCTTTGGCCAACAGCTTAAGCATATTTTTGGCTAACTCATTTCTTAAATTAACCCATTTTTACTAATTTGTGTGTAGCCATGTAGCTGTGGCTTACCAGGTAAAGTTTCAGTGCATCTGCTCCCAGAAATGGCTACTTGGCATCTTCTGACTCTGACTTCTTTCTCCCAGTATTCACTTTAGTTTGCCCTGCCTAGCTCTTGCTATTCTTCCCTGTGTAGGCCTAAGACAGTTTCTTTATTAACCAATGGTATTCACAGCATCCAGAGGGGAATCCCACATCACCTCCTCTATCAACAATTAATTTCCATTTATACCTCAGGAAGGGGTGAGGCATTATCAGCCCTTTCTTCACATATGATTGTCTTTGGGTTTCTATTGCTGTGAAGAGATACCATGACCACTGCAACTCTTATAAAGGAAAAACATTTAATTGGGGTTGCTTATATTTTCAGAGGTTTGGTCCATTATCATCATAGTGTAATGTGGTGGTGTGCAGGCAGACATGGTGTTGAAGAAGTAGATGATAGTCCTACATCTTGATTGGCAGGCAACAGGAAGTGGTCTGAGATACTGGGTATGGCCTGAGCATAGATGAGACCTCAAAGTAGATCTCCATAGTGACATACTTCCTCTAAGAAGACCAGACTTACTCCAAAAGGCCATACCTCCTAATAGTGCCTCTCCCTTTGGGGGCCATTTTCTTTCAGACCACTGCATTGATGTTGATATGCTCCAGTTTGTGAAGATAATCATAACTGCTATGAATTCATCAGTGCATTGGCTATATCATGTCCAAAAGATACCGTTTCATATTATTCTTCCTTATGACTCATTTCTTGCAATCTTTCTTGCTCTTCTTCTATGATAATCTATGAGCCTTGGAGAGGATGATATAGATATCCCATTTATAGCTGAGCATTTTATAGTCACTTTGTTTTGGCATTTTGATCAATTTTGAGTCTCTGGATTAACTACTACCTACTGCAGAAAAGATGTTTCACTGACCTGTGCTGAGAGCAGCACTGATCTATAGCTATAATCTCATAAACTTTTAGAAAGCAGTTTAACAGCATATTCATTTAGCAAAACAACAGTGGTAAGTC
Source organism: Arvicola amphibius (assembly GCF_903992535.2). Lineage (NCBI taxonomy): Eukaryota > Metazoa > Chordata > Mammalia > Rodentia > Cricetidae > Arvicola > Arvicola amphibius. Next base: position 132,263,714 of record NC_052065.1, on the reverse strand, counting down.
CTCCTTCAGGATTTTGATCTTCCCAGCCTTGAGTTTTTGATTATGTTTACAATATGTAAATTTTCTCCTATGGACTAGGCCTAAAGTCCAATCAGAAGGAATTGGTTACCATTAAAACAGTCATGCTACTGTTGTATTAGTGGGCACATGTTTCCTTGCACATTGGTATTGTATAGCACATAGGGTTTACTGCTAGATAGACTATTGTATTGATGTATATTCTCCCTTTCCAGTCCACATAGCACCATCTTGCACAAAGAAAGCTATCCAGTATGGAGAAAGGTTCCTGGTTTTACCATCTAGTTCTGGTGAGCACTTAAAAGTAATAACAATTTCCTATATTATTTTGAGGGCCTCTGGGGTCTTCTTGACCATAACTAATAGTGATAAACTCGACACTTGTTAAGGAGATTTTGTTTAATAACAGCATCTCTGAGAACATCATTTTATACCCGCAAAGTATACTTCTGTGTGTTTAAGTTATTTTTATTTTAGCTATAATTTTAAACCAGCTTATAAAATAGAGTGCTTCCATGTAACTTTTTTTATACTTCCTTAGTTTGGACCATATCAATCATTAGTCAAGAAAATATCCCACAGATTTGCCCACAGGACAATCTGATGGCTCCATTTTCTCAATTGAGATTCCCTCTTCTCAAATTATTTTAATCTGTGTTAAATTTACATACAAACTATCTAGCATACCTCATGTCTTTTCTTCTGGGTATAATGTCTTTTGAGATATTTTCCTCATTTCTGTGTTTTATGAACTTTGGTTATGATATGTAGTGGTATGTTTTTATGTGGTTAGTCTTCAGATTGGGTGTGCTTCAGATTATAGATTTATTGTTTTCAATAAGTTTGGAAAATTCTAGTAATATTTTATCTATTTATTGTCTGTATTTGTCATCTATATCCTTCTTTAGCCATCATCTATATAACTTGTTCCCTTTCATTTGTGTGCCAATACAATACATGTGTATGAAAACTTGAACTTCTAAGATTAGACTGTGTGGGGTATTGTTGTTCTTTATAGAGTGTTGGGCTTTGTCCTGTTATGCAAGGATGTATTCACTGGGCTTCTTTCTGAGGACCACTGGACCCCTGTACTCAAATGTGTTCTTTCTTGATTATCATTTCCATTCTTATGTAATATTATCACCTCAGTCATTACCATAGAGCATTTATTATAATTATCTTTGAGCCAGGAGCCTTTGTGACTATTTTCTCCTCTGTTGAATGTACTTTATTTAGTAACCCTGAGTTGTTAAGCAGTTCAAGATATATTTACTGTTAGTCACTTCCCCATATGTGCACATGCTTTCTTTTGTGCTATTTATATGTCTATGTATTTGAGTATAGATGTTTGTCTAATATTGTAAAGATTAAGTTTATAATATCTACATACAGTGGGAAACTTAGAAAATAACAGAACAAAGAAAGGAAAGTGTAAATTATCTATTTTCCAACCACAGATAGAGGTAAATGCCACAAACTGTTCAATATACCTAATTTACACATATCTTTTTATCATAAATGCTCACTTAAAATTTTATTATTGCTATACGTTAATTATACATAATGCTTGGTATCATTTTGATATTTTCATGCTTATATATACATATAAGTATATGTACGTTTTGATCCTATTCAGCACTCATTTCTCTCTTTTGATCTTTTACCACTCCTGATGATCCCCTTTCTCTTCCTAACTAATCCTGTTTCAATTTTCATGTCTTTTTATTTTTGACAACTTAGTGAGCTTCATTAGGATTGCTAATAGGCCTTTTTCCTTACTGAGCATCCTGTGTCTTATTATGATACACTATGAAAATGTTACATTTATTTCTCTGTTAAAAGTGTTTGCAGAAAGTATCAACCATGTTATTTTCCTCCAGGATGACTTTTGCCTGACACTGCTCCCTTACAAAGGACTCCTCTATTGAGACTAGATAGCCAGCCTCCAAATTCACCTGGATATAATAAACTCACCCCATTGTTCAGCTGTCTATAATAAATGTATTGAGTTTTTGGGATGCTGGTACATCTCTATCAAAGCACATGCCCTACCTGATCCCAGTTTTTCTATAAGTGTGCCTATTGTTTCTTCATTCACTGTCTCCCTAGTTTGATCAGTTCCAAAGCTGGGCAGGTTGTGGCCCTAAATAATTATTTTACTTCGGTCTTCAGATATAATCTTGTTGTTGGAATACTTCTACCAAGTGTTCTAACATTAATAAAGTTCAGATGAAGAAATACCACTGCACTATGATCTATAAGCTCAAATTTAATTTTTAAAATTTATTTCTTTATTTTGTAAAGTTCATTTCCTTTCCTCACACATCCTTGATTTCTTTTTGGCTGCTTAGTCTACTGTATCAGTCTTGACTAGACAATAAATCTGAATGACAATAGAGTAGGATCTTTAGCAGTTCTTTTGAGCACATCCTCTGTCTCACTGACAGTACTATAATACTTAAGCATGACAAACTATATGCTGTATGGACTTAAAAAATAGCACTGATGATGGCGCACCATGGTCTTATATGCTATAGGTGAGCACTCTACTACTGAGCCATACTTTAAGCCCCAAGATTTGGATTTTAAAAAAGATTTATTTATTTTTATGTGTATAAGTGTTTCATCTGAGTATATGTATCTGTACCATATGCGTATTTTGTACATATGGAGATCATTGAATTCCCGGAACTGGAGTTATAGACAGTTGTAAACCTCCATGTGGTTGTTGGAAGAGCAGCCAGTACTCTTTTATTTGTTTATTTTGGAACAGTCATTTGCTGTGAGATAATGCTCTTCTACCCTTCAAAGATTTGTCACTTGTATTGGTTTAACAAAATGGTGATTGGCCAGTAACCAGGCAGGAAGTATAGGTGGAGAAACCAGACTAAGAAAATTCTGGGAACAGGAAAGGCAGAGACTCAGTCACTAGCCAGATGCAGAGGAAGCAAGATGAGAATGCCTTATTGAGAAAAGGTATCAAGCCACGTGGCTAAATATAGACAAGAATTATGGATTAATGTAAGTTGTAAGAGCTAGTTAATAAGCCTGAGCTAAGAGACCAAACAGTTTATAATTAATATAAGCCTCTGCATGTTTCTTTGGGACTGAATGACTATGGGACTAAGCAGAGCAGAAATTACATCTATAGCCACTACTCTTACTGTTGAGGCATTTCTTCCACCCAGAGGATTTGATTTTTTAAAGTTTTGATTTCATTCATTTCATTCATCTACTAGCTGCATGAATGCAGGATGTTTTAAAATTCTGAGATTATAATATAATTGCAATATTTGTTCATTTCCTTCCCCCCTCCAAGCCCTCCCATATATTTCTCCCCACTCACCTTCAAATTCATAACCTTCTTTTCATTAACCTTTGTTTAGGACTATATTTTAGTGCTTTATACAGTATCTGTATACCAGTACTAAGTACAATATTTTTAAGATAAATGAGAAATATATGAATACATAAAATCCTTGGCACTTTCAGCCACAGAGTGGATATTCTTATAATTTATAACATCTAGTTGAAACATTAATCTATACCAACCCATCTCTCAGATTTTCAGTACTATATTTTCTATATAAATGGAGGACTCAAGACATAATGATTTGAGATGTAATCTCTGTGACTGGTTGAAGATGTAGTGTTTACCATGATTTTGTCATTTCTAAGACACTTAGAATATTTATTGCTTTAAGATTCAGTAGTATGCTTAATGTTAGGACAGTTATGAAAAAGAGGGAGCCAAATGTTTCCTGTATCTCTATCAATTACTTGAAAGGACTTGCCATCTTCCAAAGCAAATATCCATGACTTATATTTCATGTATTTTATATGATTTAGTGCCAAAAGTCCTCAGCATGAATTTATCTTTGTAAATCATTCACTAAAATGATGCCTTTTATAGTATGAATATAAATGCACCCTAGACTGATAAGTTTGAATTCTTGGCCTCAGCTTATAGCACTCTTTTTGGAAGGTTATGCAACCTTTGAGAGGCAGAGTCTTGTGCCTTGCTGAAGGAAATAGGACACTGGGAATAGGGGAGGCTTTGAGGTTTTATGCCATTGCCCTACTTGCTGTTTTCTTTTTGTTGAGTGAAGATACAATGGGAACAGACTTCCTTACTCTGGCCACTTTCCCTACTTTTTGCCATGTCTTTCCCATGGTGATGGATTCTGACCCTCTGGAATTGTGATGCAAAATAAACCTTTTTTTCCATTAAGCTGTTTTTATCAGGGTATTTTATCACAGAAAAAAATGAAACCAATACAGAGTCAAATTCATTCATCAAGTGACGTTGTTAGCACAGAATCAACAGTATAATGGGCAATGCTTAGAACAAAGCAGTTCATTAAAGACCTAGTCATTTGGGAACTATATCATGCATTTCTTGAAACACAGTTCCTGATGGAATAATGAAGTGCTTTATTCTCAGATCTAGAACAGTTTAAAAACAATATCCACTAATTTTATATTCTCTTTTTAAAAGCCTCTATGGATCAAAGTACAAATTCTGAGATGATCTACATACAGTTAGATGGGCAGCCTGGTTCAACATCTATACCATTTCCCTTGTTTCCTTCATTTTTGTTTTGTTTTGCAAGCCTTTTCAGCTCTTGGCTTATGAGAGGTTGTTGGGTTTTCCTGAGGGATAGATTTGCAAGGAAGATAAGGTCTATACAGGTGAATAGTACAGGTGTGCATGCTGGGGTTTCAGAATATCTATTTTCACATATGAAGGGTTTTTTGGTGGTCTCCAGCTTCCAGCTATTTCCCTATAATTTTAGGATGTTCTTCCCAAGATGGTTATGTAGTGAGACATGCAGTGAGAACTCCTTAACACAGTGGTTCTCAACCTTCTTAATGCTGCATCTCTTTTAATGCATTTCTTCATCTTGTGATCCTCAAATATAGTCCTAAACAAAGGTTAATGAAAAGAAGGTTATGAATTTGAAGGTGAGTGGGGAGAAATATATGGGAGGGCTTGGAGGGGGGAAGGAAATGAACAAATATTGCAATTATATTATAATCTCAGAATTTTAAAACATCCTGCATTCATGCAGCTAGTAGATGAATGAAATGAATGAAATCAAAACTTTAAAAAATCAAATCCTCTGGGTGGAAGAAATGCCTCAACAGTAAGAGTAGTGGCTATAGATGTAATTTCTGCTCTGCTTAGTCCCATAGTCATTCAGTCCCAAAGAAACATGCAGAGGCTTATATTAATTATAAACTGTTTGGTCTCTTAGCTCAGGCTTATTAACTAGCTCTTACAACTTACATTAATCCATAATTCTTGTCTATATTTAGCCACGTGGCTTGATACCTTTTCTCAATAAGGCATTCTCATCTTGCTTCCTCTGCATCTGGCTAGTGACTGAGTCTCTGCCTTTCCTGTTCCCAGAATTTTCTTAGTCTGGTTTCTCCAATTATACTTCCTGCCTGGTTACTGGCCAATCAACACAGGACAATCTGATGGCTCCATTTTCTCAATTGAGATTCCCTCTTCTCAAATTATTTTAATCTGTGTTAAATTTACATACAAACTATCTAGCATACCTCATGTCTTTTCTTCTGGGTATAATGTCTTTTGAGATATTTTCCTCATTTCTGTGTTTTATGAACTTTGGTTATGATATGTAGTGGTATGTTTTTATGTGGTTAGTCTTCAGATTGGGTGTGCTGTGGAATATTGTAATGTATAAGTTGTGTTACTTTTAATTATGCTTGGAATATTACACTAACTGTGTAAATGAGTATTTTGTTTATGCTGTGGAATATTACTTCAACTGTGTAAAGGTGTGTTACTTTTGTTTCTGCTGTGGAATATTACTTCGACTGTGTAAAGGTGTGTTACTTTGTTTATGCTATGGAATATTTAATGTACAAGTTGTGTTACTTTTAATTATGCTTGCAATATTACATTAACTGTGTCATTGTGTATTAATTTTGTTTATGATGTGAAATATTACATTAACTGTATAAAGGTATGTTTCTTTTGTTTATGCTGTGTAATGTTACTTCAACTGTGTAAAGGTGTGTTACTTTTGTTTATGCTGTGGAATACTCAACTGTGTAAAGGTATGTTACTTTTGTTTATGCTGTAGAATATTACTTCAACTGTGTAAAGGTGTGTTACTTTTGTTTATGCTCTGGAATAATACTTCAACTGTATAAAGGTGTGTTCCTTTTGTTTATGCTCTGGAATATTACTTCAACTGTGTAAAGGTGTGTAACTTTTCTTTATGCTGTGGAATATTACTTCAACTGTGTAAAGGTGTGTTACTTTTGTTTATGCTGTGGAATATTGTAATGTATAAGTTGTGTTACTTTTAATTATGCTTGGAATATTACATTAACTGTGTAAATGTGTATTAATTTTGTTTATGATGTGAAATATTACATTAACTGTATAAACGTATGTTTCTTTTGTTTATGCTGTGGAATATTACTTCAACTGTGTAAAGGTGTGTTACTTTTGTTTATGCTGTGGAATATTACTTTGACTGTGTAAAGGTGTGTTACTTTTGTTTATGCTGTGGAATATTACTTCAACTGTGTAAATGTGTGTTACTTTGTTCATGCCAAGGAATATTGTAATGTATAAGTTGTGTTACTTTTAATTATTCTTGGAATATTGCAATAACTGTGTAAATGAGGATTAATTTTGTTTATGATGTGAAATATTACATTAACTATATAAAGTTATGTTTCTTTTGTTTATGCTGTGGAATATTACTTCAACTGTGTAAAGGTGTGTTACTTTTGTTTATGCTCTGGAATATTCAACTGCGTATAGGTGTGTTACTTTTGTTTATACTGTGGAATATTGTAATATATAAGTTGTGTTACTTTTAATTATGCTTGGAATTTTACATTAACTGTGTAAATGTGTATTAATTTTGTTTATGATGTGAAATATTACATTAATTGTATAAAGATATGTTTCTTTTGTTTATGCTGTGGAATATTACTTCAACTGTGTAAAGGTGTGTTACTTTTGTTTATGCTGTGGAATATTACTTCAACTGTGTAAAGGTGTGTTACTTTTGTTTATGCTGTGGAATAATACTTTAACTGTGTAAAGGTGTGTTACTTTTGTTTATGCTGTGGAATATTGTAATGTATAAGTTGTGTTACTTTTGATTATGCTTGGAATATTACATTAACTGTGTAAATGTGTATTAATTTTGTTTATGATGTGAAATATTACATTAACTGTATAAACGTATGTTTCTTTTGTTTATGCTGTGGAATATTACTTCAACTGTGTAAAGGTGTGTTACTTTTGTTTATGCTGTAGAATATTACTTCAACTGTGTAAAGGTGTGTTACTTTTGTTTATGCTGTGGAATATTCAACTGTGTAAATGTGTGTAACTTTTGTTTATGCTGTGGAATATTACTTCAACTGTGTAAAGGTTTGTTACTTTTGTTTATGCTCTGGAATATTCAACTGCGTAAAGGTGTGTTACTTTTGTTTATGCTCTGGAATATTCAACTGCATATAGGTGTGTTACTTTTGTTTTTACTGTGGAATATTGTAATATATAAGTTGTGTTACTTTTAATTATGTTTGGAATTTTACATTAACTGTGTAAATGTGTATTAATTTTGTTTATGATGTGAAATATTACATTAATTGTATAAAGATATGTTTCTTTTGTTTATGCTGTGGAATATTACTTCAACTGTGTAAAGGTGTGTTACTTTTGTTTATGCTGTGGAATATTACTTCAACTGTGTAAAGGTGTGTTACTTTTGTTTATGCTGTGGAATAATACTTCAACTGTGTAAAGGTGTGTTACTTTTGTTTATGCTGTGGAATATTGTAATGTATATGTTGTGTTACTTTTAATTATGGTTGGAATATTACATTAACTGTGTAAATGTGTATTAATTTTGTTTATGATGTGAAATATTACATTAACTGTATAAAGGTATGTTTCTTTTCTTTATGCTGTAAAATATTACTTCAACTGTGTAAAGGTGTGTTACTTTTGTTTATGCTCTGGAATATTACTTCAACTGTGTAAAGGTGTGTTACTTTTGTTTATGCTCTGGAATATTCAACTGCGTATAGGTGTGTTACTTTTGTTTATACTGTGTAATATTGTAATATATAAGTTGTGTTACTTTTAATTATGCTTGGAATTTTACATTAACTGTGTAAATGTGTATTAATTTTGTTTATGATGTGAAATATTACATTAATTGTATAAAGATATGTTTCTTTTGTTTATGCTGTGGAATATTACTTCAACTGTTTAACAGTGTGTTACTTTTGTTTATGCTATGGAATATTCAACTGTGTAAAGGTGTGTTACCTTTGTTTATACTGTGGAATATTACTTCAACTGTGTAAAGGTGTGTTACTTTTGTTTATGCTGTGCAATATTACTTTAACTGTGTAAAGGTGTGTTACTTTTGTTTATGCTGTGGAATAATACTTCAACTGTGTAAAGGTGTGTTACTTTTGTTTATGCTGTGGAATATTGTAATGTATAAGTTGTGTTACTTTTAATTATGCTTGGAATATTACATTAACTGTGTAAATGTGTATTAATTTTGTTTATGATGTGAAATACTACATTAACTGTATAAACGTATGTTTCTTTTGTTTATGCTGTGGAATATTACTTCAACTGTGTAAAGGTGTGTTACTTTTGTTTATGCTGTGGAATATTACTTCAACTGTGTAAAGGTGTGTTACTTTTGTTTATGCTGTGGAATATTTAACTGTATAAAGGTGTGTTACTTTCGTTTATGCTTTGGAATATTTCTTCAACTGTGTAAAGGTGTGTTACTTTTGTTTATGCTTTGGAATATTACTTCAACTGTGTAAAGGTGTGTTACTTTTGTTTATGCTTTGGAATATTTCTTCAACTGTGTAAACGTGTGTTACTTTTGTTTATGCTGTGGAATATTACTTCAACTGTGTAAAGGTGTGTTACTTTTGTTTATGCTGTGGAATATTCAACTGTGTAAATGTGTGTAACTTTTGTTTATGCTGTGGAATATTACTTCAACTGTGTAAAGGTGTGTTACTTTTGTTTATGCTCTGGAATATTCAACTGCGAAAAGGTGTGTTACTTTTGTTTATGCTCTGGAATATTCAACTACATATAGGTGTGTTACTTTTGTTTATACTGTGGAATATTGTAATATATAAGTTGTGTTACTTTTAATTATGCTTGGAATTTTACATTAACTGTGTAAATGTGTATTAATTTTGTTTATGATGTGAAATATTACATTAATTGTATAAAGATATGTTTCTTTTTTTTATGCTGTGGAATATTACTTCAACTGTGTAAAGGTGTGTTACTTTTGTTTATGCTATGGAATATTCAACTGTGTAAAGGTGTGTTACTTTTGTTTATACTGTGGAATATTACTTCAACTGTGTAAAGGTGTGTTACTTTTGTTTATGCTGTGGAATATTACTTAAACTGTGTAAAGGTGTGTTAATTTTGTTTATTCTGTGGAATATTACTTCAACTGTGTAAAGGTGTGTTAATTTTGTTTATGCTGTGGAATATTACTTCAACTGTGGAAAGGTGTGTTACTTTTGTTTATGCTGTGGAATATTACTTCAACTGTGTAAAGGTGTGTTACTTTTGTTTATGCTGTGGAATAATACCTTAACTGTGTAAAGGTGTGTTACTTTTGTTTATGCTGTGGAATATTGTAATGTATAAGTTGTGTTACTTTTAATTATGCTTGGAATATTACATTAACTGTGTAAATGTGTATTAATTTTGTTTATGATGTGAAATATTACATTAACTGTATAAACGTATGTTTCTTTTGTTTATGCTGTGGAATATTACTTCAACTGTGTAAAGGTGTGTTACTTTTGTTTATGCTGTGGAATATTACTTCAACTGTGTAAAGGTGTGTTACTTTTGTTTATGCTGTGGAATATTCAACTGTGTAAATGTGTGTAACTTTTGTTTATGCTGTGGAATATTACTTCAACTGTGTAAAGGTGTGTTACTTTTGTTTATGCTGTGGAATATTCAACTGCGTATAGGTGTGTTACTTTTGTTTATGCTCTGGAATATTCAACTGCATGTAGGTGTGTTACTTTTGTTTATACTGTGGAATATTGTAATATATAAGTTGTGTTACTTTTAATTATGTTTGGAATTTTACATTAACTGTGTAAATGTGTATTAATTTTGTTTATGATGTGAAATATTACATTAATTGTATAAAGATATGTTTCTTTTGTTTATGCTGTGGAATATTACTTCAACTGTGTAAAGGTGTGTTACTTTTGTTTATGCTGTGGAATATTACTTCAACTGTGTAAAGGTGTGTTACTTTTGTTTATGCTGTGGAATATTCAACTGTGTAAATGTGTGTAACTTTTGTTTATGCTGTGGAATATTACTTCAACTGTGTAAAGGTGTGTTACTTTTGTTTATGCTCTGGAATATTCAACTGCGAAAAGGTGTGTTACTTTTGTTTATGCTCTGGATATTCAACTGCATATAGGTGTGTTACTTTTGTTTATACTGTGGAATATTGTAATATATAAGTTGTGTTACTTTTAATTATGCTTGGAATTTTACATTAACTGTGTAAATGTGTATTAATTTTGTTTATGATGTGAAATATTACGTTAATTGTATAAAGATATGTTTCTTTTGTTTATGCTGTGGAATATTACTTCAACTGTGTAAAGGTGTGTTACTTTTGTTTATACTGTGGAATATTACTTCAACTGTGTAAAGGTGTGTTACTTTTGTTTATGCTGTGGAATATTACTTAAACTGTGTAAAGGTGTGTTAATTTTGTTTATTCTGTGGAATATTACTTCAACTGTGTAAAGGTGTGTTAATTTTGTTTATGCTGTGGAATATTACTTCAACTGTGGAAAGGTGTGTTACTTTTGTTTATGCTGTGGAATATTACTTCAACTGTGTAAAGGTGTGTTACTTTTGTTTATGCTGTGGAATAATACCTTAACTGTGTAAAGGTGTGTTACTTTTGTTTATGCTGTGGAATATTGTAATGTATAAGTTGTGTTACTTTTAATTATGCTTGGAATATTACATTAACTGTGTAAATGTGTATTAATTTTGTTTATGATGTGAAATATTACATTAACTGTATAAACGTATGTTTCTTTTGTTTATGCTGTGGAATATTACTTCAACTGTGTAAAGGTGTGTTACTTTTGTTTATGCTGTGGAATATTACTTCAACTGTGTAAAGGTGTGTTACTTTTGTTTATGCTGTGGAATATTACTTTAACTGTGTAAAGGTGTGTTACTTTTGTTTCTGCTGTGGAATATTACTTCGACTGTGTAAAGGTGTGTTACTTTTGTTTATGATTTGGAATATTACTTCAACTGTGTAAAGGTGTGTTACTTTTGTTTATGCTTTGGAATATTACTTCAACTGTGTAAAGGTGTGTTACTTTTGTTTATGCTGTGGAATATTGCTTCAACTGTGTAAAGGTGTGGTACTTTTGTTTATGCTATGGAATATTGTAATGTATAAGTTGTGTTACTTTTAATTATGCTGGGAATATTGCAATAACTGTGTAAATGTGTATTAATTTTGTTTATGATGTGAAATATTACATGAACTGTATAAAGGTATGTTTCTTTTGTTTATGCTGTGGAATATTACTTCAACTTTGTAAAGGTGTGTTACTTTTGTTTATGCTGTGGAATATTCAACTGTGTAAAGGTGTGTAACTTTTGTTTATTATGTGGAATATTTAACTGTGTAAAGGTGTGTTACTTTTGTTTATGCTGTGGAATATTGTAATGTATATGTTTTGTTACTTTTAATTATGCTTGGAATATTACATTAACTGTGTAAATGTGTATTAATTTTTTTTATGATGTGAAATATTACATTAACTGTATAAAAGTATGTTTCTTTTGTTTATGCTGTGGAATATTACTTCAACTGTGTAAAGGTGTGTTACTTTTGTTTATGCTGTGGAATATTACTTCAACTGTGTAAAGGTGTGTTACTTTTGTTTATGCTGTGGAATATTCAACTGTGTAAATGTGTGTAACTTTTGTTTATGCTGTGGAATATTACTTCAACTGTGTAAAGGTGTGTTACTTTTGTTTATGCTCTGGAATATTCAACTGCAAAAAGGTGTGTTACTTTTGTTTATGCTCTGGAATATTCAACTGCATATAGGTGTGTTACTTTTGTTTATACTGTGGAATATTGTAATATATAAGTTGTGTTACTTTTATCTATGCTTGGAATTTTACATTAACTGTGTAAATGTGTATTAATTTTGTTTATGATGTGAAATATTACATTAATTGTATAAAGATATGTTTCTTTTGTTTATGCTGTGGAATATTACTTCAACTGTGTAAAGGTGTGTTACTTTTGTTTATGCTATGGAATATTCAACTGTGTAAAGGTGTGTTACTTTTGTTTATACTGTGGAATATTACTTCAACTGTGTAAAGGTGTGTTACTTTTGTTTATGCTGTGGAATATTACTTAAACTGTGTAAAGGTGTGTTAATTTTGTTTATTCTGTGGAATATTACTTCACCTGTGTAAAGGTGTGTTAATTTTGTTTATGCTGTGGAATATTACTTCAACTGTGGAAAGGTGTGTTACTTTTGTTTATGCTGTGGAATATTACTTCAACTGTGTAAAGGTGTGTTACTTTTGTTTATGCTGTGGAATAATACCTTAACTGTGTAAAGGTGTGTTACTTTTGTTTATGCTGTGGAATATTGTAATGTATAAGTTGTGTTACTTTTAATTATGCTTGGAATATTACATTAACTGTGTAAATGTGTATTAATTTTGTTTATGATGTGAAATATTACATTAACTGTATAAACGTATGTTTCTTTTGTTTATGCTGTGGAATATTACTTCAACTGTGTAAAGGTGTGTTACTTTTGTTTATGCTGTGGAATATTACTTCAACTGTGTAAAGGTGTGTTACTTTTGTTTATGCTGTGGAATATTACTTTAACTGTGTAAAGGTGTGTTACTTTTGTTTCTGCTGTGGAATATTACTTCAACTGTGTAAAGGTGTGTTACTTTTGTTTATGATTTGGAATATTACTTCAACTGTGTAAAGGTGTGTTACTTTTGTTTATGCTTTGGAATATTACTTCAACTGTGTAAAGGTGTGTTACTTTTGTTTATGCTGTGGAATATTGCTTCAACTGTGTAAAGGTGTGGTACTTTTGTTTATGCTGTGGAATATTGTAATGTATAAGTTGTGTTACTTTTAATTATGCTGGGAATATTGCAATAACTGTGTAAATGTGTATTAATTTTGTTTATGATGTGAAATATTACATTAACTGTATAAAGGTATGTTTCTTTTGTTTATGCTGTGGAATATTACTTCAACTGTGTAAAGGTGTGTTACTTTTGTTTATGCTGTGGAATATTACTTCAACTGTGTAAAGGTGTCTTACTTTTGTTTATGCTGAGGAATATTTAACTGTGTAAAGGTGTGTTACTGTGATTATGCTGTGGAATATTGTAATGTATAAGTTGTTTTACTTTTAATTATGCTTGGAATATTACATTAACTGTGTAAATGAGTATTTTGTTTATGCTGTGAAATATTACATTAACTGTATAAAGGTATGTTTCTTTTGTTTATGCTGTGGAATATTACTTCAACTGTGTAAAGGTGTGTTACTTTTGTTTATGCTGTGGAATATTACTTCAACTGTGTAAAGGTGTGTTACTTTTGTTTATGCTGTGGAATATTCAACTGTGTAAATGTGTGTAACTTTTGTTTATGCTGTGGAATATTACTTCAACTGTGTAAAGGTGTGTTACTTTTTTTTATGCTCTGGAATATTCAACTGCGTAAAGGTGTGTTACTTTTGTTTATGCTCTGGAATATTACTTTGACTGAGTAAAGGTGCGTTACTTTTGTTTATGCCTTGGAATATTTAACTGTGTAAAGGTGTGTTACTTTGTTTATGCTGTGGAATATTCAACTGAGTAAAGGTGTGTTACTTTTGTTAATGCTGTGGAATATTACTTCAACTGTGTAAATGTGTGTTACTTTGTTCATGCCAAGGAATATTTTAATGTATAAGTTGTGTTACCTTTAATTATGCTTGGAATATTGCAATAACTGTGTAAATGAGGATTAATTTTGTTTATGATGTGAAATATTACATTAACTATATAAAGTTATGTTTCTTTTGTTTATGCTGTGGAATATTACTTCAACTGTGTAAAGGTGTGTTACTTTTGTTTATGCTCTGGAATATTCAACTGCGTATAGGTGTGTTACTTTTGTTTATACTGTGGAATATTGTAATATATAAGTTGTGTTACTTTTAATTATGCTTGGAATTTTACATTAACTGTGTAAATGTGTATTAATTTTGTTTATGATGTGAAATATTACATTAATTGTATAAAGATATGTTTCTTTTGTTTATGCTGTGGAATATTACTTCAACTGTGTAAAGGTGTGTTACTTTTGTTTATGCTGTGGAATATTACTTCAACTGTGTAAAGGTGTGTTACTTTTGTTTATGCTGTGGATTAATACTTTAACTGTGTAAAGGTGTGTTACTTTTGTTTATGCTGTGGAATATTGTAATGTATAAGTTGTGTTACTTTTAATTATGCTTGGAATATTACATTAACTGTGTAAATGTGTATTAATTTTGTTTATGATGTGAAATATTACATTAACTGTATAAACGTATGTTTCTTTTGTTTATGCTGTGGAATATTACTTCAACTGTGTAAAGGTGTGTTACTTTTGTTTATGCTGTGGAATATTCAACTGTGTAAATGTGTGTAACTTTTGTTTATGCTGTGGAATATTACTTCAACTGTGTAAAGGTGTGGTACTTTTGTTTATGCTGTGGAATATTGTAATGTATAAGTTGTGTTACTTTTAATTATGCTGGGAATATTGCAATAACTGTGTAAATGTGTATTAATTTTGTTTATGATGTGAAATATTACATTAACTGTATAAAGGTATGTTTCTTTTGTTTATGCTGTGGAATATTACTTCAACTGTGTAAAGGTGTGTTACTTTTGTTTATGCTGTGGAATATTACTTCAACTGTGTAAAGGTGTGTTACTTTTGTTTATGCCGAGGAATATTTAACTGTGTAAAGGTGTGTTACTGTGATTATGCTGTGGAATATTGTAATGTATAAGTTGTGTTACTTTTAATTATGCTTGGAATATTACATTAACTGTGTAAATGAGTATTTTGTTTATGCTGTGAAATATTACATTAACTGTATAAAGGTATGTTTCTTTTGTTTATGCTGTGGAATATTACTTCAACTGTGTAAAGGTGTGTTACTTTTGTTTATGCTGTGGAATATTACTTCAACTGTGTAAAGGTGTGTTACTTTTGTTTATGCTGTGGAATATTCAACTGTGTAAATGTGTGTAACTTTTGTTTATGCTGTGGAATATTACTTCAACTGTGTAAAGGTGTGTTACTTTTTTTTATGCTCTGGAATATTCAACTGCGTAAAGGTGTGTTACTTTTGTTTATGCTCTGGAATATTACTTTGACTGAGTAAAGGTGCGTTACTTTTGTTTATGCCTTGGAATATTTAACTGTGTAAAGGTGTGTTACTTTGTTTATGCTGTGGAATATTCAACTGAGTAAAGGTGTGTTACTTTTGTTAATGCTGTGGAATATTACTTCAACTGTGTAAATGTGTGTTACTTTGTTCATGCCAAGGAATATTTTAATGTATAAGTTGTGTTACCTTTAATTATGCTTGGAATATTGCAATAACTGTGTAAATGAGGATTAATTTTGTTTATGATGTGAAATATTACATTAACTATATAAAGTTATGTTTCTTTTGTTTATGCTGTGGAATATTACTTCAACTGTGTAAAGGTGTGTTACTTTTGTTTATGCTCTGGAATATTCAACTGCGTATAGGTGTGTTACTTTTGTTTATACTGTGGAATATTGTAATATATAAGTTGTGTTACTTTTAATTATGTTTGGAATTTTACATTAACTGTGTAAATGTGTATTAATTTTGTTTATGATGTGAAATATTACATTAATTGTATAAAGATATGTTTCTTTTGTTTATGCTGTGGAATATTACTTCAACTGTGTAAAGGTGTGTTACTTTTGTTTATGCTGTGGAATATTACTTCAACTGTGTAAAGGTGTGTTACTTTTCTTTATGCTGTGGAATATTCAACTGTTTAAAGGTGTGGAACTTTTGTTTATGCTGTGGAATATTACTTCAACTGTGTAAAGGTGTGTTACTTTTGTTTATGCTGTGGAATATTGTAATGTATAAGTTGTGTTACTTTTAATTATGCTTGGAATAGTACATTAACTGTGTAAATGTGTATTAATTTTGTTTATGATGTGAAATATTACATTAACTGTATAAACGTATGTTTCTTTTGTTTATGCTGTGGAATATTACTTCAACTGTGTAAAGGTGTGTTACTTTTGTTTATGCTGTGGAATATTCAACTGTGTAAATGTGTGTAACTTTTGTTTATGCTGTGGAATATTACTTCAACTGTGTAAAGGTGTGTTACTTTTGTTTATGCTCTGGAATATTCAACTGTGTAAAGGTGTGTTACTTTTGTTTATGCTCTGGAATATTCAACTGCATATAGGTGTGTTACTTTTGTTTTTACTGTGGAATATTGTAATATATAAGTTGTGTTACTTTTAATTATGTTTGGAATTTTACATTAACTGTGTAAATGTGTATTAATTTTGTTTATGATGTGAAATATTACATTAATTGTATAAAGATATGTTTCTTTTGTTTATGCTGTGGAATATTACTTCAACTGTGTAAAGGTGTGTTACTTTTGTTTATGCTGTGGAATATTACTTCAACTGTGTAAAGGTGTGTTACTTTTGTTTATGCTGTGGAATAATACTTCAACTGTGTAAAGGTGTGTTACTTTTGTTTATGCTGTGGAATATTGTAATGTATATGTTGTGTTACTTTTAATTATGGTTGGAATATTACATTAACTGGGTAAATGTTTATTAATTTTGTTTATGATGTGAAATATTACATTAAATGTATAAAGGTATGTTTCTTTTCTTTATGCTGTAAAATATTACTTCAACTGTGTAAAGGTGTGTTACTTTTGTTTATGCTCTGGAATATTACTTCAACTGTGTAAAGGTGTGTTACTTTTGTTTATGCTCTGGAATATTCAACTGCATATAGGTGTGTTACTTTTGTTTATACTGTGTAATATTGTAATATATAAGTTGTGTTACCTTTAATTATGCTTGGAATTTTACATTAACTGTGTAAATGTGTATTAATTTTGTTTATGATGTGAAATATTACAATAATTGTATAAAGATATGTTTCTTTTGTTTATGCTGTGGAATATTACTTCAACTGTTTAACAGTGTGTTACTTTTGTTTATGCTATGGAATATTCAACTGTGTAAAGGTGTGTTACCTTTGTTTATACTGTGGAATATTACTTCAACTGTGTAAAGGTGTGTTACTTTTGTTTATGCTGTGCAATATTACTTTAATTGTGTAAAGGTGTGTTACTTTTGTTTATGCTGTTGAATAATACTTCAACTGTGTAAAGGTGTGTTACTTTTGTTTATGCTGTGTAATATTGTAATGTATAAGTTGTGTTACTTTTAATTATGCTTGGAATATTACATTAACTGTGTAAATGTGTATTAATTTTGTTTATGATGAGAAATATTACATTAACTGTATAAACGTATGTTTCTATTTTTTATGCTGTGGAATATTACTTCAAATGTGTAAAGGTGTGTTACTTTTTTTTATGCTGTAGAATAATACTTCAACTGTGTAAAGGTGTGTTACTTTTGTTTATGCTGTGGAATATTACTTCAACTGAGTAAAGGTGTGTTACTTTTGTTTATGCTCTGGAATATTCAACTGCGTAAAGGTGTGTTAGTTTTGTTTATGCTGTGAAATATTACTTCAACTGTGTAAATGTGTTACTTTTGTTTATGCTGTGGAATATTACTTCAACTGCGTAAAGGTGTGTTACTTTTGTTTATGCTGTGGAATAAACTTCAACTGTGTAAAGGTGTGATACTTTTGTTTATGCTGTGGAATATTTAATGTATATGTTGTGTTACTTTTAATTATGCTTGGAATATTACATTAACTGTGTAAATGTGTATTAATTTTGTTTATGATGTGAAATATTATATTAACTGTATAAAAGTATGTTTCTTTTGTTTATGCTGTGGAATATTACTTCAACTGTGTAAAGGTGTGTTACTTTTGTTTATGCTCTGGAATATTTAACTGTGTAAAGGTGTGTTACTTTGTTTATGCTGTGGAATATTGTAATCTATAAGTTGTGTTACTTTTAATTATGCTTGGAATATTACATTAACTGTGTAAATGAGTATTTTGTTTATGCTGTGAAATATTACATTAACTGTATAAAGGTATGTTTCTTTTCTTTATGCTGAGCAATATTACTTCAACTGTCAAGGTGTGTTACTTTTCTTTATGCTGTGGAATATTCAACTGTTTAAAGGTGTGGAACTTTTGTTTATGCTGTGGAATATTACTTCAACTGTGTAAAGGTGTGTTACTTTTGTTTATGCTGTGGAATATTGTAATGTATAAGTTGTGTTACTTTTAATTATGCTTGGAATATTACATTAACTGTGTAAATGTGTATTAATTTTGTTTATGATGTGAAATAATACATTAACTGTATAAACGAATGTTTCTTTTGTTTATGCTGTGGAATATTACTTCAAATGTGTAAAGGAGTGTTACTTTTGTTTATGCTTGGAATATTACTTCAACTGCGTAAAGGTGTGTTAGTTTTGTTTATGCTGTGGAATATTACTTTAACGGTGTAAAGGTGTGTTACTTTTGTTTATGCTGTGGAATATTACTTCGACTGTGTAAAGGTGTGTTACTTTGTTTATGCTATGGAATATTTAATGTACAAGTTGTGTTACTTTTAATTATGCTTGCAATAATACATTAACTGTGTCATTGTGTATTAATTTTGTTTATGATGTGAAATATTACATTAACTGTATAAAGGTATGTTTCTTTTGTTTATGCTGTGTAATGTTACTTCAACTGTGTAAAGGTGTGTTACTTTTGTTTATGCTGTGGAATACTCAACTGTGTAAAGGTATGTTACTTTTGTTCATGCTGTAGAATATTACTTCAACTGTGTAAAGGTGTGTTACTTTTGTTTATGCTCTGGAATAATACTTCAACTGTATAAAGGTGTGTTCCTTTTGTTTATGCTCTGGAATATTACTTCAACTGTGTAAAGGTGTGTTACTTTTGTTTATGCTGAGGAATATTTAACTGTGTAAAGGTTTGTTACTTTGTTTATGCTGTGGAATATTGTAATGTATAAGTTGTAATACTTTTAATTATGCTTGGAATATTACATTAACTGTGTAAATGAGTATTTTGTTTATGCTGTGAAATATTACTTTAACTGTATAAAGGTATGTTTCTTTTCTTTATGCTGAGCAATATTACTTCAACTGTGTAAAGGTGTGTTACTTTTGTTTATGCTGTGGAATATTACTTCAACTGTGTAAAGGTGTGTTACTTTGTTTATGCTGTGGAATATTCAACTGAGTAAAGGTGTGTTACTTTTGTTTATGCTGTGGAATATTACTTCAACTGTGTAAATGTGTGTTACTTTGTTCATGCCATGGAATAATGTAATGTATAAGTTGTGTTACCTTTAATTATGCTTGGAATATTGCAATAACTGTGTAAATGAGGATTAATTTTGTTTATGATGTGAAATATTACCTTAAATATATAAAGGTATGTTTCTTTTGTTTATGCTGTGGAATATTACTTCAACTGTGTAAAGGTGTGTTACTTTTGTTTATGCTCTGGAATATTCAACTGTGTAAAGGTGTGTTACTTTTGTTTATACTGTGGAATATTGTAATGTATAAGTTGTGTTACTTTTAATTATGCTTGGAATATTACATTAACTGTGTAAATGTGTATTAATTTTGTTTATGATGTGAAATATTACATTAACAGTATAAACGTATGTTTCTTTTGTTTATGCTGTGGAATATTACTTCAACTGTGTAAAGGTGTGTTACTTTTGTTTATGCTGTGGAATATTACTTCAACTGTGTAAAGGTGTGTTACTTTTGTTTATGATGTGGAATATTACTTTAACTGTGTAAAGGTGTGTTACTTTTGTTTATGCTGTGGAATATTACTTCAACTGAGTAAAGGTGTGTTACTTTTGTTTATGCTCTGGAATATTCAACTGCGTAAAGGTGTGTTAGTTTTGTTTATGCTGTGAAATATTACTTCAACTGTGTAAATGTGTTACTTTTGTTTATGCTGTGGAATATTACTTCAACTGCGTAAAGGTGTGTTACTTTTGTTTATGCTGTGGAATAAACTTCAACTGTGTAAAGGTGTGATACTTTTGTTTATGCTGTGGAATATTTAATGTATATGTTGTGTTACTTTTAATTATGCTTGGAATATTACATTAACTGTGTAAATGTGTATTAATTTTTTTTATGATGTGAAATATTACATTAACTGTATAAAAGTATGTTTCTTTTGTTTATGCTGTGGAATATTACTTCAACTGTGTAAAGGTGTGTTACTTTTGTTTATGCTGTGGAATATTACTTCAACTGTGTAAAGGTGTGTTACTTTTGTTTATGCCGAGGAATATTTAACTGTGTAAAGGTGTGTTACTGTGATTATGCTGTGGAATATTGTAATGTATAAGTTGTGTTACTTTTAATTATGCTTGGAATATTACATTAACTGTGTAAATGAGTATTTTGTTTATGCTGTGAAATATTACATTAACTGTATAAAGGTATGTTTCTTTTGTTTATGCTGTGGAATATTACTTCAACTGTGTAAAGGTGTGTTACTTTTGTTTATGCTGTGGAATATTACTTCAACTGTGTAAAGGTGTGTTACTTTTGTTTATGCTGTGGAATATTCAACTGTGTAAATGTGTGTAACTTTTGTTTATGCTGTGGAATATTACTTCAACTGTGTAAAGGTGTGTTACTTTTTTTTATGCTCTGGAATATTCAACTGCGTAAAGGTGTGTTACTTTTGTTTATGCTCTGGAATATTACTTTGACTGAGTAAAGGTGCGTTACTTTTGTTTATGCCTTGGAATATTTAACTGTGTAAAGGTGTGTTACTTTGTTTATGCTGTGGAATATTCAACTGAGTAAAGGTGTGTTACTTTTGTTAATGCTGTGGAATATTACTTCAACTGTGTAAATGTGTGTTACTTTGTTCATGCCAAGGAATATTTTAATGTATAAGTTGTGTTACCTTTAATTATGCTTGGAATATTGCAATAACTGTGTAAATGAGGATTAATTTTGTTTATGATGTGAAATATTACATTAACTATATAAAGTTATGTTTCTTTTGTTTATGCTGTGGAATATTACTTCAACTGTGTAAAGGTGTGTTACTTTTGTTTATGCTCTGGAATATTCAACTGCGTATAGGTGTTTTACTTTTGTTTATACTGTGGAATATTGTAATATATAAGTTGTGTTACTTTTAATTATGCTTGGAATTTTACATTAACTGTGTAAATGTGTATTAATTTTGTTCATGATGTGAAATATTACATTAATTGTATAAAGATATGTTTCTTTTGTTTATGCTGTGGAATATTACTTCAACTGTGTAAAGGTGTGTTACTTTTGTTTATGCTGTGGAATATTACTTCAACTGTGTAAAGGTGTGTTACTTTTGTTTATGCTGTGGAATATTGTAATGTATAAGTTGTGTTACTTTTAATTATGCTTGGAATATTACATTAACTGTGTAAATGTGTATTAATTTTGTTTATGATGTGAAATATTACATTAACTGTATAAACGTATGTTTCTTTTGTTTATGCTGTGGAATATTACTTCAACTGTGTAAAGGTGTGTTACTTTTGTTTATGCTGTGGAATATTACTTCAACTGTGTAAAGGTGTGTTACTTTTGTTTATGCTGTGGAATATTCAACTGTGTAAATGTGTGTAACTTTTGTTTATGCTGTGGAATATTACTTCAACTGTGTAAAGGTTTGTTACTTTTGTTTATGCTCTGGAATATTCAACTGCGTAAAGGTGTGTTACTTTTGTTTATGCTCTGGAATATTCAACTGCATACAGGTGTGTTACTTTTGTTTTTACTGTGGAATATTGTAATATATAAGTTGTGTTACTTTTAATTATGTTTGGAATTTTACATTAACTGTGTAAATGTGTATTAATTTTGTTTATGATGTGAAATATTACATTAATTGTATAAAGATATGTTTCTTTTGTTTATGCTGTCGAATATTACTTCAACTGTGTAAAGGTGTGTTAGTTTTGTTTATGCTGTGGAATATTACTTCAACTGTGTAAAGGTGTGTTACTTTTGTTTATGCTGTGGAATAATACTTCAACTGTGTAAAGGTGTGTTACTTTTGTTTATGCTGTGGAATATTGTAATGTATATGTTGTGTTACTTTTAATTATGGTTGGAATATTACATTAACTGTGTAAATGTGTATTAATTTTGTTTATGATGTGAAATATTACATTAACTGTATAAAAGTATGTTTCTTTTCTTTATGCTGAGCAATATTACTTCAACTGTGTAAAGGTGTGTTACTTTTGTTTATGCTCTGGAATATTACTTCAACTGTGTAAAGGTGTGTTACTTTTGTTTATGCTCTGGAATATTCAACTGCGTATAGGTGTGTTACTTTTGTTTATACTGTGTAATATTGTAATATATAAGTTGTGTTACCTTTAATTATGCTTGGAATTTTACATTAACTGTGTAAATGTGTATTAATTTTGTTTATGATGTGAAATATTACATTAATTGTATAAAGATATGTTTCTTTTGTTTATGCTGTAAAATATTACTTCAACTGTTTAACAGTGTGTTACTTTTGTTTATGCTATGGAATATTCAACTGTGTAAAGGTGTGTTACCTTTGTTTATACTGTGGAATATTACTTCAACTGTGTAAAGGTGTGTTACTTTTGTTTATGCTGTGCAATATTACTTTAACTGTGTAAAGGTGTGTTACTTTTGTTTATGCTGTGGAATAATACTTCAACTGTGTAAAGGTGTGTTACTTTTGTTTATGCTGTGTAATATTGTAATGTATAAGTTGTGTTACTTTTAATTATGCTTGGAATATTACATTAACTTTGTAAATGTGTATTAATTTTGTTTATGATGAGAAATATTACATTAACTGTATAAACGTATGTTTCTATTGTTTATGCTGTGGAATATTACTTCAAATGTGTAAAGGTGTGTTACTTTTTTTTATGCTGTAGAATAATACTTCAACTGTGTAAAGGTGTGTTACTTTTGTTTATGCTGTGGAATATTACTTCAACTGAGTAAAGGTGTGTTACTTTTGTTTATGCTCTGGAATATTCAACTGCGTAAAGGTGTGTTAGTTTTGTTTATGCTGTGAAATATTACTTCAACTGTGTAAATGTGTTACTTCTGTTTATGCTGTGGAATATTACTTCAACTGCGTAAAGGTGTGTTACTTTTGTTTATGCTGTGGAATAAACTTCAACTGTGTAAAGGTGTGATACTTTTGTTTATGCTGTGGAATATTTAATGTATATGTTGTGTTACTTTTAATTATGCTTGGAATATTACATTAACTGTGTAAATGTGTATTAATTTTGTTTATGATGTGAAATACTACATTAACTGTATAAACGAATGTTTCTTTTGTTTATGCTGTGGAATATTACTTCAAATGTGTAAAGGAGTGTTACTTTTGTTTATGCTTGGAATATTACTTCAACTGCGTAAAGGTGTGTTAGTTTTGTTTATGCTGTGGAATATTACTTTAACGGTGTAAAGGTGTGTTACTTTTGTTTATGCTGTGGAATATTACTTCGACTGTGTAAAGGTGTGTTACTTTTGTTTATGCTCTGGAATATTTAACTGTGTAAAGGTGTGTTACTTTGTTTATGCTGTGGAATATTGTAATCTATAAGTTGTGTTACTTTTAATTATGCTTGGAATATTACATTAACTGTGTAAATGAGTATTTTGTTTATGCTGTGAAATATTACATTAACTGTATAAAGGTATGTTTCTTTTCTTTATGCTGAGCAATATTACTTCAACTGTCAAGGTGTGTTACTTTTCTTTATGCTGTGGAATATTCAACTGTTTAAAGGTGTGGAACTTTTGTTTATGCTGTGGAATATTACTTCAACTGTGTAAAGGTGTGTTACTTTTGTTTATGCTGTGGAATATTGTAATGTATAAGTTGTGTTACTTTTAATTATGCTTGGAATATTACATTAACTGTGTAAATGTGTATTAATTTTGTTTATGATGTGAAATACTACATTAACTGTATAAACGAATGTTTCTTTTGTTTATGCTGTGGAATATTACTTCAAATGTGTAAAGGAGTGTTACTTTTGTTTATGCTTGGAATATTACTTCAACTGCGTAAAGGTGTGTTAGTTTTGTTTATGCTGTGGAATATTACTTTAACGGTGTAAAGGTGTGTTACTTTTGTTTATGCTGT
This sequence comes from Arvicola amphibius, assembly GCF_903992535.2. Taxonomy (NCBI): domain Eukaryota; kingdom Metazoa; phylum Chordata; class Mammalia; order Rodentia; family Cricetidae; genus Arvicola; species Arvicola amphibius. Next base: position 132,239,138 of record NC_052065.1, on the reverse strand, counting down.
GGAATATTACTTCGACTGTGTAAAGGTGTGTTACTTTGTTTATGCTATGGAATATTTAATGTACAAGTTGTGTTACTTTTAATTATGCTTGCAATATTACATTAACTGTGTCATTGTGTATTAATTTTGTTTATGATGTGAAATATTACATTAACTGTATAAAGGTATGTTTCTTTTGTTTATGCTGTGTAATGTTACTTCAACTGTGTAAAGGTGTGTTACTTTTGTTTATGCTGTGGAATACTCAACTGTGTAAATGTATGTTACTTTTGTTTATGCTGTAGAATATTACTTCAACTGTGTAAAGGTGTGTTACTTTTGTTTATGCTCTGGAATAATACTTCAACTGTATAAAGGTGTGTTCCTTTTGTTTATGCTCTGGAATATTACTTCAACTGTGTAAAGGTGTGTTACTTTTGTTTATGCTGAGGAATATTTAACTGTGTAAAGGTGTGTTACTTTGTTTATGCTGTGGAATATTGTAATGTATAAGTTGTAATACTTTTAATTATGCTTGGAATATTACATTAACTGTGTAAATGAGTATTTTGTTTATGCTGTGAAATATTACTTTAACTGTATAAAGGTATGTTTCTTTTCTTTATGCTGAGCAATATTACTTCAACTGTGTAAAGGTGTGTTACTTTTGTTTATGCTGTGGAATATTCAACTGTGTAAAGGTGTGTAACTTTTGTTTATGCAAGAATATTACTTCAACTGTGTAAAGGTGTGTTACTTTTGTTTATGCTGTGGAATATTACTTCAACTGTGTAAAGGTGTGTTACTTTGTTTATGCTGTGGAATATTCAACTGAGTAAAGGTGTGTTACTTTTGTTTATGCTGTGGAATATTACTTCAACTGTGTAAATGTGTGTTACTTTGTTCATGCCATGGAATATTGTAATGTAGAAGTTGTGTTACCTTTAATTATGCTTGGAATATTGCAATAACTGTGTAAATGAGGATTAATTTTGTTTATGATGTGAAATATTACCTTAACTATATAAAGGTATGTTTCTTTTGTTTATGCTGTGGAATATTACTTCAACTGTGTAAAGGTGTGTTACTTTTGTTTATGCTCTGGAATATTCAACTGCGTATAGGTGTGTTACTTTTGTTTATACTGTGGAATATTGTAATATATAAGTTGTGTTACTTTTAATTATGCTTGGAATTTTACATTAACTGTGTAAATGTGTATTAATTTTGTTTATGATGTGAAATATTACATTAATTGTATAAAGATATGTTTCTTTTGTTTATGCTGTGGAATATTACTTCAACTGTGTAAAGGTGTGTTACTTTTGTTTATGCTGTGGAATATTACTTCAACTGTGTAAAGGTGTGTTACTTTTCTTTTATGCTGTGGAATAATACTTTAACTGTGTAAAGGTGTGTTACTTTGGTTTATGCTGTGGAATATTGTAATGTATAAGTTGTGTTACTTTTAATTATGCTTGGAATATTACATTAACTGTGTAAATGTGTATTAATTTTGTTTATGATGTGAAATATTACATTAACAGTATAAACGTATGTTTCTTTTGTTTATGCTGTGGAATATTACTTCAACTGTGTAAAGGTGTGTTACTTTTGTTTATGCTGTGGAATATTACTTCAACTGTGTAAAGGTGTGTTACTTTTGTTTATGCTGTGGAATATTACTTTAACTGTGTAAAGGTGTGTTACTTTTGTTTCTGCTGTGGAATATTACTTCAACTGTGTAAAGGTGTGTTACTTTTGTTTATGATTTGGAATATTACTTCAACTGTGTAAAGGTGTGTTACTTTTGTTTATGCTTTGGAATATTACTTCAACTGTGTAAAGGTGTGTTACTTTGATTATGCTGTGGAATATTGTAATGTATAAGTTGTGTTACTTTTAATTATGCTTGGAATATTACATTAACTGTGTAAATGAGTATTTTGTTTATGCTGTGAAATATTACATTAACTGTATAAAGGTATGTTTCTTTTCTTTATGCTGAGCAATATTACTTCAACTGTGTAAAGGTGTGTTACTTTTGTTTATGCTGTGGAATATTCAACTGTGTAAAGGTGTGTAACTTTTGTTTATGCTGTGGAATATTACTTCAACTGTGTAAAGGTGTGTTACTTTTGTTTATGCTGTGGAATATTGTAATGTTTAAGTTGTGTTTCTTTTAATTATGCTTGGAATATTACATTAACTGGGTAAATTTGTATTAATTTTGTTTATGATGTGGAATAATATAACTGTAAAGTTATATTACTTTTGTTTAGGCTTTGGAATATTAAGTTAACTGTGTGAAGGTGTGTTGCTTTTGTTTATGTTGTGGAATATTACATCAACTGTGTAAACGTGTACTACTTTCGTTTATGCTGTTGAATATTACTGTAATAGTGTAAAGGTGTGTTACTTTTGTTTATTCTCTGGAATATTAACTGTCTAAAGGTGTGTTACTTTTGTTTATGCTGGGGAATATTACATTAAATTTGTAAAGGTATGTTACTTTTTTTTGCTGTGAAATATTACATTAACTCTGTAAACATGTTTTAATTTTGTTTATGCTGTGGAATATTACTTTAATGATGTAAAGATGTGTTATATAATTATGCTAATATTACCTTAACTGTGAAAAGGTGTGTTACTTTGGTTTATGCTATGGAATATTAACTGGGTAAAGATGTATTACTTTTGTTTATACCGTGGAATATTAAAATGTGTAAAGGTGTGTTACTTTTGTTATGCTGTGGAATATTACTTCAACTGTGTAAAGGTATGCTACGTTTGTTTTTTTGTGGAATATTTAACTATGTAAAGGTGTGTTAGTTTTGTTTATGCTGTGGAATATTAACTGTATAAAGGTGTGTTACATTTGTTTATGCTGTGGAATATTACATTAACTCTGTAAATGTATATGATTTTTGTTTATGCTGTGGAATATTACTTTAACTGTTTAAAGATGTGTGACTTTTGTTAATGCTGTAGAATATTAAACTTTTTAAAAATGTGTTACTTTTGTTTATGCTGTGGAATATTACTTCAACTGTGTAAAGGTGTGTTTGTTTTGCTTATGCTGTGGAATATTACATTAACTGTATAAAGGTCTGTTACTTTTGTTTATGCTGTGGAATATTTAACTGTGTTAAGATGTCTTACTTTCGCTTACGATGTGAAATATTACATTAACTCTCTAAATGTATATTACTTTGTTTATATGTGGAATATTACATTAACTGTGTAAAGGTGTGTTACTTTTGTTTATTCTGTGGAAAATTAACTGTGTAAAATGTGTTACTTTTGTTTATGCTATTGAATATTACATTAACTGTGTAAAGGTGTGTTACTTTTGTGTATGCTGGGGAAAATTAACTAAGATGTGTTACTTTTTTTTTTTTTTTTTTTTTTTTTTTTTTCGAGACAGGGTTTCTCTGCAGCTTTGGAGCCTGTCTTCGAACTAGCTCTTGTAGACCAGGCTGGAAGATGTGTTACTTTTGTTAATGATCTTGAATATTACATTAACTGTGTAAAGATGGGTTACTTTTGTTTATCCTGTTGAATATTTAACTTTGTAAAAATGTGTTACTTTTGTTTATGCTGTGTAATATTAAAATAAATTTGTAAAGGTTTGTTACTTTTGTTTTTTTCTGTGGAATGTTAATTAACTGTATAAAGGTGTTACTTTTGTTATGCTGTGGAATATTTAACTTTGTAAAGATATGTTACTTTTGTTTATGCTGTGGAATATTACATTAACTGTATAAACGTATGTTACTTTTGTTTATGCTGTGGAATATTACATTACCTTTGAAAGATATGTTACTTTTGTTTATGGTGTGGAATATTACTTTAACTGAATAAAGATGAGTTCATTTTGTTTATGCTGTGGAATATTAACTGTGTAAAGGTTTGTTAATTTTGTTTATGCGTTGGAATATTAATTGTGTAAAGGTGTGTTACTTTTGTTCATGCTGTGGAATATTACATTAACTCTGTAAAAGTATTTTACTTTTGTTTATGCTTTGGAATATTAACTGTGTAAAGGTGTGTTACTTTTGTTTATGCTCTGGAATACTACTTTATATGTGTAACAGTGTGTTACTTTTGATTATTCTGTATAATATCAACTGTGTAAAGATATGCTACTTTTGTTTATGCTGTGGAATATTACATTAACTCTGTAAAAGTGTGTTACTTTTGTTTATGGTGTGGAATATTACTTTAACTGAATAAAGATGAGTTAATTTTGTTCATGCTGTGTAATAGTAACTGTGTAAAGGTGTGTTAGTTATGTTTATGCTGTGGAATATTAATTGTGTAAAGGTGTGTTACTTTTGTTTATGCTGTGGAATATTAACTGTGTAAAGGTGTGTTACTTTTGTTCATGCTGTGGAATATTTAACTTTGTATAAATGTGTTACTTTTGTTTATGCTGTGGAATATTTAAGTGTGTTAAGATGTGTTACTTTTGTTTACAATGTGAAATATTACATTAACTCTGTAAATGTATGTTACTTTTGTTTATGCTGTGGAATATTAATTCAAATGTGTAAACGTGTGTTACTTTTGTTTATTCTTTGTAATATTAACTGTGTAAAGATGTGCTACTTTTGTACATGCTGTGGAATATTACTTTAACTTTGTAAAAAATGTTACTTTTGTTTATGCTGTGGAATATTAATTCAAATATGTAAATGTGTGTTACTTTTGTTTATTCTGTGTAATATTAACTGTGTATAGGTGTGTTACTTTTGTTTATGTTGTGGAATATTACATTACCTGTGTAAAGATATGTTTCTTTTGTTTATGGTTTGGAATATTAAATAACTGTGTAAAGGTGTGTTACTTTTGTTTATGCTGTGCAATATTTAACTATGTAAAGGTGTGTTAGTTTTGTTTATGCTGTGGAATATTACTTCAACTGTGTAAAGGTGTGTTTCATGTGTTTATGCTGTGGAATATTACATTAAATGTGTAAAGGTGTGTTGCTTTTGTTAATGCTGTGGAATATTACTTTAACTGTGTAAAAAAAACTTTGAGACTGGGAACCTAAAGAATAGCTAAGTTGGGACAGGGCAGGGGGAATAAGGCTAATAGCAAGGCTCCAGGTGCCACGTGGAAACCTCCCGGTCAATATTAACAAAAAGAGCAGCTGGAGTGCTGGGGTGAAATGCTTAGCAAGAGAAGGGACCTAACAAGGCAACTTGAGGAAGAGCAATGTTGTTTTAAGGAATGAAGCAGAACACAGAATGGCCGATGCAAACCAAAAGGGGAAATTCTGAGAAATAAAGAGAAGATGAGAAGATGCTATCACAAGGAAAAAGAGGTAAATCAAGATCGAGAGCATGACTAAGAACGAAAGATGCTACCCAGGGGGAAACATACTGCAGTGCCCATTCAGAGTTTTACTCAGATCATCCATATCGCATGAAATTTTCCTGTTTAAACTTCATCTGCACTATGGTCGCAGGGTTGTGTACCTAGTGTAGTACAATATCATTCCAGAATATTTTATCGTCTAGAAAAAAAAAACCACAGACTCTTGAGTAGCGGCTTCGCACTCCCCACTGCCCGGCTATCTACTCCTAGCAGCTACCACAGTACCTCGTATTTCTATGGAGTCGCCTATTCTGAGCATTTCGTGTAAATAAAATCAACCCATTGTGTTTGGCTTCACTCACCTGAACTATTTCCAAGGATCTGTGTTGTAGTTTCTAGAGCCTGTCCTGGAACTAGCTCTTGTAGACCAGGCTGGCCTCGAACTCAGAGATCCTCCTGCCTCTGCCTCCCAAGTGCTGGGATTAAAGGCGTGTGCCACCACCGCCTGGCTCATAACTAATTTTATGATTAGAAATGTAAATATTTTGGATATAGGCTCTTCCTGTAGGGGTTATTCTCCCCGGATACCGCCTCTCTCTTCCTGTCCCTTCCCAGCTTACACCCAGAGTCCTCCCCCCCTCCCCCTGCCTCATCCTCCCGTCTTTGGGGCCACAAAATCCCACAGCTCACCCTGTTTGGGCTCTGGGGACCTGGAATTGAGTGCACCCAGGCCGGTGGGAGGTCCCCTCCTTCATTTGACTGCCCGGGGCAAGGTAGGCCTTTGTCTGAGAGCTGCTTGGCCTGCAAGGGGACCTGACAGTCTGCCAGAGGATCCATCATTCTTTGGGGTGTCCTGCTCCAGTTCTAAGGCCATCCACCCAAAGGGGTCAGACTCTGGCCTCCAGGCAGGTCTTAGGATTCCTGCGGAGGGGTGCGGGCTCCTTCAGATTGTGCTGCCAGGTTCGCTGTGTGGTATTCCATCCCGCCCTGCCCCCACCTTGGCCCTTTTGTCTGGGCTGCGACCCTGGGCTGCCTGGAATCCCTGATCCTGTGCACTGACATTCCATCTGAACTGGTGAGTGAATGCGGACCCTGGGGCAACCTGCCCTGGAAGAGAGCACAGACCCCCTACCCCCACTTCCCTCTGCAAGCTTGTGTCTGTTTCTCCCGTCCCTGTGTCTCCCAAGCTTTCCCTAGTGTTCTCAGGTGTCCTGCTCCAGTTCTAAGGCCATCCACCCAAAGGGGTCAGACTCTGGCCTCCAGGCAGGTCTGAGGATTCCTGCGGAGGGGTGCGGGCTCCTTCAGATTGTGATGCCAGGTTCGCTGTGTGGTATTCCACCAGTTCAGTTCCACCTGAACTGGTGTCCTGCTCCTGTTCTAAGGCCATCCACCCAGAGGAATCAGACTCTGGCCTCCAGGCAGGTCTGGGGATTTCTGCAAGGGAGTGCGGGCTTCTTCAGATTGTGACGCAAGGAATAGGTCCTCCTCTGACACTGGGGAGATCCAACCAGTTTCAGTCACAGCAAAGATTGGTCTAGGACACCAAACACCTCCAGGCTCCTTTTGAAGGAAGAGATGGGCAGGCGCCAATGCAGGAGCTCCTCCAACAACATGAAAGGCAACATGACATCACCACAATCCAGACATCCCGAAACAACAAGAATTGAACACCCTACCCCAGAAGATATAGAAGAATCCGACCTTAAACAGTACTTTATGAAAATAATAGAGGACCTTAAACAGGAGGTAAAAAACTGCCATAAAGAAATGGAGATGACAAACAAAAAGGTAGACGAAATAAATAAATCTCTCAAAGATACCCAAGAAAAACAAGAAAAACAAGAAAAAGCAATCAAACAGGTAAGGGAAACAGTACAAGACCTGATAAATGAAATGGAGGTATTGAAGAAAACACAATCTGAGGGACGACTGGAAATGGAAACTCTGAGTAAACGAACAGAAACTTCAGAGACAAGTATTTCCAACCGAATACAAGAGATGGAAGAAAGAATCTCGGACTCTGAAGATACTATAGAGGAAATAAACTCACAGATTAAAGAACTAAACAAATCTAACAAATTCTTAACACAAAACATTCAGGAAATCTGGGACACCATGAAAAGACCAAACCTAAGAATAATTGGGGTAGAAGAAGGAGAAGAATTACAACTCAAAGGCCCAGAAAACATATTCAACAAAATTATAGAAGAAAACTTCCCCAACCTAAAGAAGGATGTTCCTATGAAGGTACAAGAAGCCTACAGAACACCAAATAGACTGGATCAAAAGAAAGTATCCCCACACCATATAATAATCAAAACACAAAACATACAGAATAAAGAACAGATATTAAGAGCTGCAAAGGAAAAAGGTCAAGTAACATATAAAGGGAAACCTATCAGAATTACACCTGATTTCTCAATGGAAACCATGAAAGCCAGAAGAGCTTGGATAGATGTGCTACAGACACTAAGGGAACATGGATGCAAGCCTAGACTACTATACCCAGCAAAGCTTGCATTCACCATTGATGGAGAAAACAAGATATTCCAGGACAAAAACAGATTTAAACAATACGCAGCCACAAATCCAGCCTTGCAGAAAGTAATAGAAGGAAAATCACAAACCAAGGAGTCCAACAACACCCACAATAACTCAGGCATCTAGCGACCCTTCACCAGCACAACTAGAAGAAGGGAAACACACAAACTCTACTACTAAAAATGACCAGAGTTAACAACCACTGGTCATTAATATCACTTAATATCAATGGACTCAATTCACCTATAAAAAGGCACAGGCTAAGAGACTGGATACGAAAACAGAATCCAACATTTTGCTGTTTACAAGAAACACACCTCAACCACAAAGACAGACACCTACTCAGAGTAAAGGGTTGGGAAAAGGTTTATCAAGCAAATGGCCCTAAGAAACAAGCGGGTGTGGCCATACTAATTTCCAACAAAATTGACTTCAAACTAAAATCAATCAGAAGAGATGGAAAGGACACTTTATACTCATAACAGGAAAAATCCATCAGAATGAAGTCTCAATCCTGAATATCTATGCCCCTAATATAAAAGCTCCCACTTATGTAAAAGAAACACTTCTAGAACTCAAGGCAGCCATCAAACCACACACACTAATAGTTGGAGACTTCAACACTCCTGTCTCACCAATGGACAGGTCAATCAGACAGAAACCTAACAGAGAATTGAAAGACTTAATGGAGGTAATGAACCAAATGGACTTAACAGACATCTATAGAACATTCCACCCAAATAGGAAAGAATATACCTTCTTCTCTGCGGCTCGTGGAACCTTTTCAAAAATTGACCATATACTTGGTAACAAAGCAAACTTCCACAGTTACAAAAAAATATTAGTAACCACTTGTGTCTTATCGGATCACCATGGATTAAAATTAGAATTCAACAACAGTGCTACCCCCAGAAAGCCCACAAACTCATGGAAACTGAACAGTCAACTACTGAACCTCACCTGGGTCAAGGAAGAAATAAAGAAAGAAATTAAAGTCTTTCTTGAATTTAATGAAAACAAAGACACAACATACTCAAACCAATGGGACACAATGAAAGCAGTGCTAAGAGGAAAGTTCATAGCACTAAGTGCCCACTTAAAGAAAACAGAGAAAGCACTCATTGGTGACTTAACAGCACACCTCAAAGCTCTGGAAAAAAAAGAAGCAGACTCACCTAGGAGAAGTAGAAGACTGGAAATAATCAAACTGAGGGCAGAAATCAACAAAATAGAAACACAGAAAACAATCCAAAGAATCAATGAAACAAGAAGCTGGTTCTTGGAAAAAATCAACAAGATTGACAAACCCTTAGCCAAACTAATCAAACGGCAGAGGGAGAACACGCAAATTAATAAGATCAGAAATGAAAAGGGGGACATAACCACAGACACAGAGGAAATTCAGAGAATCATTAGATCTTACTACAAAAGCCTGTATGCCACAAAATTGGAAAATGTAAAAGAAATGGACAGTTTTTTAGATAAATACCATATACCAAAGTTAAACCAGGACCAGGTAAATGCTCTAAATCATCCTGTTAGTCGCGAAGAATTAGAAACTGTTATCAGAAACCTCCCTACCAAAAAGAGCCCAGGACCAGATGGTTTCAATGCGGAATTCTACCAGAACTTCCAAGAAGACCTAATACCTATACTCCTTAAGGTATTTCATAATATAGAAACACAAGAGTCACTGCCAAATTCCTTCTATGAAGCTACAGTTACCCTGATACCTAAACCACACAAAGACTCAACCAAGAAAGAGAATTACAGGCCAATCTCACTCATGAACATTGACGCAAAAATTCTCAATAAAATACTGGCAAACCGAATCCAAGAACACATTAGAAAAATTATTAACTACGATCAAGTAGGCTTCATCCCAGAGATGCAGGGCTGGTTCAACATACGAAAATCTATCAATGTAATCCATCATATAAATAAACTGAAGGAAAAAAACCATATGGTCATCTCATTAGATGCTGAAAAAGCATTTGACAAAATTCAGCACCCTTTTATGATAAAAGTTTTGGAGAGATTAGGGATACAAGGGTCATTCCTAAATATAATAAAAGCTATTTACAGCAAACCGACAGCTAACATCAAATTAAACGGAGAGAAACTCAAGGCTATCCCACTAAATTCAGGAACACGACAAGGCTGTCCACTCTCTCCTTATCTCTTCAATATAGTGCTTGAAGTTCTAGCAATAGCAATAAGACAACATAAGGGAATCAAGGGGATTCAATTTAGAAAGGAAGAAGTTAAACTTTCATTATTTGCAGATGATATGATAGTATACATAAGCGACCCCAAAACCTCCACCAAAGAACTCCTACAGCTGATAAACTCCTTCAGTAACGTGGCAGGTTACAAGATCAACTCCAAAAAATCAGTCGCCCTCCTATACACAAAGAATAAGGAAGCAGAGAGGGAAATCAGAGAAGTATCACCTTTCACAATAGCCACAAATAGCATAAGATATCTGGGAGTATCTCTAACCAAGGAAGTGAATTATTTATTTGACAAGAACTTTAAGTCTTTGAAGAAAGAAATTGAAGAGGATACCAGAAAATGGAAGGATCTCCCCTGCTCGTGGATTGGGAGGATCAACATAGTAAAAATGGCAATTCTACCAAAAGCAATCTATAGATTCAATGCAATCCCAATCAAGGTCCCATTAAAATTCTTCACAGAGATTGAGAGGACAATAATCAACTTTATATGGCAAAACAAGAAACCCAGGATAGCCAAAACAATCTTATACAATAAAGGTACTTCTGGAGGCATTACCATCCCTGACTTCAAACTCTATTACAAAGCTACAGTATTGAAAACAGCTTGGTATTGGCATAAAAACAGAGAAGTTGACCAATGGAATCGTACAGACGACCCGGATCTTAAACCACAAACCTACGAACACCTGATTTTTGATAAAGGAGCCAAAAGTACACAATGGAAGAAAGAGGGCATCTTCAACAAATGGTGCTGGCATAACTGGATGTCAATCTGTAGAAGAATGAAAGTAGATCCATATCTATCACCATGCACAAAACTCAAGTCCAAATGGATTAAAGACCTCAATATTAATCTGAACACATTGAGCTTGATAGAGGAGAAAGTGGGAAGTACTCTACAACAAATGGGCACAGGGAACCATTTCCTGCACATAACCCCAGCTGCACAGACATTAAGGGCAACATTGAATAAATGGGACCTCCTGAAGTTGAGCAGCTTCTGTAAAGCAAAGGACATTGTCACTAAGACACAAAGGCAGCCTACTGACTGGGAAAAGATCTTCACCAACCCTGCAACTGACAAAGGTCTGATCTCTAAAATATATAAGGAACTCAAGAGACTAGACGGTAAAATGCCAATTAACCCAATTAAAAAATGGGGCGCTGAACTGAACAGAGAATTCTCAACAGAAGAAGTTCGAATGGCCAAAAGACACTTAAGGTCATGCTCAACCTCCCTAGCTATCAGGGAAATGCAAATCAAGACAACTTTGAGATATCATCTTACACCTGTCAGATTGGCTAAAATCCAAAACACCAATAATAACCTTTGCTGGAGATGTTGTGGGGTAAGGGGTACACTCATCCATTGCTGGTGGGAATGCACACTTGTGCAACCACTTTGGAAAGCAGTGTGGCGGTTTCTCAGGAAATTCGGGATCAACCTACCCCAGGACCCAGCAATTCCACTATTGGGAATCTACCCAAGAGATGCCCAATCATACAACAAAAGCATATGCTCATCTATGTTCATAGCAGCATTATTTGTAATAGCCAGATCCTGGAAACAACCTAGATGCCCTTCAGTGGAAGAATGGATGAAGAAACTGTGGAATATATACATGCTAGAATACTACTCAGCGGTAAAAAACAATGACATCTTGAATTTTGCAGGCAAATGGATGGAAATAGAAAACACTATTCTGAGTGTGGTAACCCAGACCCAAAAAGATGAACATGGGATGTACTCACTCATAATCGGTTTCTAGCCATAATTAAAGGACATCGAGCCTATAAATTTGGGATCCTTGAGAAGATAATAAGAAGGTGAACTCCCAAAAAAAGATATAGTAATCCTCCTGGATATTGGAAGTAGACATGATCGCCAGGCAAAATTGGGTACTTGAGGGTTGGGCGAGACTGGGCCAAGGGAAGATGGGGAGAGAAAAGTGTGAAGGGGAGAATGGGGGGAGCTCGGAGGAATGGGGTGCTTGGGATATAGGAAGGGTGGATATGAGAGCAGGGAAGCATATATCTTAATTTAAGGAGCTACCTGAGGGTTGTCAAGAGACTTGACCCTAGAGGGGTTCCCAGGTTTCCAGGGAGATGCCCCCAGTTAGTTCCTTGGGCAGCTGAGGAGAGGGAGCCTGAAAAGGCCAGTTCCTATAGCCATACTGATGAATTTCTTGCATATCACCATAGAACCTCCACCTGACGATAGATGAAGAAAATGACAGAGCCCCACATTGGAGCACCGGACTGAGCTCCCAAGGTCCTGATGAGGAGCAGAAGGAGAGAGAACATGAGAAAGAAAGTCAGGACCGTGAGGGAACCTCCAGCTGGCGACAGATGGGGAAGGTGACTGAGCCCCACACTGGAGCACTGGACTGAGCTCCCAAGGTCCTGATGAGGAGCAGAAGGAGCGAGAACATGAGGGAGAAAGTCAGGAACGTGAGGGGTGCGTTCACTCATGGAGACGGTGGGACAGAACTAATGGGAGATCACCAACTCCAGTTGGAATGGGACTGATGGATCATGCGACCAAACCCGTCTCTGAATGTGGCCAACAGCGGGGGCTGACTGAGAAGCAAAGGACAATGGCGCTGGGCTCTGATTCTTCTGCATGGACAGGCTCTGTGGGAGCCTTCTCAGCTTGGTCGATCACCTTCCTGGACCTGGGGGGAGTTGGGAGGACCTTGGACTTAGCATAGAGTGGGGAACCCTGATGGCTCCTTGGCCTTGAGAGGGAGGGAGGGGAGGTATGGGTGGAGGGAAGGGGAGGGTAGGGGGAGAAGGAGGGGAGGGAAGGGGGAGGAGGAGCAGAGGGAGGGGGGAGGAGGAGGGAAGGAGATGAAAAAAAAAAAGAAAAAAAAATATTTTGGATATAGTCAAATGTGTTGTGACCTGCAGGTTGATAATTTACTACCTTAAAGAGAGGGATCATATAACTTTGTATCTTCAATGTCCAGATCAAGGCCTAGTTGCTGGTATCCAAGGAGCCCTGGCTATCAGACAAACAATGTATACAGGAGTTACTATCATTTATTTGCTCAGGGCTAACAGTAGCAATACTGAGTGTTCCATTGCCAATGGCTGAAGCACCTTTCTCCTACCTATGAGAAACTGAAAGTCTGGAGGCGAAAGTAGGCCTGCATCAACTAAGACTTTACAGGCAGAAGGTTCTTTGGATCACTTGTACAAAAAATATTTGCTTAGATATTTAAGTATTTCTAAGGGCAGGAGCAGACCTACATGCTTCTAATCATGCCCACTACAATTAAAGGGCAACTGTGTAGAATCCATGCTGGGCCTTCTTCTTAGGTTAATGGCCTCTGTTTTGTTTGGCTTTTTTTTTTGTTGTTGTCTATCCAGACTTAGAGCTTGGTTTACTCTGTTCATTTTTCAACTGCCTATGAGATCATTTGCCATTAACTCCTAAATAGAGACACTGAATCTGTATAGGAACTCTATCTTTACCCTGGGGAAAATGTCACAGGATCCATGATAGAGCTTAAACCATGCCATTTGATTTTTTTCTGTCCTAGATGTTTGTACCTAATACATGATACAAGTATTTGTGTGCATTTATGGATGGGAGTACTTGTCTGATAGCTTTTTTTGTAGTCAGTGCTGTTATTTTCTTCCTAGCCCCTACCATGTTCTGCCTACTGATGAGGATGTGTGTACAGACTCAATTTATATGTTCCTTTATCTCTCAATATTTCATTAGGGCTAGTTATTAGAGGCTTTGTGTTTTGGTTTTGTTTTATGTTTCATCTTTAAATTTTTATTTTTTATTTGTTTTATATAGCGACCACAGTTTTCACCATCTTCTGTTCTTCTGTTCCTTTCCCTCACCTCTGCTAAGCCTTCCATCCACGTTTCCTCCATCTCCATTCGGAAAGAGGCAGGTCTCCCACGGGAGTCAACAAAACATGACACATGAAGTTGAGGAAAGACCAACCTCCTCCCCTTCCATCAAAGATGGGTGAGGCAACCTAGCATGGGGAATGGGTTCCTAAAAGTCAGTTCAAGCTCCAGGGACAGGACCTGAAACCACTGTTAGGAATCTCACAAACAGATCAAGCTACACAACTGTTACATTCAGAAAACCTAGATCGGTCCCATGCAGGCTCCCTAGCTGTCAGTCCAGAGTCTGTGAGCTCAGTCCAGCTGTCTCTGTGGGTTAACCTGTCATGACTTTGACACCTCCACTCCCACTGGCTAGTACAATCCTTCCTCTCTCTCTTCAACAGGACTCCTGGAACTCAGCCCAGTGCTTAGCTGTGGATCTCTGCATCTGCTTCCATTAGTTTCTGGATAAAGGCTTTCTGACAACAGTTAGGATAGTCACAAATCTGATTACAAGAAAGGGCCAGTTCAGGCACCCTCTCCACTATGGCAGAGAGTCTTAGCTGGAGTCTTCCTGACTCCCTGAACACTCACTCCTACCATCCCCCAGCATTATGCTTAGCCTCCTGTCTGCCCTGATCATGCCTTCTTTGGCTCCCCACCCATTTCATTTCTTTCCCATCAGGACATGGAATGGAAGCTTCCATGTGAGTCTGTGTTTCTCTTATACTGTTTGACATCAGCTTCTATTTACAAACAGAGGTGGAGGGGCTTCAAGAATTCACATAATCTCACAAAAAGTGCTTACTTCATGTTCTTTTTTTACACATACATACACACACACACACAGAGAGAGAGAGAGAGAGAGAGACAGAGACAGAGACAGAGATAGAGTCAGAGACAGAGAAAGAGAGTCTGTTTCTTTGTCTGTCTGCCTGCCTGCCTGTCTGTCTGCCTGCCTGCCTGCCTGCCTGTCTGTCTGTCTGTCTATTATCTAGCCGTCTTTTTAAACCATATATACTTTATAGGAAATCCCAAATCCTCTGGTAATAACTGAATATAATTATCCATAATCACTTACTAAATTTGGGTGTTAAACTGAGCTTTTTGTGCTGAATATTCCCGGTTTACTCAAGGTTGAACCTAGTACTGGTTGTTTGAATTTCAAGGGTTTGACTGATGGATGTGAACATGCAAAACAGTCCCTGATGCTACCTGAGTCATGACTGACATATTTTCCCTTTACTCATTTAAAGTTGAGAACTTCTGATTGACAGTGTTAATATTCTTTTCTTGTATTAATGGTCTGTATGTCTTTGTGCTATGTTCTCTGGACTGGGGATTATGGGACTCAGGGTTTTGTTTCCAGTGTTTTCGTGATGCTGATGGACAACATCAGTTTATGTTGTACACTGGTGCACATGTGTCAGTAGTGAGGGAACATGTTTGGTGCATATCTCCGACTCCTGACTGATGGAAGGAAGCAACTGTCAGCTGAAAAATGAATTGTAACTCTGGTCAATCATTAGTTCCCTGTATGGAGAGAGTAGGCATTCCGCATCTCCTAGGAAATATTTACACAACAGGTGGCAAGATGTAAATATCTCAGTAGAATTGAGTACTAGGTCAACTTCTTTATAGATCCCATAATTCCTCTGGTTTATTGTCTTGGGGAGAAGGCTGTTTACTATTAGTTTTTCTCTGTTACTTACTAAAAATCTTGGGAAAATCTTACTCAGTTATTGGCAGTCATGGGTTTTTGTAAATGATGTTCAGAATGGTAGATCAAAGATAGCTACATGTTGAAACTTCATATTTATAAAGTGGAAAAATCCACCATCTGTCTGGGTCTGTGGCCCCAACATAAAAACTATTTTTCCCTAACTGGACTGGTATGGAGGCGTGGGAAATAATGAGACATAGTTCACACAGCAATATCGGAAGGGCATCTCAGGCTTCATTCATTCCTGAAGATCTACCCGCAATTATTATACAACGACCTTTTATCCCTCAGGTAAACCAAGGTGGAAACTCATTAATATTCTCTTTCTGGGGATGTGGGAATATTGCAACACCTACAACTTAAGTCACCAGCTTGGAATCAACACCTCTCCTCAGGCGATCTACATATTAACAAAAGGGAAGGAGCCATACATCCTAGAGTCTTTTGTTAGGAGGCTACCAGTGGTCTGGCAGGATTGCAGCTGCGCTTGGAAACTAAGCATGGCCAGAGAACCTGGCTGCAAATATTTTGTATGAAATATGGGCCTACAACCATCTTGGATGTTTCCTTTAGGAAGTAGAACAACTCAGCATCTAGTCATTCAAAGTGTAATCTGAATGGAGCCTTGTCATTCAAGGTGTGGTCTTACTTCCATAAAAGCCAGTATTTCTCTTGGGAACTTTTCAGAAATGTGTAGTTTTAGTCTTCTCCTAGACCCATTAAATCAGAAACAGAATTTTAAACAAGATCCATGAGTTAAAACTGGTCTTAAAGATTTTTGGTTTTGTCTGAGTTTAAATTCTAGATCTGTAAATTATTCAATGTTGTAACTTTGAACATGCTCATTAACTGCTCTAAGCCTGTGAAATTGAAATAGGGGTAATAATCATCTCTGTTTCATGGGGTTTAGATGATGACTGCATGCTTAATTACACACAAAGCATTGAGATGAAGCCTGTTATATAGTAAGTCTCTAAATGGGGGAGTGACATGGCCATAAGGTGTGGTTTAAGAACATGTATTGGAGTGAGTCAGGAGTTTGGTCCTTATCCCAAAGGATGATTAGTCTTTAGGAATTGTTTCTTCCCTAAGGATCTCATGGCTTTTCCAGTGCTGGGGAAGGTTGTGGAATGTCTATTTTAGTTCAAAGAAAATGTTTAATGACATATACTGTGTATGTGAAGAAATATACTCCTTGATTTTTATCATTGAAGTATAGACAAAGGAAAAGGAAAAAAAGACAATGGGCTACACCATACGGGCATCAAACTTCTGCTTCAGCACTGGAAGAAGGAATTAAAAAAATATTTATTTTATTGCTTTTAATTGTGTGTGTGTGTGTGTGTGTGTGTGTGTGTGTATTTGTACATGCATAAAGGTGCATTGGGAGGTCGAAGTAGATGTCAGATCCCCTGGAGCTTGAGTTTCAAGTATTTGTGGGCTGCTTTATATGGGTGTTGTTTTTTAAAAAATGCTCCAAGATCCCCCACAGAGCAGCCACGATCCCGGCGGGTCATGGCGGGTCTCTAGTGGTTGCCCAAGATCCCCGGGGTGGTTCATGAGTGGTGGCTTATCCCGGGCGAGCTGGTCCTGGCATGTGGCGAGTGGGGAGAGACAGCTTATGGCAGGTTTGGGAGAACCACCCCCCAAGTGGGCGGGTGTGGACATGCTGCTGGTAAAAGGCACATGGACACAGTAGGCAGGCGTAGAACTGGACATTTATTACTTAGAGGAGGGGGGGAGGGAGGGAGACAAAGAGAGAGAGAGAGAGAGAGAGAGAGAGAGAGAGAGAGAGAGAGAGAGAGAGGGAGAGAGAGGAGACGTGCACGCCAAGAAAGGACAGGAAGAGAGTCAAGATGGCTGCGAGAGGTCAGAGGTTGCCGGGAGTGGGCGTGGCTTGCCCCTTAAAGGGCCAAAAGAATAACATCCCCGGATCCTTTTTATAATAAAAAGCAGGAGATTAGACATCACAGTTTGATGGAATTGGGGTGGCGGATTCTCAAAACTGCTTCCGGCTGATTTGTGGGCATCATCGTTGGGGGGGAACCCGAGAGGAGGCTGAGTGCTGGCCACATCCTGGCATAGCTGGTCTCTTTGATCCCGACCGGGTGTCTGTGGCATAGAAATATCTGGTGTCTCTGATCCTGTTTAAGGTATTGGCAGAACAAAGAACAAAGTTAAATTAAGGAAAAAATTTTAAGATCAGGGAATTGAGGGGGATGTATCTGACCTGTTTAAGGTGGATTATTTATTCGGCTCCCTGGAACTCACAATAACTCTTTGGGTTTGTGAAAACAGAAGTTTTAGACACATAATGACTGTAGCATATTTTTGTACAATGAAAAGTATTTTTTGAGGCTATGGAAGGCAGCATAAAAGATAAATTTGATTTGAAATTTATTTGATGAAATTTATTTGGTGAGGTAACCTAGCAAAACCTCTCAGCTATCAAACTATCAGAGATCTTTGAGAAGGATAAGATTTTACTTGAGTTACTGATTAAAAAATGACAGAGAACTTACTTGGTTGGCATCCAGAACTATGCTTTTTGGGTCCTCCATGGTCGCTGAAGGTTGCACTTGACCTTTGCTGGTTAGCGCCAGGCCTGCCAGGCTCCAGAAGACCCTGTGGGTTAAGAAATCTACCTTGACCTGATCAGCTAGGCTGTCGATTCCAACAATTCCGTCCACGTCTAGAGGTCTTTAGTTTAGATGAAAGGCAGTTTTTCCCCAATGGTCAGCGCTCAGCAGTCGAAGCAAACTGCAGAAGGATGTTCTGTGTGCCCATTTGTCTTCTGTCTTCTTTGGAGGAAGCAGAGAGCTGCAGCTAGGAGCCAACCTGTCTCTTTTTGTTATGAAAAGTTTTTTTAATAATTAAATACCACATTCCCCAGATTTCTGAGCAGTTGAGGCTGTTTATTAGGTATAGCTGCAGTATAGAATCTGCCTGGAAGGTTGGGTCTGAGCTTGACTGTTCTGGCTCTTAACAGGTAAGATTTACACTCATAAAAAAGGCAGAAAGAAGAAACTGCTTGCAATAAAAGGTTAATGGCAGAACTGACAATAGTGGAGAACAGCTTAATATTAAATATAAGGCATTTTTGTAAGAGACTTAAAAGTTCATACCAGTTTAAAATATGAGACTTATGATTTTATAGTCTGAAATGAGATATAATTTCAATTATTATACATAGAAAGAGTGAACAGGAATTGGGCAACATGGATGCCTTTGATGGGCCCTATCAAAGGCATGCCATTGCACAAAACACATGTAACAGTTAACAAGAGGATTTTAGTGAAAATTGGGGGGGCAGGGTATACTTAAGAATGGAAGAGCTTGGTCACGTGACCTGGCTCTCAGCCAAGATGGCGATAAAGTCACCTGACCCCAGTCAAAATAGCGGCACCCACGTGTTATGGGAAAAAAGTTACAATTTTTGAGCTGTAAGGATTTTAAGCTTAATGAGAGGGACCTAAAGGCATGATCTGCTCTGTTGTTGAGTCACTATGCCATAACACAAGCCGCAGAGGGAGGCAAAAGGCTGGAACTGAAAAAACTGTACCAAGCCACGGCTGGAATTGAAAAAGCTGGTTGGAATTTTAAAAGCCGTCTTAGCGCCTACATATTTGACTGTGTGATGGTAGTTTTGAACAGAGACTGATAAGTGTGGAGGTCTGTAAGGAAGGCATTAAAGCGTGAGGCTGCAGGGCATCCAAAAGTCATCCCAGTGGGGAGGCCAGAGTGATAGATCTGGATGGCTTGGCTCCCATGGTCAAGGCCATGAAAAAACCCACAAAAACTGTGGCACCTCAAGCCTACAACAAGAACGGATCCCCGTTAGGCGAGATGCAGATGACACGAACATCCAGGACACGTGGTCAGGCGTCCCCAGGTCCACGAGTGGGATGCTAAGGGCCTAGCTGGATCTGGGAAGATTACTCAGAAACCAGAGGCCAGGCCGCACTGTAGCTGTGGTCACAATGAAAAGAAGGAATAAAAGGAATGAAAAGAGAGAAAGAGGAAGAACTGGAGACTCTGGGCCTCCAGGTGTGGGTGAGCCAGGAGGCTGACCAAGGCCGTGCCATCCCAGGCACGGGCTTAGCAAAGGAGACAAGCCGGAATTAAATGCCAGTGAAGGGAACAACCGAGGCCCTGAAGGCCCGTGATCGGGGGTAGTCCCCCCAACCCTAGAAACACCAGGGGCTGCTGGAGCTCAATGGTCAATCCCTTCTGTTAAAAGAGACGGTTAAGCTGGCCGATATGGGGACACTCATGATTAGAAGCCGGTGTTGTTCTAGGGGCTGTGCCCAGGCAGATGGAACACATGGGTCATTGTTGAGAAAGTCCTTGGTTACAATTCCATCCCAGAAGTCGGAGCTCGGAGTCCCGGATGGACCCCGGCCCCTAGTGGAAGTCTGGGGCAGGTGAATCTGTCGAGTCTACGGCACCAATATTGTTTTTTTAAAAATGCTATAAAGTCCCAGGTGGCAGCTGTAGGCAGGCAGCAGACTCTGGGAGCAGCCAGTCCCAAGGCAGAGACTTGTGGGTTCCCAGGAGAGCCACCCAAGTGGGCGGGTGTGAGCCTGGCGGGTCCAGAACCATTAGTGGGAAGTTCTAGCCGGTTCTGGTGCCAAACTGCAGAGCAGCTTGTGGCGGGGGGGGGGGGGGGGGGGGGGGGGGGAGGGGCAGACAGGAGACAGAGACATGGATAGACACAACATGTTGAATATTTATTCAGGGGGTTATGGAGGGGAAAGGGAAAAGGGGACAGAGAGAGAGAGAGAGAGGAGAGAGGAGAGAGAGAGAGAGAGAGAGAGAGAGAGAGAGAGAGGCACACACCAAGAAAGGACAGGAAGAGAGAGATCCAATATGGCGGCGAGAGGTCAGGGGTCACCGGGAGTGGGCGTGGCTTGCCCCTTAAAGGGCCAAAAGAATAACAGTGGGTGCTGGGAATCAAACTTGTGTCTTCTAAAGGAACATAGCACATTATTAACTCCTGAGCCATCTTTCTAGGTCTCAGAAGAGAAGATTTATAAAGAGCCAACTATAGACCCAATTATTTCTCTTAGGGCTAAACACAATGCAAACAAGAACTTCCAATACAGTTGGAAGCAGGGGCTCTAGCTTTACACACAGTTGTTTGAGATACTGCTGTGATATCATGATTTTCCTAGCTCCTTCTATGTCTTGGCAGTGCTGCAGAGAGATCAAGGTACTATTAACTCACATCCTCTGTTGTGAGCAATGAGTTTGAGCACTGGGTTTTCTTGGACAAGTGGTGTTGAACTCTGTCTATACCTTCCTCTTGTTTTACTTGTTTTCCTCCTTGTCTTGGCAGGGCTGTTTTAAGTCTACTTTGAGGTATAATACCATACCATGTATGTATGTATTATACCTACATGTGTACAGACCTAAAAGCAGATTCTCTGGCCCATTTTCCTTGGACTTCCTTATCCTTATCTCTCTTTCCCTACCATTTTATATCAAACATTTGCTTTAATTGCAGCTGATAAATTATCATTTTGTTATGCAATTCTTTTATTTAAAAAAGATTACTCTGAATCTGAAGCTATTTTGTTGTGTTTCGAGTCAGAAAACAGGAAGAAAGAGCCATTTTAAGACAAGAACAAAAAAACCTCCCACATTTTAGTTCAGTTTTTCTTTTCTTTAAATGGGATTATAGACTTCTGAGTCTAATATTGATTCTGACAAGTGAAAAACAATTGCTTCTATGGGGTTTTATGAACCCTTATGCTCTTAAGCTGGTATTATCTAAGTCCTCCACTACTGCTAGATAAAACTTTGATCTTGCTATGTCCTGTTCTATTCCACCTGGCTGCTGGTATTCACAATCCACTAGTTGACAAACTGAATCAATGTCATTATGGATAGAATCACATATGCCATGAAAATACTGAAATCATCAAAATGTGGCTTCTTCCCTCTGGTAACTCATGACCTGTCTGTAGTGGTGGCTGTATATTATGCTAATGTGTTTTTATTATTTGGTAGAAGCATAGAGGCCAAATAAATTATATAGTACTCTAGTGAGAATTTTTCAAATATTCTAGTTATTTTAGATATTTTGTTTCTCATTGACCACAGAAATATCCTAATGAATATTTTCATTTTGAAGCCCAAATTCTAGATGATTTCCATGTAAATTTATCATCTTGTGCAGTATATGTCATACATAGTTGTATATACCTGCCTTGCTCTGCTGTTATTAGGGCAGTTATCAAATCTTCTCTGTCAGCACAATAATTATGCAGTGTTTATGTCTATAAAATTGATTTTTATAACTTATACATAAATTGGTTCTAGGAAGAATAACTTAAGGTAGAAAATAAAGATAACAACCTCATTATAAATCATGAAGAGCCAAAGACCATTGAAGGCAGGGGGTTGAAACTCAAAAGCTCACAGTGGGCACAGAGATAATGAGTAAAGATAGTGAACAAGGAGCCGGGCGGTGGTGGCGCACGCCTTTAATCCCAGCACTCGGGAGGCAGAGGCAGGCAGATCTCTGTGAGTTCGAGGCCAGCCTGGTCTACAAGAGCTAGTTCCAGGACAGGCTCTAAAAAAGCTTCAGAGAAACCCTGTCTCGAAAAACCAAAAAAAAAAAAAAAAAAAAAAGATAGTGAACAAGGGACTAGTGAGATGACTTAGGGGCTCTGAGTTTGAGTTTGCATAATCCACATAAAAAGCTGGGTGCAGTTGTTATTTCCTGCATCCCAACATTGGGGAAGCAGAAACAGGAGGATCCCTGGAGATTACTAGCCAGCCAGTCTAGCAAATTAGTAAATTCTATGTTCAATGACAGATCTTGTCTAAAAATTTGGGTGGAGAATGATTGAGGAAGATACCCCGCAGCTCCTCATCTAAACATACATACGTACATGTGTACTCAGACACAATCCTGCACATATATAGACACACATGCACAAAGAGACAAGACTTTCTCTCTCTTCTCTCTCTCATCCGAATAGAAGTTCCAGGTTAAGAGTGTGCTGATAACTTTCTACCACATAGATTTTTCTGGGTTTTGCCCCTTCCTCTTGGCCTGTGAAGGTTGAGGGTTTCTGTATCCTTTGCAGTCTAAGTAAGCTTTGAATATGTCTACTGTTATTTTTATCCTACTTTCAGCTGTAACAGTCCCTTGTAAGACATGTTTAGTGTGTTGTATTCTTAATTGTTAATGGTTAGGCTAGGTGGTCATTTTATGAGTAGCTAAACCAAAAGGGGGGGGGGGAGGCTGGAGAGATGGCCGAGCTGTTAAAGGCTAGACTCACAACCAAAAATATGAGTAACTAAACCTTTAACTGACACACAAACTTCCACAAAGTTGCCTATCTCATGACTTCCTCAGGTTCTCTTCTGTCACATAATCCTCAGTGCAATCATGTTTTCAACTAGTCCTTTGAACACTATTTTTAGATGGAGACACTGTTCTGTAAGTTTTTAATTTCTCCAAAAGGTGACATGGCTTGAAAGTGCACACTGTCTAGTCTTAGCATGCATATATCAATGCAGATATACATACAGAATTTGCAAGAGAATGCTTACATATTCATGAATCACCCAAATGATTGTGTGTTTGAATTCTGGATTATCTGAAGGTTTCTTTTTTCTTAAGGTTTGGAATTTCAACCTTTCTTAAATTATTTATATACAATATTATTTTAAGAAACTGTTGATATCATGAACAGGGTGTTACATAGCCAAGGCTTGCCTTGAACTCCTGTTTCTCCTGCCTTCACTTTCATGGTATTATAGGTGTGTATCACGATGCCTTACTCTGACATAATTTATTTATTTATTTTTGAGAATCCTGACTATGCTAATTTTGGTTTCTGTCATTTATAATTAAAATTCATAAATAAGGCTGATAGCTAGTCACCTTTGTTTGTGCCTTCTGAAAAATATTTAAAGAATGAATTGTGAGAGTATCTGTAACATATGCAATACTGAGGACATAGTCAAAGAATAGCAACTGATCCAGAGAATGGTTAACTCTGGGCATCATTTTATTCCTACTTAAGTGAAGGCACCATGTGGATTAACAATATGCACTGAAGAACCTCCAGTTTCTTGCAAGTCCAATTATGTTTCTTCAAGTGCCTTTCTAAAATTTTCTCAGAATAATGTAATACCATCATCTCTCAATCCCAGCTGTGCTACTTCCTCATCATGTGACACCAGGAAAAATATCATTTTAGTTTTTGGGTTCCTCCTCTGTCAAGTGACTGGGAGCAACAATGGCATCCTAGGAGCACTGGAAAGTTTAGATGAAGTCATGTACATGACAGCACCTAGAAACACATCCCCGCTCTGTGGAAACAATGAGAATTGATTGTCTTCTGTATGCTTTTTCTGTTGTTGAATGCCTTGAAGGGGCCCATGCTTTTTCTGCTGTTGAATGAATGCCTTGAAGGGGCCATACTGATGCTTCCTGAAGAGCACTTGCTGGAGCTATTTATCCATAAAGGCTTATTTCAACATTGAATCAACTATTAGCTATTTTTTCTTAGTTGTTCTGTTTCTAATCATTTCTGCCTTCCCTGGTATTGTTTTCTTGCCCTTTATCATGAAGAAAAACTCCTGCTTGCATGTGAATTCATTTTTTAGAGAAAGAAAAGCATGCACAAGAGTCATTCTTTATAGTGTAGGCTTCCTCTCCTCACCAGCATGATCTGAGAAACGTGATATTAGCATTGAAGATGTTGTGGATTAAAATCATAGTCCTGAAATGTAGGAGCAAAATGCAAGTTTAGAATGTTATCTGCTCTTAAGGAAGGCTACTTTGTAAAAGTAGGTCTGCATGATATTTATCCTTGTCGCTGATGAAGGATAAATCAACATTAAAACCATTGGACACTTTTGTTTAATTATGTCATTTTTATAGTTTTATTACCACTGTATATCTGGAAATGAGAATTCAGAGAAAGCTTGAAAATATGCACCAAGGCTTTAGGGGTAGAGGAGTACTCCGAGATGCTTAGCTTTAGTGACTCTAAGGAGAATTATTTTACAAGCTGTAGATTCTGAATGCACTCTGCCTTTTATTATCCTGTTTACTTAAAGGGAAGTGGAGGAAGGAGTGAGTCTCTGGTAAATGTCCTACAGAGGAGTCATAGAACTCTGTATTGCTTTCAACAATGTGTTTTTATCTCCTTTTCTTACTATTCAAACTGTCTTGTGAGCCAAGTAAACCACAGAAAATGAAGAAAAAGGGAATGAAGCCTGTCAGTCACCAAGATAGAGATTTCTTATATGCAAATTGAGTGGCAGTTCTGAACCATGACTTCATGTAGAACAAACGGCTCAAATATTAGAAACTACTGGAGCCTTGTATCCACTTCCTGGAAGGGGGGTTGCCACAGCTTTCTGGAGAGAGGTTGGCCAGAACCAAATGGCACCTTCACAATTGGAGGTCTAGGGTTTCAGTTGATGAGCAGGTCTTGCTTAAAGAGCCAAGGATGCATAAGGACAAGATTGGGAATAAGATCAATTGTGTGGACCTCTGAAGCAAGTCTTCTTGGAAACCACACAGGAACATCATATATGTCATTGGAGATCTGTATTCTGAAGAAGACTGTGAGGGTTTTCAGGTTCACCCAGGGCTAGCTTTCTATGGCAGATCTTCAATGAGAAAACTGGCATATGAGAGGCAGGGGGATGTAGGAGAGAGCACAGCATGCGAGTCCAGGTGTGTTAGTGAATCATAACTCAGGGAGAGTCAAAACAACTTCCATTCTCAGCATAGCATTTTGGTGACAAGTATAGATTCTAGAGATAGATTAGTTGGATTCTAGCTACATCTCTGCTACTTCTCAACTTTGTGACTTGGGATAAGTCACTGAATACCTCTCTGTGGCTTAGTTACCAGTGACATCTAACTGGAAGATTTGTGAAGATTAAACTAGCTAATATTTGTAAATGCTTTAAGACATTGTTTAGTGTGTCAATTATAATATTTGGCCGTTAAATTTCTTTTACTGTTCCCATATTTTTCATCTAAATCTGTTCTTATAATATTACAGCTAGTTTATGTTTTAGTAAGCTTCTATAGAGAAAGGAACCAATATATTTGCTAAGAGGGGACTAACTCATGTGACTACAGAGACTGAGAAGGGCCATGGTCTGTTGTATGTAATCCGAAAGCCCAGAAAAGCCAGTGCATTGCTAAATTTCAGGCTCCAAGGTTTGCTTTTTCTTGTTTTTCTTGGGTATCTTTGAGAGATTTATTTATTTCGTTTACCTTTTTGTTTGTCATCTCCATTTCTTTATGGCAGTTTTTTTACCTCCTGTTTAAGGTCCTCTATTATTTTCATAAAGTACTGTTTAAGGTCGGTTTCTTCTATATCTTCTGGAGTAGGATGTTCAATTCTTGTTGTTTCGGGATGTCTGGATTCTGGTGATGTCATGTTGCCTTTCATGTTGTTGGAGGAGTTCTTGCATTGGCGCCTGCCCATGCTCCTTCAAATGGAGCTGGGAGGTACTTGGTGTCTTAGACCAATCTTTGCTGTGACTGAATCTGGTTGGATCTCCTCAGTGCCAGAGCAGGAGCTATTCCTTGCAGCACAATCTGAAGAAGCCTGCACTCCCTTGCAGGAATCCTCAGACCTGCCTGGAGGCCAGAGTCTGACCCCTTTGGGTGGATGGCCTTAGTACAGGAGCAGGACACCTGAATATACTAGGGAAGGCTTGGGAGAGGCCGGGACATGAGAAACAAAGACAAGCCTGCAGAGGGAGCTGGGGGAGGGGGTCTGTGCTCTCTTCCAGGGCAGGTTGCCCCAGGGTCACACTCACTCACCAGTCTAGATGGAACTCCACTGCACAGGATCAGGGATTCCTGGCAGCCCAGGGACGCCGCCCAGCCAAAAAGGCTCCAAGGTTTAAGAACCAGGCAAACCAAGGATGCACGTGTCAGTCTGAGTTTAAAATCCTGAGAACCAGGAGTCTTAATGTCCATGAACAGTCGATGCTTGACCTAGCTTAAGCAGAGGGATTGATATTCACCCTTCCTCTGTCTTTTTATTTTCTAGCTGAACTAGAAAGGATTGGCTGGTACCCACCCAGAATGGAGATGGTCATCCACTTTATTCAGTTCACTAATCCAAATGATAAGCTTTTCCAAATAAAATACTTATTTTCATACCTCAAAATCATGTTTTACTCACTGTCTGAGCATCCCTTAGTATAGACAAATTGACACATACAGATGTTACCAATCAACTCTTTATCATTTGGGCATCTATATGCATTTTTAAAATATATACTTAACATCTTAATAAACAATAACAAGGTGATAGTTTCTACCTACGTCATACAAATGTCTTATATTCAGTTGAGAAACACCAATCTCTTCTCCAGAAGAGGATATAAAGTCCTAAGTGAGGTTTTGCTTTTTCTTACATCCTTAACTTAAATATTGTAGCTTAAAATGTTACTTAATTTGTGGTATAAAGTTGGTACATCTTATGTTAACTGATAAGGAAATAAGAGAGGAAAGGAAATAAAGATATTTTCTTGTATATTTGCACACTCAGAAGCATTGATGGAAAAATGAGAAGAATGGCTCATGATCATCACAATCCCCATTTCTGTAACTGTAGTTGTCCCTGGTATTTATACTACCTTTTTCTTCTACCCATTTTGTGTTCCCATTGCCTACAAGAAACACCTGTTCCTGAAACTGTACTCTGCTGGTCTAGAGGTCTTAGTTCCAGCAAAGTATATTTTCAGGAGCAGGAAGGTAAATGTTTTTTTGTCATATAACTAAGGTTCTGTTTCTACTCTCTGATTCCTGAACTCCTAAATCATGGCATTTGGGAGAAGCATAACCTTCCATTTTACACTGATTCAAAGGATATATACATATATAAATGTGCATGCGAGCATGTGTGTGTGTGTGTGTGTGTGTGTGTGTGTGTGTGTGTGTGTGTATTTATACTTCTGGAGAACCTAGCCCAGTCCTACAAAGTATTGTCATCTTTTTGTCATTGTAACTGAGACTTTAAAAGGCCATTCCACTGTTTTATCGATAGTTCTTCTACATGGCTGGTAACATGCTAAAACCTACTCAGTTAAAAGAAGCACAGGAAAATTTTTGCTGTTGCTCTTGGGTTATTTCCCTCACCATAAGCAATGCTGTGTGTGCCATGATGAAGATAGATCAGCTATTTTATCAGTCGATGTGATGGCAGTTACATGCACAGATGGCATATCCTGAATGTCTATTCATTGAAGGACACAATGCTAGTACTCTTATGATTAAAGCACTCTGCTGTAATTTGCCTGCCACCAGGTAGCTTGCAGATCACCCCAAGCGTGGTATATGCAAGAATTACCTGACATTGAAGGGATTAAAACAGGTCCTGTACTAGCAGCTGCAATGGGTTCCTTCATCACAGAAGGCTACACTGCCTGCTGTTAAGAGTGTCTAAAAGTCTAATTGTCTCAGCCTTTTCTCTGAGGCATTATGCCACTGATTTTTGTGTGACTAGTGTTTTTGGTAGTGCAAATGATGTGCTAAGTAAGTTCTGAATTTTTTTGTCATAGTGCAAAATTGTGCAAGGCTAGGGAAATAGTCAGCTACACTGAACAAACCTTTCCCAAGTCAGTATTGGGGAAAAAATAACTCCATTAAATGTGCTAAATGAGGATAATAATGAGATATCCAAAGTCTTGCCAAGTGAATTTAATCACTTTCTGATCCCAACAGCCACACAATTCAACTCTTTCTTAGCATAATTAAGCAAGTGACAATGAACATACTATTCTAAGGCATTGTAATGAGATGCTGAGGGGCCTGGATTCAGCTGGAGGGAAATTCCTATTAAATATTTATTAGATATGCAAGTTCTTTAATACCTAGAAAAAATAGGAAAAGAAATTTAGTTAAGTGAGGTCCATTTCCTTTGAAATTAAACTGTTAAAAACAGAAGCTGCTGGGTCACTATTTGTAAACACCTTCATCTTTCTAGCTTGAAGGCTTGGCTAGACTCTAGCTATAAAACCCCTAGGTGAGAAGGAGTCATCACAAAAGTGTCTTTTGGGGGATGATGAAGTTTTCTGACTTGTAAAGAAGGAAGGACCTAGTGAGGCATCAGAATGAACATTAGTGTGATATTTGTAGTCTTCAGAAAGACTAATGTTTGAATTTGAGTTACAAATTTAGGTGTGTGTGTGTGTGTGTGTGTGAGAGAGAGAGAGAGAGAGAGAGAGAGAGAGAGAGAGAGAGAGAGAGAGAGAGAGAATATAAATTACTCACTTAACCACTCTGCACCTACCTACATTCCTCTGTATTTTATAAGCCAGGAATGGCAGTAGTTCATGCTTGTAGCCCCACCTAAATCCAGCTGATGTCGTAGAAGGATTGCTTGAACCCAGGAGATGGAGACCAGCCTAGCCAGCATAGTCAGACCCCATTTGCTGGCCTGAAATTAAAAAAAAATGGCTTTATTCATATCTGCCTCACAGAGTTATTTGAGTTCAATACTGAATCCAATAATGGTTTTGAAAGTGTCTTAGAAACTGGAAAGCACTGTAAACACAGACTAGGGCTTCTTCTCTAAACCTTTTAATCCCTTAAGGGGAAATCTCCTGCAGTGCTAACAAGATTTTAGGAAAATTCTAGCACTTCATTCAGTTGTCACTCAAGGACCTGGAGCTAGCTGAAAGATTGCAGTTCTGCTGCACATTGAAGTTTTCCTCCCTGGCAAGGGATAGTCAGCAGACTTAAAAGGTTCATAAACCCATATATTTCCTAACTAATGTTAATCAGGATGAAAATAAGATGTAGGCTCCAGGTCTGGCTAGCAGGAAGGAGAATTCACCTCCTGATAGGTCTCTTAATAGGAATGTTTTGGGCATGTATGTGTCCTGTCTATGCAGGAGTGTAAACAGAGGCTACTGGTTTGTTCCTGGCCACCCAGATCCAAATAATCACACAGAAATAATATAAATTACAACACTGTTTGTCCTATTAGCTCAGGCTTTTTATTAACTAACTCTTATATCTTAAATTAACCCATTTCTATTAATCTATATATTGCCACAAGGCTGTGGCCTACTGGTAAGATTCCAGCATGTCCTTCTCCTTCAGCAGCTACATGGTGTCTCTCTGACTCCACCTACTCTCCCTCTCTCCCTCCCCCCCTCCTTCTCTCTCTCTCTCTCTGTTTTGGATTTTCCATCTGGCTGAACCTGCTAAGCCATTGATCAGTAACCAATAAAAGCAACACATATACAGAAGGACATCCCACATCACAGGAGTATAGAATGGGTTTTCCTTTAATCTTTAGGCAGATGCTAGGAACCCTGTATGAGTATTTATGAATGAATAGAAGGATATTACACATTTTTGTGTGTTGTGGAATCAAATGACTGGTAAGACACTGATATATGAGTACAGCAGAATATCATTAGGAATCATTTTATTGCTTGTTTGTTTTATACCAGAGGTGTTTATTTTAACCCTAGGTCTTTGGGCTATCTAGTCTCTGGTCCTTGGTTATGCAAGCAGTGTCAGGTATGGGTTTCTTCTCATGAAGTGGGCCTTAAGTCAAATCAGACATTGGTTGTCTACTTCCACAACTTCTGTGCCACCATTGCCCTAGCATTTTTTTCAGGCATGACAGATTGTAGGTCAAAGGTTTTGTTGCTGTGTTTGTGTCTTTGAGATTGCTTTCCTGTACCAAAGACACTAGAACATAGGGTTAAAGGCTCCATGTAGGCCATAGCTTGACTTCTCCGTATTCAATGACTTATCTGGATGTTGTTCAATGGGGTCCCATTGCCATTTTGTAGAGAGCAGCCCCTGATCTTAGTATCCGCCTAGGTTATTTGGGGATTTCCATGGGACTCCCTTGACCAACAACTCATTTGAATGCAACCCATACCACTTACTAGAAGCCTTTCCTATCAACAAGAGATTGTCAGTTGAAACTGCAAATCCCCCATTACTAAGATTCCTCATTAGAAACAGCTTCATAGATTCCAGGAAGTTTTCACTGCACTGTTTCCAGAACAACCCACAAAGGCCCTCCCCCAGCCATCTCTACCTACACTCTCTCCTTCCACCTCCCTCCACCTTCCCTGGCTGCTCTCATTTCCTCGTCCTCCCATTCCACCCATAAAATCTATTTCTCCCTCCAGGAAAATCCATGCATCCCTTGCTAGACCCCTCCTATCATCTAGTTAATGGACTAATATACACTTATAAGTGAATGCATGCCATATTTATCTTTCTGGGTCTGGGTTACCTCACTCAGGATGATTTTTTTTTCTAGTTGCATCTATTTGCCTGTAAATTTCATGATTCCAGTTTTTAACAGCTGTGTAACACTGCATTGTGTAAATGTATCACATTTTCTCTATCAAGTCTTTCATTGAGGGATATCTAGGCTGTTTCCAGTTTCTGGCTTTTAAAAAGAAGCTGCAAAGAACATGGTTGATCAAGTGTCCTTGAGGAAGAATACAACATCCTTTGGATACAGCATCCAGCCCAAAGTAGTATAGCTGGATCTTGAAGTAGATTAGTTCCCAACTTACTGAGGAACCACCACCATATTGATTTCCATAGTAGCTATACATGTTTTCATTCCTACCAGTAATGGAGGAGTGTCCCCCTTGCTCCACTTGCCAGCATGAGCTGTCACTTGTGTTATTGAACCTATTAGACTCTCTGACAGGTATAAAATGAAATCTCAAAGTATTTTTAGCTTTGCATTTCCCTGAAGGTTAAGGATGTTGAACATATCTTTAAGTGTTTCTCAGCCATTTGAGTTTCCTTTACTGAGAATTCTCTTTTTTATGTCTATACTCCATTTAAAACTCTTTTTTTTACACATTTTATTTACTCCATTGAGAACGCTGTTCAGATATATAGAACACACTTAGTGGAGTACATTATCTTCTTGACTCATTTTTATTAATTAAATTTATTCATTTATTTTACATCCCAACCATTGTTTCCCCTCTCTCTTCTCCTCCCAGTCACTTTCCCCCACCTACCCTTCCCCATGCCCCTTAATCTACTCCTCCTCTGTTTCTGTTCAGAAAATGACAGGCCTAGCATGGGTATCAACAAAGCATGGCATATCAAGTTGAGGCAGGACTAAGCTTCTTCACTTGTATTAAGGCTGGGCAAGGCAACCCAGTATGAGGAATAGGTTGTCCTAATACTACAAAGCATTAGTGATAGCAAATGCTCCCACTGCTAGGAGTCCCACAAGTAGACCAAGCTATAAAACTGACACATATATGCAAAGGACTTAGGTTGGTCCCATGCAGGCTCTCAGGCTGTTGGTCCAGACTGTGTGAGCTCCTATGAGCCCAGGTTTGTTGTTTCTGTGGGTTCCCTTGTGATGATGCCCTTGACACCCTGGCTCCCAAAATCTTTCTTTCCTCTCCTCAGCATGATTCCCTGAGCTTGACCCAATGATTGGCTGTGAGTCACTGCATCTGTGTCTACCAGTTACTGGATGAAAGCTCTCTGATGATTATTGGAGTAGTCACCGGTCTGTACTGATTATGGCAGAACATTGTTATCATTGAGTTGACATTTCCCCCCCAATTGTGTTTAGGTCTCTGGGCCATTCAGCCTCTGGGTCCTGGCACTCCAGGAAGTGTCAGGGGTAGGCTTACTCTTATGGTATGGGTCTGAGGTTGGACCAGTCATTGGTTGTTTACTCCCACAATCTCCATGTCACCTTGACCCCCAAACTTCCTTTGACATTTTGATATCTAGTTTCTTGAGTTCTTTATATATTTTGGATATTACCCCTGTATCAGATGTGGTGTTGGTAAAAATCTTTTTCCATTATGTAGGCCGCCACTTTGTCTGACTATGTCCTTTGTCTTACAGAAGGTTTTCAGTTTCATGAGGTCCCATTTATTAATTTTTTGATCTTAGAGCCTATGCTATTAATGTTCTGTTCAGAAAGTCATTTCCTATGCCAATGGGTTCAAGGCAATTCCCCAATTTCTCCACTATCAGTTTCAGGGTACATGGTTTTATGTTGAGGTCTTTGATCCACTTGGACTTGATTGAGCTTTGTGCAGATGATAGATATGAATCTATTTGCATTCTTCTACATGTTGAAATCCAGTTTGCCAGCACTCTTTGTTCAAGATGCTGTCTTTTTTCCTAATGTGCATTTCTGGATTCTTCATAAAAAAATCAGGTGGCCACATGTGTGTGGATTTATGTCTGAGTCTTCAATTAAATTTCATTGATGAGCATGTTTGTTTTTATGCAAATACCATGTTTTTTTATTAGTATAGCTCTGTAGCACAACTGGAAATCAGGGATGGTGAGACCTCAGTAATTCCTTTATTGTTCAGGATTATTTTAGCTATCCTGGGTTTTTTGTTTTTCCATATGAGATTGAGACACGTCAGTTGTTTTATATTTGGCACAGTGGCTTTAGCTTAGTCTACTGCTAGTTCAGCCAACTATTGCAACTCCACAGTTATGGACCTGCTTCTCTAAGTGGCCAGGCTGCTCAGGCTGCAGACTGATGGAAATTCTGTTCCCACAGGCACTGGCTCTGCTGCTGCCACTAATGGTAACTTTAATTAAATCTCTATTATTCTATTTATAAATAAAGCATGAGGCTCAAAGGCTGGGGTGAAAACTGCCAGCTCAGAGAGGTTGAGTAGAACCTAGCTAATCTGCTCTCCTTACTGGCATCTCCCAAAGAGTCCATCCTTCCACTGTGCTCAAACAGGAAAGGCCTTGCCACTCAAAACCCTTCCCTAGGTATCCTGGTGCACATCTTTACCTCTTTCAGATGCCCTCTGATGCTCTATGGTTACTTTCTGACAACTAGTTGCTAACTCAGCCTCCTGACCCAGTTTAGCTTTACTTAATTAATACAAATACAAACTTGGGGTTCACCGTATGCTCAAACGCCCCCCAACAATTGTCCTTTCAATGTCTTTAAAGAATTGTGTTGGGATTTTGATGGGAATTGTATTGAATTTAGATTGTTTTTGGTAGGATGGCCATATTTACTATGTAAATTTTATTGGTCCGTGATCATGGGAAATCTTTTCCATCTTCTGATATCTTCTGTTTCTTTATTCCAAGACTTAAAGTTTTCATCATACAAGTCTTTTACTTGCTCCATGATATTTAAAATTATCTGAGGCATTTGGGAAAGGTATTGGTTCCCTAATGTCTTTCTCAGTACTGTTATCATTTGTATATAGGAGGGATGCTAATTTTTTAGTTAATCTTGTATTCAGCATCTTTGCTGAATGTGTTTATCAGCTGTAGGAGTTCCCTGATGGAATTTTTGGGGGTTGCTTATGTATAGTTTGATATCATCTGCAAATAAAACAATACTTTGACTTTTGTATTTTGTATCCCCTAGATCTCCTTCAGTTATCTTATTGCCCTAGCAAGAACTTCAAGTGGCATGTTGAATATATGTGAAAAGAGTAGACAGCTTTCTCTTGTTTCAGATTTTAGTGGAATTGCTTTGAATTTCTCTCAATTTATTTAAATATTGCCTATAGGTGTTTTTAAAATTGCCTTATTATGTTTAGGTATGTCCCTTGTATCCCTAATCTCTCCCGAACTTTTATCATGAAGGAGTGTTAGGTTTTGTCAATGATCTTTTTTGCATCTTTTGAAATTATCATAATTTTTTCTTTCATTTTGTTTATCTGATAGGTTAAATTTACCATTTTCATATGTTGAACCATCCCTGTATCTCTGGGATGAATCCTACTTGGTCATGGTGGATGATCATTTTGATGTGTTCCTGGATTTGGAATTTAAGTATTTTATTGAGTATGTTTGCATCTATGTTCATAAAGGAAACTGGTCTGTAATTTTCTGTCTTTGTTGAGTCTTTATGTGGTTTGGGTATCAGGGTAACTGTGGCCTTATAAAATAAATTTTGCAATGTTCCTTCTGTTTTGTGGAATAATTTGAGGAGTATTAGTGTTATGTTTTCTATGAAAGTATAGTAGAATTCTGTGCTAATACCATCTCACCCTTGGCTGTTGTTTTGTAGGAAAACTTTTCATGACTGCTTCTATTTCACTAGGGGTTATAGGTTTAATTAATTGTTTATCTGGTCTTGATTTAACTTTAATAGTTATACCTATAGAGAAAAGTATCTATTTCTATTAGATTTTTCAACTTGGTGGAGTACAGGTTTTTAAAGTATGTCCTTTTTAATTCTCTGGATTTCCTTAGTGTCTGTTATATTCCCCTTTTTGTTTCTGATTTTGCTAATTTGGATATTCTCTCTCCATCTTTTAATTAGTTTCATTTTTAGATCTCAAACATTTATTTTTGCCTCCTTCAACAGGTGGATTTCTTTAAGAGATTCATTCAATTATTTTGTTTGTGGTTCCTGGGTTTCTTTAAGGGATTTATTATTTTCCTGTTTAAGGAACACTATTATCTTTATAAATGCTGCTTTAAGTCTTTTCTGTGCTTCAGCTATGTTGGAATATTCAGGGTCTGATGTGGTAGGATAGCTGGGTTGTAGTGGAGACATATTGCCCCGACTGTTACCAATTATGTTTTTATGCTGTCATCTAGGCATCTGGGTTTGGGGTAATTATGGTTCTAGGTGCTGATTTTGGAATTTTTTTTGTTTGGTGGGTTTTTTTTTCCTTGGCTTCTATTTTCTCTGTGAAAATTTGCAGAGTGTGATGGTTACGGTTTTCCTGCCCTGCCCATCTGGTGTGCTCACAAGTAATGCCTGGGGTGTTGGAGACTGGGATACTGAGATGAGCTGGGGGAAGGAAAGTTAGAGGACAAGGTCTTTATGATCCACTGGTGTGGGCCAGTGTGGAAAGGGAGACCACAGCACATTTCCTGCTACAGAGATGGGAATGAGACTAGGGGGAGATTGGATCTCAGAAGCAGTAGGAGAGGTGTGGGTCTTCCTTCACACTGTCTATTGCCCAGGGAGGAATGGCCCTTGGGTTTGCAGGGGATGCCTTCTGTGGTTGGGGTCTGGGACAAAGCACCAAGTTGGGGGGAGGAAGGTTAGAAGGGGGAAATCTGTGGGAGCAGGGGGCAGGGGAGGGAAGACTGCCATGGGTTTTCTGCTGCAGAGCTAGAGATGAAATGGATGTTGGAACTGGGAAGACAAGAGAGAGAATAAAAGGTCTGTGGGTAACCTGCCTGATTTTTGGCAGGTGTGGCCTGTGGGTTAGCAGAGAGTACCTGCTGGGTTTATGGTCTGGGAAAAAACAATGAATTGGTGGAAGGAGGTTAGAAAGGGAAGAACAATGGGATCCACAGGACATAGGAATGGGAGTGGGGTGCAGGGAACAATGCCACAGATATTTTATTTTGCTGCGGAATTGGGGATGAGCCTGTGGATTGGATCTGGGGGATCTAGACACTAGTGGGTGTCTAGTCTTCTTTAACAGGTAAACAGAACTTTTTGCTTTTACTGTACCTGATGCTTCTGGTTTTCTGGAATCAATAACATCATCTTTGTTATTTCTTGAGTACTTTCTTTCCCCTTTATCCCAAACTGAGTCCAGTTCAATATGTCTAGAATTGCATATGCCAGTAACTCTGGCTGTGATTTATACACAAGGTCTTATTTTCCTGATAATTTCCAGGTTCTGGATATTTTATATAACTGACAGGTATGGGTCATAGAAATGTCCAGAATTTCTACTATAATAACTATTTTTTTTTCTAAAATTGGAGGTGACTATGATGTAAGCTAAGATTAAGTTCCAATTTGGGAGGAGTGATTTCAAGTCTATAAAGGCATGTGGATCTGAAATGTGAGTAATCTGACCGCCATCCAAACTGAGGGACTTTCCTTTCAGAAGACATTCTAGGAAAAGGCTAGCTGCAAGAGATTGTACCCTGTGTCAGGTGATATGTTCAGACTATGGAATGAAGCAGCATTCCTGGAGCCCTGGAACTGGAAGCGAAACAAAACTTTGGTGGGAGAAAGGGCTATGGCAGACATCCCAGTTGATGAAATATGTACTTCGCCATGCTTTCTGGGTGAGACACTGAGGATATGCAGGTCCTCACATGAATTGCTTAGAGGCATAACAACTTGTAAGAAAGAAGGGAGAAATGTTCTTCCTCAATGGATGGTAAAAGACCAGGATTTGTTCATCCCTGCACCTGGATGCCTAATCGTTTAGCTTTTCACACATCACCTACATTTTTATATGTGCCGTGTAGTTCACAGTATGTTCACACTTCATTCAGTTCGGTTTTCAACACTGCTGCTTTGTCCAGACTCATGCTGTTCATTTTATAGATAAGGGAACATTGAGTAACATGTTTGCTTATGGTAACCTAAGTCTGAAGTGGCACAGATGCAATTTTTACTTTCATCGATTATTTTACTTACTAACATAATTTTTCTTCCATTGAGTTTTCTATTGAATCACTTACTTAACTGTTTCTCCAGATATTTTGATATGTAATCAACAAATAAAATACATATATACTGGGCCTGCATATTGCAGAAGTTTGGTATGTTCTTTCAGCTTAGGCACTGTTATATCCAGTTCAAGGTTCTTTCTGTAAAGTCACCACTGCTGTCATCTCTCATTGTGAGCCATAACAAATAACCATATTTGGGGTGTTCTTTATGGACCTTTAAAATACTAAAATGTATGTCTGCAAAACATTGGGTTTTTACAATTGTGATTCACACTTAAACTCTCAGGACAGTAGAATAATAAAACTATTCACTAAAATATTTAGGTCAACTGACAGTAGCAATAATTAAGCACTTGTAAAAGCATTAAGCTGCATTTCCGATTACTATGAGTGCTAAGGTTCATTCTTTTAGGAAAAGAGCTTCTGCTGAACAACTGTCAGTCATTGAGGACAGGAGTCAGAGCAATGGGAGAATATTAAAGGCCTGTCAGGGCAGGGTGCTCAGTCCCCTGAGGATCAAAGAATAGGTCCATCTTTCTAATAATGGCTTGTTTTATTTGCAGTAATGTTTTAGATCTTGAGATGATGAAGGATTCCAATGCAGGTACCAAAAGGATATAGGAAGATTACAAATATTTCTTCACTGTCCGGCCATAGTTTGTCCATCACTGGTGCTAGAGAGATCACTTTTCTACCCCAGAGAGGCTACTGAGAGATAGATATGGAACTCAAGGCCTTGTGAGTTGACTGTTTCCCAAGTTACATTTGTCTCCGAGAGACTCTTAATTGGAGCTTGGCATTGGGAGTGCCTCATGGATAGAAGAGGTTGACTTATAAAACTTTGGACTTTATGTTGAGCTCTATTCTAGATTCTTACCTACTGGATCTTGTATCTCCTTTTTAGTATTTCCTTGTTTTTGTTTGAACATGAAATATTCACTAATAAGGATCATTTATTTCCATGTTTGTTCTCTGACGCAGATAGTCAGAGGTGGGACTTTAAGGAAGTGGTTGCGTAATGTGAGTCCTTTCTTCCTCAGTGGATTAACTCATTGATGAATTAAAAATGTGAATAGCCTATTGCGTAGAAGTATGGAAAGTTTGCTGTAATTGTAGGAAGCTGGGCACTAGATGAATACTGTTGAAAGATATACCTTATTTCTGACTCTTTTCTGACATTCTTTTTACTGCCTTGCTACCACAAGGTGAATAGGTTTTACCATACACTACTTCCACCATGAAGTTATAGCTCACTTTATGCTTTCAGCATCAGCATAAAGTGGGACTGTGGAATGAAGCCATGAGCTGAAATAAACATCTTTCTTTAAATGATCTAGTTCAGATATTTTCACAATGATGAAAAGCTGAGTGACACTAATATATGTATATTATATCATTATATTATAAAATAATATATAACATACGAAATATATATTAGTGTCACTCAGCTTATATATGTTACTCAGAATACACACACACATACACACACATTTGTGTGTGTGTGTGTGTGTGTGTATTCAGACTCTTTCACCTGTTCCTCTCTCATTTCTTTCTTCAGCTCAAGAAGCACATGTATTTCCTTTTCTAGTGGCATGTCTGTAAGAGTGTACTTTTCAAATTGCTATGATTTAATCATTGCATTTTAGTAATAAATATGGTCAAAATCAAGTAACACAGAGGGTCCTAAAATAAAAATACACAATTTCTATGTAATATCCTTTCCAAGTCCCATCCTGACTCTCTAGGAGTAGACATCAGGAATTACTGTATATGTGGTTTATTACCTGTTGACTCAATGCAATAAAAGAGCAAGATAGTTGTAGATATTACCTCCTGGGGACAGTCAGATCCTAGGTGACTCCTAATTATCCTTACTTTCTGAGATTCATGTTCCTGTATAATTCCCTCTCACATTATACCGGGGAGCCAAGGATAGACCATATGACTAGCAGGATATGGTTGAAGTGACACTATGCCACTTTTGAAGTTAATTTATGAAAGATACTTTAGATTTCACTCTGATGTCTCATTCTAGTCTCTGTGGGAAATGTCAGGTCTTGACTCTAAGACAGTCCTGTGGAGAGGCAAATGTATAAGAAGAAACTAAGCTTTTCATCAACAGTCTGTAAGCGAAAAGGCCTCTACAAACAAACAAACAAATCTATGAAACAATTACATTGTTATACAGGTGAATCCTCAAGTACCAGGCAAGCCTCCAGGTAAATGTGCTCCTGGCCAACTGCTTGCCATATCCTTGCAAGAGACCCTGAAGTAGAACTACTTATCCAAACTGCTTCCAGATTGATGACCAAAATAAATATTGGTTTTGCAAGCAAGGTTTTTGTTGTGTATTATGTAGTAATAAGTAATAACTACTTCTAATGTTCTAGAGTTTGCCGATTAGTTACATTTTAACCTTTGCTTTCTTGGGTTTTCTTTTTTTAATTTGTATTTTTATTATTTTTTTTATTAAAAATTTCTGCCTCCTCCCCACCTCCCACTTCCCTCCCCCAACTCCCTCCTCCCCAACCTCTCCAGTCCGAAGAGCAGTAAGGGTTCCCTGCCCTGTGGGAAGTCCAAGGTCCTCCCCCCTCATCCAGGTCTAGGAAGGTGAGCATCCAAACAGGCTAGCCCCGCTCCCAAAGCCAGTACATGCAGTAGGATCAAAACCCAGTGCCATTGTTCTTGGCTTCTCAGCAGCCCTCATTGTACGACATGTTCAGGAAGTCCGGTTTTATCCCATGCTTTTTCAGTCCCAGTCCAGCTAGCCTTGGTGAGCTCCCATTAGATCAGCCCCACCATCTCAGTGGGTGGGTGCACCCCTCACGGTCCTGACTTCCTTGTTCATGTTCTCCCTCCTTCTGCTCCTCATTTGGACCTTGGGAGTTCAGTCCAGTGCTCCAATGTGGGGTTCTGTCTCTATCTCCATCCATCACCAGATGAAGTTTCTATGGTGATATGCAAGATATTCATCAGTATGGCTATAGGATAGGGACATTTCAGGCTCCCTTTTCTCAGCTGCCCAAGGAACTAGCTGGGGACATCTCCCTGGACACCTGGGAACCCCTCTAGAGTCAAGTCTCTTAATAATCTTAAGATGGCTCCCTTAATTAGGATATATGCTTCCCTGTTCCCATGTCCACCCTTCCTATATCCCAAGCATCCCATTCCCCCAAGCTCTCCCTTTCCTCCCCTTCACACTTTTCTCTCCCCATCTCCCCTTACCCCCATCCCACCCCACCCCCAAGTTCCCAATTTTTGCCTGGCAATCTTGTCTCCTTCCAATATCCAGGAGGATAACTATATGTTTTTCTTTGGCTTCACCTTCTTATTTATCTTCTCTAGGATCACAAATTATAGGCTCAATGTCCTTTATTTATGGTTAGAAACCAATTATGAGTGAGTACATCCCATGTTCATCTTTTTGGGTCTGGGTTACCTCACTCAGGATAGTGTTTTCCATCTCCATCCATTTGCATGCAAAATTCAAGATGTCATTGTTTTTTTACCACTGAGTAGTACTCAAATATGTATAAATTCCACACTTTCTTCATCCATTCTTCCATTGAAGGGCATCTAGGTTGTTTCCAGGTTCTGGCTATTACAAATAATGCTGCTATGAACATAGTTGAACAAATGCTTTTGTAATATGATAAGGCATCTCTTGGCTATATTTTCAAGAGTGGTATTGCTGGGTCCTGGGGTAGGTTGATCCCGAATTTCCTGAGAAACCACCACATTGATTTCCAAAGTGGTTGCACAAGTTTACATTCCCACCAGCAATGGATGAGTGTACCCCTTACTCCACAATCTCTCCAGCAAAGGCTATCATTGGTGTTTTGATTTTAGCCATTCTGGCAGGTGTAAGATGATATCTCAAAGTTGTTTTGATTTGCATTTCCCTGATTGCTAAGGAGGTTAAGCATGACCTTAAGTGTCTTTTGGCCATTTGAACTTCTTCTGTTGAGAATTCTTTTTTCAGTTCACTACCCTATTTTTAATTGGGTTAGTTAGCATTTTAAAGTCTAATTTCTTGAGTTCTTTATATATTTTGGAGATCAGACCTTTGTCTGTTGTGGGGCTGGTGAAGATCTTCTCCCAGTCAGTAGGTAGCCTTTTCGTCTTAATGATAGTGTTCTTTGCTTTACAGAAGCTTGAAGGTGCGTGGTTGATCGGCAGTTATGATTCACCAGACTAGCTTTAATATATATATATAATTCAGTTTTAATAAAGGAAAGGAAAGGGAACTTACAAATCTAAGGTTCCAGCGAGGAGCACAGGAAAACAAAGAGCAGGCGGGCCGCAGGCCCGCAAGATTTTATAAGTCAATATTAGCCTAAGGGGGACACGCCTTTAGACAAAGGGGGACACGCCTTTAGACAAAGGGGGACATGCCTTACAAAACAAGGTTTTTGGCTAGGCTTCCCCTTCATCTCCCCCTTTTGTCTAAATAAGACAGAACCAAACCAAATACAACTATATTCAATAGGAACAAATAATAAATATAAAATTACAAACAACAAATAATATTAAGAAGAAACATATAACAAAAGTTTTACTAAGCATTCTATTTCAAGGAGTCTAAATAATGTAGAGGGTAACTACAATTATCTAATCTTCAACCCCATCAAAGATCTGAGAAGGGAAGTAATATTACTTAAGCAACCAGGAAGTACAAACAAGAAACTTCCAAAATGTGCAACAAATGACAGAGACAACTAACTACCTGGGCAGTCACCCAAAGTTTCGTTTTGCAATGTTGAGGCAACCAACTTTGGCTAATGCCTAACACAACTGACATACCATTTTTCAAAGGCAAGGAACTTTTTGTAGAACTGTCCAACCCTGTCTTGGCAAGATAAGACAATCCTTTTTTATCCACTTATGGATATTCTGTATCTTTGTCAGTAGTTGATATGGGCTTTTCTTTGCCCAAAGGCCAGTTCTGCCAAGAAGAAGACAAGCTCTCAGTGGAGTGCCTTTGGTGCTCAACATTCTCTCGGGAGTAGAGCAGTGTTGCCAGGAGTGATTGTGTCTCATAAGTACAAAACTCTAGGTTAGATTAAAGGCCATTTTCTTCAGCTCTTCAACGAGGTTGAAGATTATACTATCTATACTATATATAATTTCTATGTGTCTAAAAAACCTGAATATCCTAAATATAAATATGACAAACATATA
Organism: Arvicola amphibius; assembly: GCF_903992535.2. Taxonomy (NCBI): domain Eukaryota; kingdom Metazoa; phylum Chordata; class Mammalia; order Rodentia; family Cricetidae; genus Arvicola; species Arvicola amphibius. The sequence goes on along the minus strand of NC_052065.1, from coordinate 132,196,900 downwards.
TGACTATTGATATATAATTCTCGATACCTATCTAACTTGGAGACTAAGAGAATAAACAACTGTGCAATAAATGAGGACAATATCCCCAAACGTAAACAATGTCATTACACAAATAATATCAGAGGTAGAAATGTACATTGCAATATGATAAATATCTCAATATAACAATTGTTTTAAACAGAGGTAGAAGCATACTCTCATACGATAGAGGTAGAAGCATACTCACATACAATGTTCAATATACAAGAATCAACAACAATGCAATTTTCTAAAAACAATAATTCACAAATACCAATCATCCCATCAAACCAGGTAATCCCCCCCTTTTTTTTCATAAACACCCCTGAGTCCATATAATACCTCCCCCATCCCCTCAACCCTATACCAACTATTAAATGATGTCCCTAAACCAGAGGGCAAACTCTGTTGGGAGAGTGGGCGTCGTCCTTTAAGATTGCTTCCAGCTGACATGGGGGCGATGTTCTTCTCAGGGGGGGTCCCGTGAAAGCAAATGATGGTAAAATTCCCAGAATAACATTTGGTCGAGGAAATTGTAACTAGCCTCTGAGTGTTTTGAGGAGGTCCAGCCAGAGTGTTGTCAAAATTGTACACCATTTGAAACTGTCTTGTGTAGTTGGTACCAAAAAACAGGTCTAATTTTAGCGCTATTGAAAACATGACGTCATAGTAACCAGGTGAAATTGATGTTGTGGGGCCCCATCTTCATCCTGGAAACTTCAAAGATTACTGAAGGAAAATTTGTTGTTTGTTACAGGAAAGGTAAACATTATCTACAAAGACATATACAGACATATATATTTGATGGAAGGTATAATAAAGACAGACACAGATATGAGGAAAGGCAAAGAAAGTTTATCAAGTATCATCATCATCATTATTATTATTATTATTATTATTATTATTATTATTCTGTCCCATTTCATGGCTCCTGACCTGAGACAGAAACTGTGAGATATCTCTTATAAACAGGCTTGGAATTGAAGAAGGACTGAGCCATAGTCCAACTCCAAAACCAGCTCTATATACATATAAATAAAAGCACAGTATATATGTAAAAAAATGTTTTATACTTACTAAACACATTCGGGTTCTGTGTTGATCCATATTAGGTTGTAACTAGTGTCCATGCATCAGTATTTAAATATCCAGGGTCCCTTAAGTTCTTTGAAGATGAGTGGTTTCATGTGGAGATAAGAAAAGAACCCTGCCCCCAACCTATATGCTTTTCTTACCATCAGTATGATCATCATCCTTGTGAATGAATTATTTTTCTTTTCCAAGGGGCTTCTTCTCTTCAAACCGAACATTTATTAATTTTGACGGTATCCACAATTTTTCCTCTCCTGTGGAGACAAGAGCAAAACCCCTTCCCCAACGCAGCACATCTCCTGGCTTCCATTGCAAGGTCAGCACATCCTTGAAATAAACTGATTGATTTATTTCAGCAGACTTTTCCATTATCCAATGTCTTTCTGCAGCCGTTGTCCCCTTCTCATTAGCGTTGAGAAAATTCAAGGTTAATAAAGCACTATGTAACCTATTTCTAGGGGTATTTTCCACCCCTTTCTGTTTGTTTAACATATCCTTTATAGTTCTATTTGATCTTTCTATGACTGCTTGACCTGTAGGATTGTATGGTATACCTGTAACATGCTTAATATTGTAATAAGCAAAAAACTGTTTCATTTTCCTAGAGACATAAGCTGGACCATTATCCGTCTTTATTTGTGTAGGTATACTCATGATAGCCATAACTTCTAATAAATGAGTGATTACTGAATCAGCTTTTTCTGAGCTTAAAGCAGTTGCCCATTGAAAACCTGAATAAGTGTCAATGGTGTGGTGTACATATTTTAATTTGCCAAATTCTGCAAAGTGAAACACATCCATCTGCCAGATTTCATTCCTTTGAGTGCCCTTTGGATTAGCCCCTGCAGGCAGTGGTGTTTGGTTATAAAAAGAGCAAGTAGGGCATTTCTTTACAATTTCCTTAGCTTGTTGCCATGTAATAGAAAACTCTTTCTTCAAGCCTTTGTTATTGACATGATGTTTTTTATGAAATTCAGAGGCCTGCAGCACACTACCAATCAACAATTGATCAATTTCTGCATTACCTTGTGCTAGAGGACCTGGCAGACCCGTATGGGATCGGATGTGTCTTATATACATAGGGCAAAGTCTGTTCCTGATCATGTCTTGTACCTGGATAAACAATGAGGTTAGTTCTGTATCATCAGGTATAAATTCAGCAGTTTCAATATGTAAGATTACTCTTTCTGCATATTGTAAATCAGTAACTATATTAAGCGGTTCTTTAAAATCCCTTACCACCATAAGAATGGCATATAATTCTGCCTTCTGGACAGAATCATAAGGACTTTGTTCCACCTTACTCAAATCTTCTGATTTGTAACCTGCTTTCCCTGATTTATTAGCATCAGTATAAAATGTACGTGCTCCAGTTATCGGAGCATCACAGATGATTTGAGGGAGAATCCAAAAAGTTCTCTTTATAAAGTTAAGCCTCTTGCTTTTTGGACAGCTGTTATTGATTTCTCCCAAAAAATTAGCATAAGCTCTTTGCCATGGTTTGTTATCTTCCCACAACTTTTTTAGTTCATCAGCAGTGAAAGGCACTATAATTTCTGCTGGGTCTATGCCTGCTAGTTGACGAAGTCTCAGTTTGCCTTTTATAATTAATTCAGAGACTTTTTCCACATAAGTTTTTATTTTCTTACTTGGTTTATGTGGTAAAAAGATCCATTTTAAGATAATATCATCTCTCTGCATTAAAATTCCTGTAGGAGAAATTTTGGAAGGCAATATGACGAGAATACAACTGAGCTCTGGATTTACCCTGTCCACATGTGTCTCTTGTAATTTCTCCTCAATCATTCTCAGCTCCTTTTCTGCTTCGGCTGTTAATTCTCTGGGACTGTTTTAAGTCTTTTTCACCATCCAAGGTTTTATTTAAATGAATTATCATATCAGGTGTTATGCCAACAGCTGGTCGTAAGCTGGAAATGTCTCCTAACAACCTTTGAAAGTCATTGAGAGTCCGTAACCGATCTCTCCTAATTTGTGCTTTTTGTGTCTTAATTTTTTGCAAACCTATTTTATAACCTAGGTAATTAACAGAATCTCCTCTCTGAATTTTTTCAGGAGCAATCTGCAATCCCCATTTAGGTAAAAGTATTTTTACTTCTTCAAACAGTCTTTCTAAAGTAGCCATGTTTGAATCAGATAACAGAATATCATCCATGTAATGATAAATTATAGACTTGGGAAATTGCTTGCGTATTATTTGCAATGGTTGATTTACAAAATATTGGCACAGGGTGGGAGAGTTCAACATGCCCTGTGGGAGGACGGTCCACTGGTATCTCCTTGTAGGTTGAGAGTTATTATAAGTAGGCACTGTGAAGGCAAACTTTTCTCTGTCTTTTTCTTGTAAAGGTATAGTGAAGAAACAATCCTTTAAATCAATAACTATGAGAGACCATCCTTTTGGTAATAAAGAGGGCAGAGGAATTCCAGATTGCAGAGAGCCCATAGGTTGAATAACCTTATTGATAGCCCTGAGATCTGTCACCATTCTCCATTTACCAGATTTTTTTAACAACAAATACAGGAGAATTCCAAGGGCTGGTAGATTCTTCTATATGTCGAGCATCTATTTGCTCTTGTACCAGCTGTTCTAAAGCCTGCAACTTTTCCTCAGCTAAAGGCCATTGCTTTGTCCATATTGGTTTCTCAGTCAACCATTTTAGAGGCAGTGCTGTTCGTATCTCTGAAGGGCCATCAATTGCTTTGCATTCTTGTACAGCCCGAACAGCCGGTTTCCGCCTTCTGTAATATCTTTTAATATTTCCCTCAGTGATATAGGCTCTAGAAGCAGCAGGAGTGTTAATTTGGGTATTCCATTGCTGCAACAGGTCACGGCCCCATAAATTCACTGCAATATTGGCTACATGTGGCCTTAATTTTCCTATTTGTCCTTCTGTCCCTATGCATTCAACCCATCTCGTGCTCTGCCTTACTTGAGATAGGGTTCCAATTCCCAGGAACTGAACATTTACATCCTGAAGAGGCCAATACGGATGCCAAGATTCTGGAGTAATGATACTTACATCCGTACCTGTGTCCAGTAGGCCAGTAATAAAAACGCCATTTACACACACTCTTAACTTTGGTCTTTGTTCATTTATAAAAGTCTGCCAAAATACATGTAACTCATCTTTCAGGCCATTTTTTTTTTTTTTAGTTTTTTTGTTATTCTCTTTTTTTTTCTTTTTTTTTCTCGTTTTTTTATTCAAGATTTCCATCTCCTCCCCCTTCCCTCCCCTCCCTTCCACCCATACCCCCACTCCACCCCTCTCCAAAGACAAAGAGCCATCAGGGTTCCCTTCACTATGTTAAGTCCAAGGTCCTCCCAGCTCCCCCTAAGTCCAGGAAGGTGAGCAACCAAACTGACAAGGCTCACAGTGAGCCCGTCCATGCTGTAGAGTTCAAGCTCATCGCCGTTGTCCTTGGTTTCTCAGTCTTCCTCCACCGTCAGCCACATTCAGAGAGTCCGGTTTGGTCCCCTGTTCCATCAGTCCCATTCCAACTGGACTTGGTGGTCTCCCGTTAGATCTGTCCCACCGTCTCAATGGGTAAACGCACTCCTCACAGTCCTGACTTCCTTGTTCATGATCTCCCTCCTTTTGCTCCTCATCAGGACCTTGGGATCTCAGTCTGGTGCTCCTATGTGGGGCTCTGTCATTTTCTCTATCCCATGCCAGGTGAAGGTTCTATGGTGATATGCAAGATATTCATGAGTATGACAATAGGATCTGGACATTTCTGGCACCCTCTCCTCAGCTGCCCTAGGAACTAGCTGGGGTCGTCTTCCTGGACACCTGGGAATCCCTGAAGAGTCAAGTCTCTGCCAACTCTAGAATGGCTCCCTTAACTAAGATATATAATTCCTTATTCCCATATCCACCCTTCCTATACCCCAACCATCCTATTCCCCCAAGCTCTTCCCATCCTCCACTTCACCCTTTTCTCTCCCCATCCTCCCATCCCCCCATCCCACCCCACCCCCATGTTCCCATTTTTTGTCCGGAAATCTTGTCTACTTCCAATAACCAGGAGGATAACTATATGTTTTTCTTTGGGTTCACCTTCTTATATAGCTTCTCTAGGATTTTTTACGAATTATAGGCTCGATGTCTTTTATTTATGGCTAGAAACCAATTATGAGTGAGTACATCCCATGTTCCTCTTTTTGGGCCTGGGTTACCTCGCTCAGGATGGTGTTTTCTATTTCCATCCATTTGCATGCAAAATTCAAGATGTCATTGTTTATTACCGCCGAGTAGTACTCTAATATGTATATATTCCACACTTTCTTCATCCATTCTTCCACTGAAGGGCATCTAGGTTGTTTCCAGGTTCTGGCTATTACAAATAATGCTGCTATAAACATAGTTGAACAAATGCTTTTGTAATATGATAAGGCATCTCTTGGGTAAATTCCCAATAGTGGTATTGCTGGGTCCTGGGGTAGGTTGATCCCAGATTTCCTGAGAAACCTCCACACTGCTTTCCAAAGCGGTTGCACAAGTTTGCATTCCCATCAGCAATGGATGAGTGTACCCCTTACTCCACATCCTCTCCAGCAAAGGCTATCATTGGTGTTTTTGATTTTAGCCATTCTGACAGGTGTGAGATGGTATCTCAGCGTTGTTTTGATTTGCATTTCCCTGATTGCTAAAGAGGTTGAGCATGCCCTTAAGTGTCTTTTGGCCATTCAGACTCCTTCTGTTGAGAATTCTCTGTTCAGTTCAGCGCCCCATTTTTTAATTGGGTTAATTAGCATTTTAAGGTCTAGTCTCGTGAGTTCCTTATATATTTTGGAGATTAGGCCTTTGTCTGTTGCGGGGTTGGTGAAGATCTTTTCCCAGTCAGTAGGCTTTTTGTCTTAGTGACAGTGTCCTTTGCTTTACAGAAGCTGCTCAGCTTCAGGAGGTCCCATTTATTCAATGTTGCCCTTAATGTCTGTGCTGCTGGGGCTATAGGTAGGAAGCGGTCTCCTGTGCCCAAATGTTGTAGAGTACTTCCCACTTTCTCCTCTAACAGGTTCAGTGTGTTCAGATTGATATTGAGGTCTTTAATCCATTTGGACTTGAGCTTTGTGCATGGTGATAGACACGGATCTACTTTCATTCTTCTACAGGTTGACATCCAGTTATGATATATTGATACCAATATTCTCTGCAAGGTAAAATCTCACTACCTAAACATATATATGTCCTTACTTCTCAATATAATGATAGTCCTGACCCATTTAACAATCAAAGCTGGCTTTGGATTTGGACTGTGGCTCTCCTCTAAATCTAAGCATGTTGTTAAAAGAAAAATTCAGAGTTTCTGCCTCATATCAGGAGAGAAAAAAATAAAAATCTAGGGACTAAGGTTATCAAAACTCAGCCCTCAAAAATTCTATTTTTCCCCATACCTATTTTTGTTTCTATGGTCTCTATCTTTGAATACAAATCTATTAAAATTCAAAATTTCTGTTTTCTCATGAATAATGTTTAAATTTTGTACAATGAACAATAAATTTTCCTATAGCAATCTCTGAATTCTCCAGTAAGAAGATGGGATCCCACAACAACAATTTTACCTGGATTATATGATGCCCTTTATTTTAACTGATAGCACCACTTAAAGATTGGCTTTGAAGTACAAAATGCTCAGAATAATTTTGAGGTGGCTAGCCGAGATTATCCAGCCTAGCAGACTATTCTAGCCAGGAATTGAGACAAGCCCTGCACTTTCCCATTATGCATATACTGGCCAAAAAAAAAAAAAAAGATACAGCTAACTCTCCAAGGACTTGACAACCCATTTTTTTAGGATCCTCTAAAGTCACCATCACCCCCAAGACAGCAGGAAGTAAATTTAAGAATACAATGCTCACATTCCCAAGAGGTAGGGTAGGTGATTTTTGATCATTCAGTGTAATATGGATATTTGTCATTGTTTAGGGGGCTAGTTACAAGTTACTATTGGTAATGGTCAGGCAAAAAAAACTAAACAAAGGAAAATAGATTCAAGGTTCTTGTTTTTTTAAAGGTAGGATATAGATTTGATAGGATAAAAGGGTAGATTGTTTAATCTACTTTTAAAATGCAACTACTAGGTAGTTTTAAATGTTTTACATTGGATGGGACTTTTTATATTGTTACAAATGTGAGATTAATTTTGTTAGAACATACGGTACATATATTTCTACTCTTCTTCAAGATATTGTACCTATAACTCATTTAGCAATGCAATGCAAATTTCTAGTCCCTGAAAATTTTTATTAACCACCGTTTAGGATAATAAGGAAATACAGGCTTAATAATTATTTATCTATTATAATCAAACGTGTAGTCACATTAGGTATGTTTTCAAGGTCAAACAAAGATGTATTTTAGGCAGGTCATCCTCAAATACTTCAGAGATCTACCGAATATGGCATTTAAAATGTTTTAATAACATAGGTTCTTTTTTTTGTAACAATGAAATATTTCTGCTCCTGGCAGCACCAATCTACTTCAGAGAAGATAATGGGCATTTAAGAAACTCCACATGGGTCTTTGTGGCAAAAATAAACCACTGGTCAAGAAAAGGCCCTTGTCTTGACTGTTGACAATATGCTGTCCTAATTGGACAAGCAGGATGCAAAGGAAAGTGGTTGCCAAACATTGTCAAGACGAGGACAGAGAGCCTTTCAGAATATCCTCCTTCACAGAAAAGTATATCAGATATGATAGGCATGTAGGCTGAAGACGGATGCCCCAACGTTGCAGAGGAACTTTGGGTGACTGACCAGGCAGCCAGTTGTTGCTGTCATTTCTCAATTTTTTTGGACATTGTTTGCTGTACTCCTGGCTTACTTATTTCCTTCTTGTGTCTCTCAGGAAGTTGAATATTAGATAGTTATAATTCTAGTTCACCAAATGCAGAAAGCAAGTTATGATAGAAAGTAAATTAGGTACAAGACTTGGAACTTATCAAGTTAGGATAGATATGGAGTATTTTTTTCTAAATTTATCAAATGCAAATGGACTAGACATTGCTGATGTATTTATTGCCAGTCTATATTGTATATAGTCATGGGACTTATTGTATATAATTATTTTAGACAAAAGGGGGAAATGTAGTGGTATTTCTTTTTTATTTTAATAAGTAAAGCTTGCATGAAGTTCAAAGAGTAAAACAGCCTCATTGGTCAGCCTTATAGACCAGGCAGTTGTGACACACACCTTTAATCCCAGTAGCTGCACTAACTTGCTATAGAAACCAGACAGTACATGCCCTTAATCCTAGCACTAGAAAGGAATATAATATGGAAGGAGACAGCTCTCAGACACAGTCTCATTCTGAGATTCCTGGAGGCAGGATAGACATTTCAGACTGAGGTAGAGGTAAGAGCCAGTGGCTGGTTGCTTTGCTTTTCTGACCTTCAGGTTGAACACCAATTTCTGTCTTTGGGTTTTTATTAATTTTGCTACATAATACTGTTATAAAATATCTGGCTGATGTTCAAAATTTTCAGTTACACACACACACACACACCCCACATTTTACTCCAGTTGAGTTAAGTGCATTATGTTTCTTTCAGAACTTTTAAAAACTTTAGGAACTTTTCCATCTTTTTACCTTTACAATTTATTTTCCAGAGAAACCAAATGTGTTTCATCTAGAAATTCTCAAAATGTGGACTTTTGTGCTCAAATCATGATAACTTGTCCTTTGTATTTATGATTTGATGATTAGATCTATAGCCTAAATCTGGTTCAAATTAGATTTGGTTCGAGACAAGAATAATATGTGGCAGGTGATTTTTATTAACTCTTTCAGAATCACATTATATTTAGATTTTCAAATCTAAATCTATTATTACTTCATTAGTGATTACAATATAGAAATACTCTAATTCTAATTACATCTTAAATAAAGAAAAATGCCTTTCTATTCTTCTATTGTTCTGTGTTATAATCCATATATAAATACATAACAATGCCTTACTTTAATTACAAATTAAAAAAATAAATCAGTTCTGTATCATTATGAAGAATGACCAATTTTTAAAAATAATGAAATGAAGCTATAAATATGTATTATCTATATCATCTCTTACAGTCACTGCATTTCTTAAATAAGAAAGGTGATTTGAGCAAAAAGAAGTCATACTTATCAAACTATTTCAGAAATCAAGGACAGAAACAAAAGTAACATGAATAAACATGATACCTTGCTTTCCTCCATAATGTATAAACCCACAGAAATGGACCTAAATGAGGATGGCCTAGAAAATCTCCCAGACAAATAATTAAAAAATAATTATTATAACTACACTTAAAGAAGACACGCATGAAGAGCTGGATGAAGTGAGAAAGTCAATCCAAGATATGAAAATAAAATTCAACGAAGAATTAAAATTACTGAAGAAAAGTTACAGTGAAATGGTGCTGGAAATGAAAAAAGAAAGCTAATGCAAAGCCTTACCAACAGACTGGATTGTGTGGAAAAAAGTCTCTCTGGGATGAAAGACAAAGTAGAGGAATTGTATCATTTAGTAAAAGGTCCAGGAAGACGCCCCCAGCTAGTTCCTTGGGCAGCTGAGGAGAGGGTGCCAGAAATGTCCAGATCCTATTGCCATACTCATGAGTATCTTGCATATCACCATAGAACCTTCATCTGGCGATGGATGGAGAAAATGACAGAGCCCCACATAGGAGCACCGGACTGAGATCCCAAGGTCCTGATGAGGAGCAAAAGGAGGGAGATCATGAACAAGGAAGTCAGGACCGTGAGGAGTGCGTTTACCCATTGAGACGGTGGGACAGATCTAACGGGAGACCACGAAGTCCAGTTGGAATGGGACTGATGGAACAGGGGACCAAACCGGACTCTCTGAATGTGGCTGACGGTGGAGGAAGACTGAGAAACCAAGGACAACGGCGATGAGCTTGAACTCTACAGCATGGACGGGCTCACTGTGAGCCTTGTCAGTTTGGTTGCTCACCTTCCTGGACTTAGGGGGAGCTGGGAGGACCTTGGACTTAACATAGTGAAGGGAACCCTGATGGCTCTTTGGCTTGGAGAGGAAGGGAGTGGGGGTATGGGTGGAAGGGAGGGGAGGGAAGGGGGAGGAGGAGGGGAGGAGATGGAAATTTTTTATAAAAAAATAAAGAATTAAAAAAGATCAATGGGTAATTTTTAAAAATTAAAATGAACATGAGAGATTTTGGGGAAATCATGAAGAGACCTAACTTTTTAATTACGGCCATAGAAGAAGGAGAAGACTACCACTGTGAATGCTTGAATATTATCAATAAAAGACAATTTCCAAATCCTAGAGAAAAAGTTACAAGAGGCCCATACAACCCAGTGAAATATACAGGATTAGAAAAGAAATTCCCTATGACATATTATAGTTAAAATATTAAAAGTACAATATAAAAAAGGAATTAAAAGATACAAGAGAGAACTGTCAGTTCGCTTATAAAGGCAAGTATATCAGAATAACATCTGATTATTTGACAGACACTTCTAAAGACAGAAGAGACTGGAAATATGTATTTCAAGTTCTGAAAGACCACAACCATCAACCAAGAGTGTTATACCTAGTATAAATATCTATTACAATTGAAGGAAAAATAAAAGTTTCCCATGATAAGAAAAAGCAGATCAAAACAATTTATGACCTAAGCCATCTCTACAGAGGATACATGTGGTAGTTTGTATGTGAATCTCCCCATAGACCAATATATTTGAATACTTGGTCCCCAGTTAGTGAAACTGTTTGGAAAGTGTGGGATTCCCCTCTATATGCTGTGAACACCATTGGTTAATAAATAAAGAAACTGTCTTGGGCCTGTGCATGGAATAGAGATATGCAGGGAAAACTAAGCTGAATGCTGGGAGAAAGAAGGAGGAGTTAGGGAGAAGCCATGTGGCCCCACCAGAGATAGACTCTGGGAATTTTACCTGGGAAGCCACTGCCATGTGGTGATACACAGATCAATGGAGATGGGTTAAATTAAGATGTTAGAGTTAGCCAATAAGAAGCTAGAGCTAATGGGCCAAGCTGTTACTTAAATAATATAGTTTCTGTGTGATTATTTCGGGGCTGAGCAGCCGGGAACCAACAAGCAGCCTCCCACAATAGGAAAGGGTTAGGAGCTATGGCCTTAATGGAGATGTTCTACTGAGTGTGAGTTCTGAGGTTTCAAAAAACAAAGACATTCCCAGTAATCTCTGTCTGCCTCCCACTTGCAAATCAAGATATGACCTCTCAGATACTATTCTAGTGCCATATCTATCTACCTGCTGCCATAATGTCTGCCATGATGCCATGGACTCACCCTCTGAATCTCTAAGTCCCCATCAAACTCTTCTATGACTTTGGTCATAGTGTCTTATCACAGCAGTAGAAAAATAACTAAGACAGATATTAGTACCAGGGAGTGAGCTATTATGACCATGCTTTTTTTGAGGATTGTAAAAGATCTTGGGATTTTGGCCTGGGAACACAGTTGAACACTGTAAGTGGAGCTTAATAAACTATCCTAGTAAGGCATGGTAGACAGTAATGCTGAGAGCAATGTTGACTGTGAAAGTCTAGCTTGTCTGTGAAGGTGCTATGAATTAATAATTTAATACTGAGTCTAGAGGCAGTCTTTAAATCTAGAAAAATTGATGCAATGGATTTTCTTGTACATGAATGTTTCTTTTTTCTAGAAATTCTTTAGACTGGATGCTTAGAATTCAGAACAGTGGCTCAAAGGATATGAGTACTTTGGGGGGTGATCTTTGCTTCTAAATTGATTTTTTTCTAAATGACTGTACCAATTTCTGCTTTTACCAATAACATAGATGAGTGCTTCCATAAATATGTGCCAATTTGTAGTATACGATGATGAAATATTTTTCAAATTGATAGCTATAAAGTTATGTTTAAAGTTCAAGTTTTTATATTACTGATATGAGTAAACATTGGGAATTATTTATTGTCATTTATATTTCTAAATCTGTGTAATGTTGGTTATTTTGAAAGTTGATATTCTCCCACCTTTAAAATAAAACACTAAGTTGAGAGAAGATGAAAGTTGTGTATACCTCATCATGTAAAGATTAAGAATGATAAAAATAGTTCAAATGCAGAGAGAGAGAGAGAGAGAGAGAGAGAGAGAGAGAGAGAGAAAGAGAGAGGGGGGGAGAGAAAATAAAAATAGAAAGAGTATGTGTGTGTTGAAGCCAAATACTCAACAGAAGTTTTCTTTTTCAAAACCTATCTGCCCCACTCTGAAAACCATTCTCTGATAATTAGTTATATACTTAACTCTTCAGAATTTTTCTAATTTGCATATAGAAGAGAAATTCTTATTCAGATTTTCAGACTTTTGAACTTTATGATCCCTCTTTGAAAGATTTTATGACCAATTTGAAAAGAGTAGATATTTCTAGAAGTTATATCTCATAAACAAGTAGCTACTTTTACATTTTTATCTGAATAATGATATTTAAACAATTGTTTCATAAAAATAATGGGCATTTAATGATTTAAAGAAATCAATGAGTTAAAATTGTCTACTTAGTTTATTTTTATTGGAAAATTGATTCAGATATACCTGTTCTTTCCCTTTAATGGTTATCATGCTGTGAGTTTTTTACAGTTATAATGGGCATGTGATTTTATAATCATAATCATAATAATGACTTATAGCATCTTCAATAAAATGCTCTCATTAAAATCAATAGCAAACTCTCTTGGCTTCTTTTCCATCACATAGCTATCACTTTTCTCTCTATTACATCTGCCATTTCTTTCCAGTTAAACCATCACTATCTTTCCTCTCATAGCTGTAGTTCCTGATGGTCCCCTGATTCTACTGCCCCCTATAAGTCCTTTCGATGTATAGTAATTAAGGTAAGATTCTTAAAATGTAAGTTATATTTCATTACTTATGTGGGAGAAGTCCAGCTGTGATCCTGTAGGCCAATGTTTATAGTATAGTCCTTGGAGGACCTGCCTAACAATCAACTAAGGCATTTGATTGCCTGGACTCTGTTCAAGATCTGCTTATTAAAAATGTGTCTGTATATGCCAGAATATTTTATTTTATTTTATTTAGTTTGAACATATTTTAACCAAAATAGATTTATATCTTTTCGTTCTCTCTTTCCTCAACTTATCCTTTCCTATATTCTCCTATGGACCCCATTCTTAGCCTGATACCCTATTTTTCTTTGTTTTTGTGGGCTAATTCTCCCTTTTTTCAGAAGTCATGTAGTTTTTTATATTGGGTTAGGACATCACAAAAATTTTCCTTTTTCACATTAGCATGTCCATTGGTATTGCTATTGTTCTGTACTTGTTTATGCAGCCATCTGTAGGAGAAACTATTTCACAGCAGACTTCCTGGTTTTTGGCTTTTTCTGTCTCTGAGCCCTCAGTGGGTCTTCACTGAGCTATAGGTGCATTAACTATGTATGATGTAGATGTATTCGCTGGATCTGGGCCCCCACTATTTGTTGTTCCCTGCTTTGTTTACAGTTGTGGTTTTCTGTGATGGTTGCCATTTGCTGTAAAGAGAGGCTTCTTTGATGGGGGTGGGGTGGTAGCTACATTTATCTATGGGAATAAGAATAAGATTTAGAATGGAGTTAGAAATTATACTGGTCTAGAAAAGAGGTGGTAGTAGATTATTTTTGGCGTTCCATAACCTTACTATCCATAGGAAGGTAGTTTAGTATTAGGCATGATTTCACTTCTGTTGAGTGGACCTTAAGTATAGTTAGATAGTTGTTAGTTGCCACTGACATGTGAGTGCTACTTATTGTAGTGAGGAGGCGAGCAGGCCTGCTTTTTGTCCTGCTTGGCTCCTGCACGGCTAGCTTAAAACCCCAAATAACAACACACAAGCTGTATTCATTTAAACACTGCACGGCCCATTAGTTTCAGCCTCTTATTAGCTAATTCTCACATCTTGCTTTAACCCATATTTAGTAATGTGTGTAGCACCACGAGGTGGTGTCTTACCGGGAAAGAGTCAGCATGTCTGACCTGGTGGCTGGCTCCATGGCATCTGTCTCACTGAGGAGAGGCATGGCATCTGACTAACTTCCCTTCTTCCCAGCATTCTGTTCTGTCTACCTATCTAAATCCTGCCCTATCAAAAAGCCAAGGCAGTTTCTTTATTAACCAATGAGAGTCCTCCATCAACTTACTGTTCCTTTATGTATATCTTGTTATGCTGATAATTACCATGGTCCATAGATACTGATTCTGCATAGAGCTATTTAATTGTTTCCCTCCTTTGGCAGCTTACATAGTATTTTCTAGAACCATGGCCGCTAGGCCACAGAAAAGAAAATTTCATGCCAGATTCAGCTCAAATCATCTGAGTCCTGTGTCCTGACTCTGAGGTGCCTTTAGTAATAAAGGCCCACCATCCTCAAACCCTGAGAGGCAACAGAGGGCTTTTACAACAAACTATATTGTTTTGGGAGTCATTTAGACTACCATGACCAACCATTCAAAATGAGATTTTTTTGTGCTTGGTACTGTGGTTTTTGGTTGCTTATGGTTTTGTAGTGAGTATTGTCAACCCAAGTGATGTAATTTTCTTTAAGATGTGTGTATGTGCATATATGTGCACTGTGGGAATTCCTTCAGCCAATAGCCTTTAAGATACCAGCCCACTCGGGCATGGTCTCTTTTAGTATAAATGCAGCCATAAAGTTTATGCTCTCTCTCTCTCTCTCTCTCTCTCTCTCTCTCTCTCTCTCTCTCTCTCTCTCTCTCTCTCTCTCTCTCTCTCTCTCCTGCTGCTGCTGCTGCTGGATTCAGTTCCTGTTCCTTGCTTGTGCAGAGGATTGTGATGTGTGAGTCTGCCCCTAAATAAAGAACCCTTTATTATACCAAATACTGAGCTAGTGTGGGAATACTTTATGGCATCCATCTACATATGTGTATGTTTGTTTGCGTGTGTGTGTGTGTGTGTGTGTGTGCATGAAAGTGTGCTTGTACATACACTTGCATGTATTGTGTATACTTTTAGGTAACTAAAAAAAATCTAACAGCCTCATTATTTTTCCCTCATTCTTCTTTTCTGTGGTTCAATTTAAAAAATGAGTCAAGGCTCTAAATAGAGAGTTCACAATAGATGAAATGAAATGCCCAAGAAATTTCTCAAAAAGTGTTCATCATCCTTAGCAATTAGGGAAGTGAAAATTAAAACAATGAGGAAGGATTCATGCTAAAAGTCCATTTAGGTTGTTGGCAGACATAATTGCCATTGTTCTACCATGGATTTTTTTTTACTGGATTGAGGCCAGATGCCATATGCTATGTAATTCCTTGTCATACCATCTTGTTCCACATGGCTACTAGCTTAAGCCACGAAGGGGGAAAATATCTCTTTTTCAATCAGTTAAAATGGAGCTTCATATGATAAGATATGTGTGATTTCTTGTCACTTCTTCCATACTCTGTTAACAGATGTGATCACAGTTACCACCAGTTCTCAAGGGGAGGAGGTTATGCAAAGGCTGAGGCTCTTAGGGAAAGTCATTCTTTTGAAAATCATGGAGGATGGAGGAATTCCGAGTTTCTAAATAACTTGGAGTTTTAAATGCACTTGGAGTTGAGAAACCAAATTCAGAAAAACAGAAAGGTATATTAGTTCCTTTGGTTTGTTGTGATAAAATACCATGACCATAAGGAAGTTAGAGAAGAAAGATTTTATTTTGACTTATGGTTGCAGTGGACTAGAGTTAATAAAGCTGTGTAAAGCATAGCCTGCCAGCAGGAACAACAAGCTTATTGATCAAATTTCCATCCACAAACAGGAAGTGGGAGAGAGAGGGGGGGGTTATAGTTTATAAGGCTATAAATTCCTGAAAACGCACCCCTATCAAAACTCCATTTCCTAAAATTTCAGTATCCTCTCCAAACAGTATTGGGGGCCAAGTTTTTAAATATATGAGCCTGTAGGGGATATTTCACTTTAAAAAGTACCACAAGAGGGGAGTTCACAACTCCAGAGGCAGATAGTAGCAAAGCCTAGTATGGAGTAATGTGGAATAGTGATGGCCATGCTGTTCAGACTGAGTGTTTTAGTTAGTGATTATATTGCTGTGAATAAACACCATGATCATGTAAACTCTTATAAAGAAAACATTTAGTGGATCTGACTTACAATTTCAGAAGTTTAATCCATTAACATCATGACAGGACGTGAGAACAGGCAGGCAGACATGGTGCTGGAGAAGGAGTTGAGAGTTCTATATCTTGACACAGGCAACAGGAAATGATGTGAGACAATGGACAATATCTTGAGCATGGGAGACATCAAAGCACACTCTCACAGTGACACACTTCCTCCAACAAGGTTATAACTACTCCAACAAGGCCACACCTCTCAATAGTGCTACTGTGTATGGGGGCCATTTTCTTTCAAACCACTACATTCTAGCCCCAATAGGCTTGTATCAATATCATAATGCAAAAACACATTCAATTCAGCATCAAAAGTCCCCCATAGTTTATAGCAGTCCCAAACTTATTTAAAAGTCAACATTTAAAGTCTTTTTTGAGATTTGTCCAATCTCTTAACTGTAATCCCCTGTAAAATCAAAACCCCAAAGCAGATCATATACTTCTAACATATAATGCACAGTGTATATATGACTGTTCCAAAACATAGGGAAGGGAGCATAGTGAGGAAATACTGGACCAAAGCAAGACTGAAAACCAGCTGGGCATACTCTGAATCTCCAAGTGTGATGTTAAAATGTTCTTCAGAACTTCAACTCCTTTCAGCTTTGTTGACTGCTACACACTTATTTCTTTTGGGTTGGTTCCACTTCCTATTAGCAGCTTCCCTCAGCAGCTATTTCATGGCACTGGAATCTCCAACATCTTGTATTCTCCAGGGAAACTCAGGCTTCACCTTCTCAGCTTCATGAAATGGCCTCTCTGGACCTCTGTACAGGAACAATTTCTACCACACACCTGGCCTCAGTGGCTTTCCTTACTCATGGAAGAAGATTCCATAACTCCTTTACTCTATTCTTGACTCTAACACCAGAACCATGTGATTGGAACTGCCAAGTTCTGTTGCTTTCTGGGGGCTGAAACATGGCCACATTTTTCAATTCCATCTTCACCACCTTTCTGTTTTCCATGGTTTCCTTCATTACCTAAGCTTATCTATCCTGAAACTCGATCTACAGACTAGGCTGGCCTTGAATTTAGAGTTCTGCTTGCCTTGGTCTCCACTACACCTGGCTCTAAGTTTTTCTTTAATACCCTTTTACAAGTTGGAAACTTAGCTGGGTGGGATCTTTTCTTGAGTTCACCACTCCCTTTATTCCATTTCTTAACCTGTTTATCTCATTGAACACAGGATTTAGCTCCATTCAACTTCTTGGTGCTTCTTGTCTCCTCAAATTTTATGTTTTGTAATTTACCCTGTTCAGCTTGCTCCTTTTCATTATAAATCCTCATTAAAATTAACACTAATAGTCACACAACAGAGTCTATACTAGTCTGTTTTGAGATTTCCTTAGCCAATGCAATTAATCCAGAGCTGTTTTGAGATTTCCTTAGCCAATGCAATTAATCCAGAACTCTTCACTTTAGCTTCAGGAAGACGTTTTGGACAAGAGCAAAAGAAGCCACTTTCTTCACCAAAATATCACAAGAATAATTGCTAGGCCACATACTAATGTCCTTCTTTGTAATTTCTTGAACAAGGCTCCCATAGTTCAGATCATCCTTAGCCCTACTCTCTTCCTTTCTCCTATTAGTATGCTTCATTATGCAGCACATAAAGCATTCTGCTGCTTTCCTAACCCAAAGTACCAAAGTCCAAATTTCTCCAAAAATTATGGTCAGGATTATCACAGCAATACCCATCCCTGGTATCAAATTCTGTTTTAATTAGGGTTTCTAGTACTGTGAAGAGACACCATGACCATGACAACTCTTAAAAAGGAAAATATTTAATTGCAGTGGCTTACAGTTCAGAGGTTTAGTCTATTGTCATCATGATGAAACATAGCATCATGCAGGCAGACATGGTGCTGGAGAAGGAACTGAGAGTTCTACATTTTGATACAAAGGCAATGAGAAGTGAACTGTGTCACTGGGCATAGATTGAACACAGGAGACTTCAAAGCCCACTCCCACAGTGGCACACTTCCTCCAAAAAGGCCATAACTACTCCAAGAAAGTCACACTTCCTAATAGTGCCACTCCTTATGGGGGCCATTTTCTTTCAGACATTCACACTGAGTCACACTTGTGAAATTTTAAATTCTCATTTTGACATACACACATATGTATATATAATCATGCACACACACATGTATATGCATATATACCTATATGTGTACACATTTAGCCAGGTAGATACACACACACACACACACACACACACACACACACACACACTATTCAGCTTTGGGTGGCCTAAAACTAAGTAAACCAGGCTAGCCTTAAACTCATATAAATCTGTCTGCTTATGCTTCCTGAGTGCTTGTATTAAAGGCTTACACCACCATAAATATGTATATATATAGGTATATATGCATATACATGTGTGTGTGCATGATTATATATACATATGTGTGTATGTCAAAATGAGAATTTAAAATTTCACAAGTGTGACTCAGTGTGAATGTCTGAAAGAAAATGGCCCCTATAAGGAGTGGCACTATTAGGAAGTGTGACTTTCTTGGAGTAGTTATGGCCTTTTTGGAGGAAGTGTGCCACTGTGGGAGTGGGCTTTGAAGTCTCCTGTGTTCAATCTATGCCCAGTTTCAATATAAAATATTTTAATGAATTAGTGTGTATTAATTTTTAGACATGCACTGTTTAAATGTGTTTGATGTGTTGTAAAATCAGTGCATGGGGTCAGGTCAGATTCTGTCTTGACTCATTAATAAATGTTGAATAAAATAGTACTGAAAGCAAATGATTTTGCTTTTTGAGAATAAATACTTCTTTTTTACCCATTGAGACGGTGGAACAGATCTAACGGGAGACCACCAAGTCCAGTCGGAATGGGACTGATGGAACAGGGGAACAAACTGGAATCTCTGAATGTGGCTGACGGTGGAGGAGGACTGAGAAACCAAGGACAATGGCAATGAACATGAACTCTACAGCATGGACGGGCTCACTGTGAGCCTTGTCAGTTTGGTTGCTCACCTTCCTGGACTTAGGGGGAGCTGGGAGGACCTTGGACTTAACATAGTGAAGGGAACCCTGATGGCTCTTTGTCTTTGGAGGGGGTGGAGTGGGGGTATGGGTGGAAGGGAGGGGAGGGAAGGGGGAGGAGGAGGGGAGGAGATGGAAATCTTGAATAAAAAAAAAGAATTCTTAGTACAGCAGAGGGCAGAAACACTCATGCCATCAAGATAAAAACTCTTCCCATACACACATCAGTGCTCATCGAAAGCACAGCTACCCAAAATATGTTAATGTTCATCTAGAAGTAACAGAAGGCCGAAAAGCAGTATGGGGAGGCTTGCTCGGCTTTATCTTTAGATTCTCTAAGAGGCTGATTAAAAGTAAAATGTAATATGAGCCTCAGGACAGCTAACTGAGACAGTATAATAAACTCGGATGTTAACCAAGTTATCTCCATAGCGGCCACAGTCAGGATGCAGAAGGCCTGGCTGTTTCAGCAGAAAAACCACTAGAGCATTGTGGACACCGTATTTACATTCATTTTTAAAAAATCTTGTGCTGGCTGTGGATTAAAAGGAAACAGTAAGAGCAGAGTGTGCTATCACTGTTAATATTGTTAAGGTAAGACACGATACAGTGATCAAAGTAACCATAAAATTATCAACAGCCAAAAGAAAAAACCAAAACCTGCTCTCAATCTCATTGTGGCAGGAAGTTAAGGAGAGGGTGGCTGGGAAGGCAACACGGCTTTACAGTGTGCTGCCTTTGTGCCCATGATGAGACTCTTTAGTGACTCATCCAAGATACAATAGGCCCCTCTTAGATAGTACACTGCTCATGAAATGAACTACAGGAATGACAGCTGACATTGACAAAGCATCTACTAGGTATCTAGAAGTGTACTAAGTGTTTTGAATGCCCTGCTTCATTTAATGAAAACCCAGACACATTGGGAATTTTGCAACTTGGCAGTTATTCAGTTTGCATGACTAAGTATAGATTCTTGCTATGGCTTAGACATAAAATGTTCTTCATGGGCTCCTGTGATTGAATACAATTCAATAGATAGCAATGGTTTGAGAAGTTTAACTTTCTAGGCAGCTACGCTGAGTGACAAAAGTCACCTCTGCACAGAGAGGGATGTATGCATAACTCTGTCCCACTTTTCCCAACTGTACTGCCCGTTCTGACAAGATCTGATTGTGCAGTCTCAAGCTCCTTCCACCATTACCACTATTACAAAATAAATCCTTCTTCCTCTATGTAAAAAAAAAAAAAGGGACATTCTGTTCTTACTCAACTCAGACAATGATTGCTCAACTTATTATCTTCATGGATTATTTCAGAATCATTGGACTGATAAACATTGAGCTCTTGAAGTTTTGAAACCTGTCTCTTATTGTGTTGACCTCTAGCTAGACTGGCAATTTGCCAAATGAGTTATGAAGAACATGTATTAAAACATTTCCTTGTCCATCTGATTGTTTTCACAGTTCTTCACAGTGCATCACTGAGCAGATTCCTACAGACGATCTACCCCCAGCCTTGTTGCACCTTTGTCTACCCTTCCTACTAATTAGCCCACCATCCTCTCTTCTCTAGATGACTATTCTGGTAGATTTACTACCTTTTCTCCCGGCTTCACCTCTGTGTCCATTATGCAGCCAAAAGAAACTTCTTAACAACCAGATCTTATCATCTCCCTTATTCTCTTCTTTTAGATCTTTTTGGCCTTCTGCTATTAGACCAAATTCTTAACAATAGTTAAGATTTTGTTAACATGTTTACAAATAGTTAACATGACCTTTTGGCCTAGCTCAGGCTCATCTTAGGCTACTCATTCCTTTTCTGTCTGTTCTTCATGTACACAGGCATTTTTAGTTTCTCAAAGGACATATGTTAATTTGTGCTTCTGGGCCTTTGTTCAAAGAAAGTCCCTTTTGTGTGGAATATACTTCCTTTCTGCTTTTTTTTTTGCAATTCTTTCTTTTTTCTTTTAGTTTTTTTTCTCTTATACAATTCATCCAGACTGCAGCCTATCCTTCCTCCATTCCTCCCAGTTCTGTTTTTTTTAATCTAGTTAATTTTTATTGATCCTTAAAAATGTTTTTCAAATATATTCACATACCACTGTGTGCTTCTTTGGAGTGTTCACCACCAGTGTAGCTGTTTCATTGGATAAATATTTAATGATACTGCTCAACTCTGACCATTGAGTCTCCAAAGGCAATATCTTCTGTCTTGTCCCTTGCAATAAACACAATTGAGAACAAAGCCTGATGAATGATTGAGGTATAGATATTATTCTACCATTTACCATTCTTATAATCCTCATTGATAAAGTGGACCATTGTAAGGATTCAATGAAAACATGGGCCAAAAGATTAACACATGAAGGATCTTAAACAAACAATAATTTTCATTCAGAGCAGAGAATCAGAATTCTGGGAGCTGATCGCTGAAGACTCTTTCTACCAGGTCAAATGTTTCAAAATACATCCTGCGAATTGAATGCAGTCAACTTTTGACAAGCCAGTATAATTTGAAAGACAAGATTAGAATAGCACCAACTGGTTCTACAAATTCCCAGAGTAAAACTGAGCAATGATTTTTTACATTCATTTCGTTTTTTAGCAGCTTAACAGAAATTTACTGAACCCCTGCTGTGAGTTGGGTACTGATATTATAATAGTGATCAGTGAAGGCTTTGTTTCTGTTTCCCTAGAAATCCCTTCAATAATCTAGTTTTCATACAAATGCCTTATTCTGTATTTATTTTGGGCAGCACCAGCTATGGCTTTTGGTATCTATCAGTAGAGGAAATCTTAGCTTTATTTGTTCAGTTAAAGATACCTTTGTCTTCTAGATAAACTTGCACTGTGATTGTTTTCTCATGGTTTATTTTTTTTATATTTAAAAATTTCCATCTCCTTCCCTCCTCCTCCCCCCTCCCTCCCCTCCTCCTCCCCCTTCCTCCCCTCCTTCTCCCCCTTCCCTCCCCTCCCCTCCACCCATACCTCCCCTCCCTCCCTCTCAAGGCCAAGGAGCCATCAGGGTTCCCCACTCTATGCTAAGCACTGTGATTTTTAAAGCACTGCCACAATACCCTTTTTAAATTTAGTATTTATTTTGTGATTCATACTCCATTTACTCTTGCAATCTACTTGAAATCACGTTCTTTCTCATAATAGGCGCGTAGGTAAGATATTTATCCCTATGCCTAGAATAGTAGCTATTTACAAAGCATTGAAAAGAAAGCAATCAGGTAAGTGGAGAATGTTATCATGTTATTTAAAAATGATTTGATTTGTTTTTCTTCACTACCATGTGTCCGGGCTGGCACCAAAGCTTTGATTTTGGAATCTGTTTGCATTTCTGCATAATTTGAGCTCATTAACAACACCTACTATCAAAAATTATAAGGCAAGCATGTAACTTTGTAGAACCAGAACCCCTTCTCTGTCTATAGTTTCCAAGAATGAATCATTGTATTTTGTTATACATATGAATGCCTTGACTAAGAAATGAACACAGACTAAAGTACTCTGTAGAGCAACTGATGCAATTATGATGCCCCTGAGCTCTGTGAAATGCCTGGCCTCCGTCTAAGACAACTACCCTCAGATCCAAGAGCTTCCTGAAACAATGAAATGGAAAGACTTGAAAATCTGTTTTCTCATAGGAATGTGGACAAGTAGCTTATGGTGGGGAAAGGAAGGACATTGTCAGTACCCCATTTATTTATTTTGGAAAAAGTTATCAGAGTCTGAATATTTGCAGCTGTGTTTGAGACTGTGGGTTTTAAGGAAATGAGGCGTTATTTGGGGAATGAACCTCATTCTACCTCATTTCAGAAATCCAGGGACTTCTCATGTGATAGAGCCTGTGCCACAGCATTGCCTTTAATGGAGTGAGCAGATTGCAGGAAGACTATGATGCTGCTCAGTAAATTGAATGACTTTATGAAGATAAATGTTTCTCTTCCGAGACTCCTTCTTGTCAGAATACATTTAATACCGCCATTCCTTTGAGAACTAAATTCCTGTAGCACTTTGCAGCATATTAACATGTTTTTCTCACCACATGAAATTGCACTTCAAGCAAGAAATAATGTTTCTGCCTCCCCTTGTACATTTTTATTACTGCCAATGAATAGGAGTAAATTAACGATTATGGCTAACATTATTCATAGGGACAAATTCCTAACTCATTTCACTGAGAATAATAAATAACTGAATGAATAAGATGCCTTTAATTTCAGATGTGAGTTATCCAAGATTCCTCAGAGTAACAGGAGAGAGGCCATCATGTTTATACACAACATACAAATATGTATGTATCCATTGCTTAGCATCAGAAGCTACATCATGTAACAGTTGTAATGCTTCTTTGATTCTGTGGCATCAAATTGCTACTCATTGATTATTTCCAACTATACAAAACACACCCTACTTATACATTGCAAGAGCTATATTTAGCCTTTACAAATTCTAAGTACAATTTTGGTCCAGGTATTTATTGCTTCATTCCATAAGCAACCTGAAGGCTGGACAAATTTTGTTCCTGTTAATGAAATTTCAAAGCAAATTCCATTCTAATGGAAACTGCCAGTTCTGTCCAGTGGATCATTCGTTTGGAACAGCCTTCAAAATACCCACATTCCAGGCCAATGACATAATTTGAACACCTTCTTGTCTGTTCTAACGTGATTGTTGGCTATGCCATAAATTGTCAAGGACTTGAAAGCTACAAGCAGCAAGGGTAATAGGGTACAGAGCAGAATCCATACCCTTTTGGGCTTTTCTCCATAATGACCTTCCCAGATCTCCATGTCCATACTGCCACATCTGTGCCCTCCCTGCCAGATGTCTATTGAGCAGGATCTGTGCTGAGGTGTAGGAGAGAAAGCTGAGGGATTTATGGCCTCACTGGCAAAGCATATGCTGCCTGGTATTTTTGGTTGGCTGCCTAAACAGGGATAGAAGCTGGAGCTCTGAGGTTGGTTAGGCTGTGAGGGTGTGAGGGAAGGTGGGGTAGCAAGGAAGGGCAAGGCAAGAAGGCTTTTCAAATAGGCACACAATAGAAATAGGTGTGTGTAGGAATAGTGTGCTGGGTGTGCTAGGGCAGGGGGCTAGGAGGGGGCTATCCTATTTGACTAGAGCTGAAGAATCCTGGGAAGGGATTGGGCATAAAAACAAACTGTCTTCCCGAATGCTGCATCAATGAAGAGAGGACTCTCTAGTTTTTCTGAACACCGAGAAAGTAGTAGAATGTTTACCTAGATATCAGATCTAATAGCATCCATGGGTATTTTTGAGACAGGCGCTCTCTTATCTCTAATTAGTTTTAAACTTAATATATAGCTGAAGATGACCTTGAATTTTGAACCTCTGCCTCCACCTCACTAGTACTGGGATTACAGGCTATACCACCAATATTCTTTCCCTCTGTTGTTTCCTCTCCTTTTCTCTTTTCTTTCTTTTCATGTCTGGAATTGAAATCAGAACCTTGCACAGACTGGGTAAGTGCACTATGACAGAGCCAAACCACTAGCCCTGCATTAGAATAAATTTGTCTTTCTCTTTCTAATTTTTTTCCTTTTTATGTCTCTTTAGAAAATATTTCAGTACTGAGATTGGACCTGTGGTCTCATGCATGCTAGGCAAATACTATAACACTGAGCTATGTTGCCAGCCCTTTTCAAAGGTTTTAGTTAGAGATGAGCTCATTAAATAGCTAGAATTGACCTGGAGTCCACTGGAGTCCAAGCAGGTCTTGAATTCTAGTCCTGAGGTGTGTGTGTGTGTGAGAGAGAGAGAGAGAGAGAGAGAGAGAGAGAGAGAGAGAGAGAGAGAGAGAGGGAGGGAGGGAGGGAGGGAGAGAGAGACAGAGACAGAGAGACAGAGAGACAGAGAGAGAGGAGAAGAGAGGGAGACAGAAAGAGACAGAGACAAAGATATGGAGACAAAGAGATTGGGGCTCTTCTGAATGTAGTGTTTACTTTATGTCTATATCACAATGTATATTGATACATATAAATTTAGTGTTGTTATATTTTACCTCATATATAGGGCAGATTTTAGTTGACTGAGTCATCTTCTAGTATAATATTATTAGATACTTTTATGCAAAAGTGGTTGCACTTTTCTAAGTATTGTATAGGAAAATTTTTATAAATTTAAATATTGAATCAAAGAATGTAGATTTTAAAAGACATTTTATATTTTGTTAAATTATCTTTTAGAAAACATTTACTTATTGAACCTTTAATACTAAAGTATAGGTATTCATTTCTACCTCTTTTCTAATTTTATGTATTTTAATGTTTAAATTTTTGCCAACTTGATTTCTAAATAATTTTGCCTGTTTTCTTGGTATTTCTTTCATTACCAGTTGTATTGGCATTTTAGTATTTGTTAAACATATATGATATATATTCTGCAATTGTTTACTTTTGTCTTTTGTCTTTTATGCTAAACATTTATTAAGTTTTGAGAGGAGTTTGTGTATGAAGGGCATTCACTTGTCATATTGGTTGGAATACGTGTTTACTTTCTCATTTGTTTCATTTTCTTCTGTAAAGTAGAGATGATTCTATTCACTTATAGGAGGGTGCTTTATGGTTTTACATGCCATGAGTAATGACTGGCTTGTGATTGATGCTTATAGAGCATAACCATGACTTTATTTGTCCCCAACCAGACTCACAACTCATTCTTTATCAACATGACTTTCCTTTTTAACATTTGGCACTTCTCTTAAAGTAAGTAAATTGAACACCTTCTCATATGTTAAAGGGTTGTTGTGTACTTATATTAAAACTTGCTGGTGATAGCGACAGAAAGGGTCATTTTCCCTCTTCTAACCTCAGCTTCTGGAAGAAGCTGCATTCCTCAAACATCTGTTGGGTAGTGCAGGGCTCCTGAATTGTAGCCTTCTCTCTAAAACAGTAATGGATATGCTCTCATTTCTGCCCTTCTCACCATAATTCCCAGGAGTGAGTTAGGCCAGCTTCTTTTCTTTAAATACTTTAAAAAATTGTTTATGATGGTCATATGTTTTCATCATTTTCCTCCCTGACATTACGCATGATATATATTTTGTGTTCTGTGAGTAAGAAAGTCAAACATTTAAATTTAATAACAGGTAACACATCTAAGTTTTAATGGAAAATGCCCATGGGAAAATGTATTTTAAGACCCAAATTCCATTAATGTCATTCAGTGTCTGAGAAACTTATCATACAGTATCAAAAATCTTTTTCAATATCTTCAGTCTTGATTTTTACTATTGGTCTGTATCAAAATTACAGATGCTGGTTCTGTCGTCAATGATACTCTTTTCCTTACAAGTTTCTAATCCACTGTTATATGCAGAGATGAGAACTACTAGTTACATGATCAGTTGCAACCACAGCAAATATGAGCCTTTGTTGCCTATTATTTGCCTATTTTATTTTAGATTTTAAAAATTATTTTATGTGTATGAGTGTTTCGCTGCATGTGTGTAACACACAATGTATGTGCATTGACTGCATATTTCATAAAAGGGCTTGTGAGCCAACATATGGGTGCTTAGACTTAGAACTATGTCTTCTACAAGAACATTAAGTACTTTACCTCTGAACCATCTCTCTAGCTCTGTTATCTTTGTTTTTGTATTCCATTCTCACCTAACATTCCAGCCTGTAGGAGACAGCCCTAGTTTGTAGTGATATTTCATTTGTATTTTAATAAATAAAGCTTGCCTGAAGATCAGAGAGTAAAATAGCTGCACTGATCAACTTTACAGACCAGGCAGTGGTGACACACATCTTTAATCTCAGTAGTCACACTAGTTTGCCATAGAAACTGGTCAGTGCATACTCTAATCCCAGCACTAGAGAAGAATATAAGACAAGAAGAGACAGCTCACAGGCACAGTCTCATTCTGAGATTTCTGGAGACAGGGTCACCATTTTGGACTGAGGGAAAGGTAAGAGCCGGTGGCTGACTATTTGCTTTCCTGACCTTCAGGTTGAACCCTAATTTCTGACTCTGGGTTTTTTAGTGTGCTACATTTATAAGCGAAGACTGCTTTTGTTTCCTGGCTGCCTAGACCCGAATAATAACACAGAAACTATATTAATTACAATACTGTTTGCCCGATGGCGCAGGCATATTTCTAGCTAGCTCTTACATCTTAAGTTAACCAATTTCTATTAGTCTGTGTATTTTCGTGTCTCCATGGCATTACCTCATTTTCTACAAGTCTTGTTCTCTCGGTGACTGTCTGGTATCTGTTTGACTCTGACTACTCTCTCTCTATATATATATCTGTGTTTGGATTTCCTGCCTGGCTTTACTCTGCTAAGCCATTGACTGAAATAGCTTTATTCAATAACCAATAAAAGCAACACACATACAGAAGGACATCCCACATCACTAGTTTAAGATACTGCAACAATCTGAATGGTGCCTTTCATGATTTTATGCATAAACACTTCTTTAGGAAGGCTGTCCAATTGCCAAACAGCTGCCTCCTATTCTGTAGAACTGATTCTCTTGTTCTGTTCTGTAATTTTTTCTTTAGGTTTTTCCTCCATTTCATGGGAATATTTGTTAAGGATAGGCATCATACTTGATTCCCCTCTAGAGCTCTGCAGCCTGTCATGAGGTCTGATCAAGTGGACGAGTACAGCCTTGGAGATTTTAAGAAGAAAACAAGAGGCATCACATGGTGTATTGCCATGATTATGTCAGTAGTTTTTGTCAGTGCAATTTTCCTTTGCTAAGTGTACTCTTAGACTCTAAAAAGTCCACTGCTAAATGTCACTTGAATCAGCAGGATTGTCCTGCCAGAAAAAGACTAGTTGGTTTCCCTTATTTTCAGAGAAACCTCCTGGGGATTGCTGCTTGGTGGACTTGGTTATTTCCTCAGGGGATCAATAGCTCATCACTTTGTTGTGTCCAGTACTGTCAAGACTTTAAAACAGCTCCCAGCTTCCAACACTGATATTGCTTTTATGTTTTCAGGTCACTTATATACATACATACATACATACATACATACATACATACATACATACATTCATACATGTGTGTGTTCTGTATCTGTATATTCCTATATGTGTGATAATGTTACAGTTCTTCCCCTTAAAATTAGGGCAGTCATGCCTTTTCACCCTTATATTTGTTTTCTTACCCTCTTAAATTAATACTAGATGATGCTTTTTAAACTTTGAGAAACAACAATACTTTATGAATGGCTGTATCTCCAAAATATAACTATGATATTTTGATTTGATAGACATTGTCTTCTTTCCCAGACATGTTTTTCTCTACCATCTCATTTTGGCCATACTATGGCTATTTTTATTGACATTTCTTTTTTGCCTGAGGGATTTTTTTTATCACATAGCTGCCTCAGCGTCTCTGTGCAGGACTGGATGAGACACAGCTCTTACAACTTGAAGTGTAGTACAAAAGAAATAATTTTGTATGTGGGAGGAGGTCCCATGGACCATCCCCAAATGTGCTTCACAAGAACTGTTTATTAGGATTACTGCAGACCACCTGGCTTCCTGTTAGCTCCTTAACCTAACAAGTTGTGCTTAGGCCTGGCTGCTGTTTCTTTCTAGGACAATTCTTTTTCCCTTAGGAAACTCATTCTATAAATATTTATTGGACATGTAATATATTTATGGCAGGGTGCTAGGTTACAGGTTATGAACTCAGATTAATTAAATTAAGATGTTTCCAGAACTAGTAGTAAGATCTTGGCAACATTGGGATGTCTTCTTCCTATTCACTTGTCAGATACCATATCCTATAGGTTTCCACTTCATTGTGTTATCCTCATGCTCACCTCCTCATTACAGTATAAACATCCTTTGTTTGTGATTTCATGCCACATTTTCTCAACATTGCTCTTCTGTCTGGAAATATCAGTTGACTTATCTGTGTTGTCTTTAATAAATAATGAAACTCCAGTAAAGCAACTCTATCTTGCATTTATTTATGTTCTTGGTGTTCTGTATGTAATTTGTTATAGGATGGTTCTTTATATCAGGCATGGTTTTACCTAAAAGCAATTTTACCTAAAAACAGAAAGATCCACAGGCACAGATGTATATATAGACATACATATATATTTTTTTCCTCCTAAAACTTTAGTATTGTAGACACTGCAGAAAATATATGTGATGGTTATTCTGTAATTATCTAACATCTATCCATCTATCAATAATCTATCTAGTCATCCACTAATCTATATTAAATTGCCTCTGTATGTATCAAGTTACATAAACACGTCAAAATATTGTCTATTTATCTATCTATCCATCCATCCATCCACCCACCCACCCATCCATCCATCCATCCATCCATCCATCCATCCATCCATCCATCCATCCATCCATCCTTCTATCCACCCACTTATCTACAAGAAATTGGTTGGCTTCTATAAGTATCAAGGTTAGCTAAATTTGTCCAAAATCTGTAGAGCAGAGTTTGAAAGGGAAGAATGCAATCAGAAACAGTCTAGAGCTGAAGACACTGACTGAAATTTGGTATCCATGGGCAACAGTAAGGAGCAAAGTAGTCAACAGCATAAGAAACCCTGTGGTTTTCACTATTTGAAGATTTTCCTAAGGAAAGGTCCAGAATCCATTTTAACGAGCCCATTTCGCTCAGTAATTCTTATCAAGGGTATTCTCTCCTGGGTTAAATTAAGTCAACTAGTTGATTAGGGAATTTAGTCAGAGCTGAAAATTCCCTTTTACCATGGTAGCTAGCTCAGTGCTTGGTTGAGTGAATGGACACTGCAGGAGCACCTTACAAGTCTGCTGAGTCAAAAAGGATCGTGGTGTTCAATAAATGATGGTTCAAGGAGTGTAATACTGGCAATGAGAAAAACTCCTTTATTGCTGCAGTGAGCACGAATACTTCTGCACTGAGGCAGAACAATGAAACAGCAAGATTATGGAGTCACTGGAGTGAGAGGAAGAAAACCGTAGTACATAGAGGCATATTTTCATATCATTCTCTCTCTCTCTCTCTCTCTCTCTCTCTCTCTCTCTCTCTCTCTCTCTCTCTCTCTCTCTCTCCAGCTCTGCAATTAGAACTGACACAAGGCCAAATTCTTAGTGTAGTCTCTCCAGTTGCTAGGGTCAAGCCTCATTCCATCAACTGGTCTATTTAGGAGCATCTGGCACAGTTGAGTCAAATGTTAGGGACTTCTAGAGCATGCCTGTATTTTCAGAGCCCTGTTTCTTTGTTTCCACCTACTGAATGTCTTCTCCAAATCTCATGCTTCCCTTTTGTCCTATAAAGCCCTTCTTTGGGAATTATCTTGACTTCTTCACAATTATAAAAGACTGCTGGTCCCAAGAGAATTTAGGCCAGGGCACTAGGTCTCTATCTGTATAAGCCTTCATAATGCTCTGTCTCTTGTTTATTTGTGGCCTCATATTCTCATCTACATTAGACAGTGAGCCCTGGGAAGGTGGGAACAGTGTCCTGTGCTTCTTTAAGTCATCCTTAGACATCCTGCACAGAGCAGCTGCTTGACAAATCCAGCAAACTTTGAATTAAAACAAAGACTTTAAAATAAATCACCCTTATTCCTTAAGCTGCTTTATTCTGTATCGCATGTTCAAATGAAAGACAATTTGTCTTCTAATTAGCTTTTAATGAATAGTACTTGATCTTTGAGCTCTATTTCCAACCTTGAGATCAGGCAGTGAATGTGTAAATTCCAAGACTTGATTTAATAATAAAAGTCACTTCCATTTGCCTAGCCCTTTGAAACCTTCAGAATACCTTGCCTCCTCTTCTGTTGTATAAGATTGTGGGGTAAACAGAGATCCATACAATAACAGAGACAAGGAAACAGAAATCAGTCAGGTTAAAGGTCCTGCCCTTGTACCATTAAGATCACAGAAGTCAAACCAGAGAATTCAGAGGGGTGTCATGATTCCCAGATCCAAATGCTTTCCTCAAAGAGAACAGGATAACTCACCAGGCAAAAAGTAATAGTAATCACTAAGGGTAATGGAATCTTTAATGTGGAAAATTTGTATGCAGTGGAATTTAGCCCCACATCCTGCTCTTCCCATTTCTTATAAGCAAAGCCTCTTTGGTACATTTCTTGGTTCTCACTGAGACATTATAAGACATTCCCTAATACTTTTCAAAACCAATATGTGTGTGTTTTCTGACAGTAGTGGCTCTAATTTGCCTTTGGCAACTTTCCTTTCAGTCTTGGCTCCTGCCATAAATTATTTGACATGTTTTCTTACAAAATGGCAAAACTGTAACACAGGAAAGTGAGTAGTGAGAGAGAAAAACAATGGCTCTGTTCACCAACCCATAGTAGCAATTCAATAGTTGATGTGGCTATTCAATTATTATCTTCTTGATCACTGGTTGTCTGCTAATCTGTTCTTGACTTTGCTCTGGTATTTGGAGGAAATAAAGAGTAAAATGTCATCACTATCTTGATTATAGAGATATCATAGATGGATTGACAATCAAGGATTAGCCTTGTCTCTCTTTGTTAAATTGGAACTTTATGAGTCAGAGAGACTCCATGATTACTTCTGTTTACTTTGTGATGCCCTCCTCAACTTTCAGTCCTACATCACATTCTCTTGGACTTATTCAGATTACAAAGTCCTCTTCTGAGCCAACAGGAACATAGATTACCTACTCACATTGTGTCATCAAGGATTGATCCCTATACAACTTTTGACTTCCTACAGCTCACAGTGCCAGGAAACTGGCAGAGCTATGCCTTTTACATTCATTGTATAATCAAGGAACTGGAGGTACAAGATGTTTTCATAGTGACACAGACAATATACAGTGTACAAGTTCCTTGACCTATTTTTGTATTCCGTTTCCCACTTGATCATTGTCCATGTCATATCTGTCATAGAAGAGGATCTATGAATGTTCATTGATGTATCCTTGATGCCAACTCCTGGCTTCATGCCTGGCAGTGGATTTATGTCCAAAAAGATTACTCAATGGGAGAAGCACGAATGCATCCAGAAAAAGGAAAGTTTGCTGGCAAGCACTTTTACCGACAATCTGCCAGCTACGAGTGGTGCTACTTTAAGTGGTTTTGTAAACATAGGTTTGCCATATAGCCAGACTTTTGGCCCAAAATCAGATCACATTCACAAGCGAGGATTGGCCAGACATCTGGAGAGCAATAAAAATCTGGCATCTTAATTTGACTCCTGTTTTGTTCTGTTATTACCAGAGCCTTATGTTATATCATTTATTCAGCCATGCCATTTCTAAATCACAAGGATTGTATTGTTATGATCATTTAAGACAGCACAATCTACCTGCTATCTTGCCTGCATTCATTGTACTTTTTTGACTTACCTTCAGACAGTCAGGGTCCAGTCATAAATCTGTAGAGTGTTTTACTTATTCTTTAACATATTTCATCACTGGTTCTTTAAAACAATTATCCATATTAATTAATTATGCCTAATAATGGATCTCATTATTATAATTTTCATATTTACCCTCCCCCATTATCCTCTCTTGGCCCTCTCTCACTCCTCAGTCATATTCCTATAAGCAACTGCAACAATATCCATTGGAGCAGGCATGCATACACACACATGCACACACACATACACATGTGGGACTATTTCATTATAAATTTGGTGCTGTGGGGAACTTCTTCAGCCACATACACATGAGAGAGAGAGAGAGAGACACACACACACACACACAGAGAGAGAGAGAGAGAGAGAGAGAGAGAGAGAGAGAGAGAGAGAGAGAGAGAGAGAGAGAGAGAGAGAGAGAGAGAGAGAGATTATTTTTAAAGGGAAAAACAGTGAATTTTACAGGGCAGTTGCCAAGAGTGATTCAGTGTTTGCTCCTGCTTGAGCCCATAACCCTGCCAAGAGTAAACCACAGCCCTCCCAGCCAGATTTTTTTTTTTGCCAGCAGGGGATATGGGACAGATGGGCTAATTCTATATAGTGGTGGCACTGGGCAGGTCACTGGAAGTCCTTTATTCCAATCATCTTAAAGCAAGTGTGGAGTGAGTGTGTGCATGGCTTTATTCACAATGATGTGCCAGTGTGCTGGGGATGTGAGGATGGAAAATCAGGTGAGGAGAGTCCCATGAGTAATTCATGGGGCTTAATGGCTAGGATTGTTAAAATGTCTTGTGGAGATGGGGAGAGAGCACAAAACACAAACAAACCCATGTGTATAAGTTTATTAAGAAGATCTGTGAAAGCCGAGCTTGGGGAAAGAATGGTGACGGTGACAGTGAACAGCGGGGTAAGAAGAGGAAGAGAGCAAGGGAATGGCCTTTAGCTTTTAAAGGCTTCCCAGCACATGCACGTCAGGGGAAAGATGTATCTACATCAAACGCTAGTGATGGGCGACGCTATGCCCTGCGCCTGCGCACAGGGGCTTCTACATCGCTGGTGAAGCAGATGGCAGGCAACTCACTCATGAAGATGTGCCCACGTCAGACGCTAATGACAGGTGATGCTACGCCCTGCACCTGTGTACAGGAGCCTCTACGTCAGACTCTGGTGACGTTGATGGCAGGCGAATCATGCATGTGCACCTGGGATACCTGGGCTGGCGGAACCCAGAAGTGCAGCCTTACAGGTGGCCAAGGAATAACAATTGTGGTGTCCTGTGTGCCTTGGCACTTGGTAACCCCTAAACAAGAACAAGGATAAGAAACAGCTGAAGGTCCACAAGACCAGAGTTTTTCTTCCTGGGAGCTAAAACAATGACCTTCAGTAGCAAAAATAAGTAAGTAAGTAAATAAATAAATAAATAAATAAATTTTTAAATGAGGGCGTTTTTTTCCAAATATTTATTTATTTATTATGTATACACTATTCTGTCTGTGTGTATGCCTTCAGGCCAGAAGAGGGCACCAGACCCCATTACAGATGGCTATGAGCCACCATGTGGTTGCTGGGAATTGAACTCAGGACCTTTGGAAGAGCAGGCAATGCTCTTAACCTCTGAGCCGTCTCTCCAGCCCCATAAATAATTTTTTAAAAGCTATCTTCTTCCCTTAGCACAACGTTATGTCTTGTACCAGGCCAGAATTTTCACACAGTGGTAGAATTCAAAAACAAATTTGAGCTGCCCCACGAGAGCTTTCACCCTGGAGCAGGTCACCTTTGCAGATTTCTGTAGGACACGCTTTGATGACTGGTGGGAGGCAAACAGAAAGATATTTGCATCTGCTACATTTGTCACACAAATCACAGACCATTTCTGTCTAAAGAGAGATCAGAACCAGGCTTGCTGAATGATTCTCAGGGAATGAATGGAATGATTTAAGCACATAGGCATCTGGTTTATTTAATGTTTGGTGGTTTTCTGAAGATTTGTAGTCACTGGGAATGAAGAGTGCACAAAAGCCTGTGGAAGGAAGAGAAAGCTTTAGGATCTCTAGGGAGCATGCAAAGGTGGCCATCTGAGGCTATATAGTTTCAAGAAGCCCATTCTCTGGCAGTGTGCCAGGCTCCATCTGGAGTTCCTAGTGAAGATAATGACAATGTACTGTTTACTGTACTGAGTGACTACTGTTTACTAGGTTCCATGAAAATCACTTTACATGCGTAATTCTCATTAATTCACTCTAGGAATCACTGCAATAATGTTATCAGATTCAACTTCTGGGTAAGGAAGTCCAAGCTGAGAGAGTTGAACTATTTCTTAGGACACACTATGTAAGAGGTAGAACTGGGATTCAAAATCCTCAGTATGAAAGGGGTTGAATATATCTGTATATCTTGGCAATATGTCACTAATATGACCTCCTTCACCATGTGGAGAAATGTAAATTTGAGACTTTGTTTTACTAAAAAGAAGCTGTGTGATGTTGGCAAGTCATTTAGCCTCTCTGAGTCTACATTTTTTTTTCACTGACAAACTGTAGAGTTCAACCTCTCTGGGATAAATGTAAGTCTACAAATAAAAAGAAAGAGAGAGAAAGAGAAAAGAAAGGAAGGAAGGAAGAAAGGAAGGAAGAAAATCTTGTGGGACTAGTTAAGTGCTCTATACATGACAAGTAGTAGAGATAGTTCCAGGTCTAGGACCCCCAAAAACGTCTTAGGTGTGCTCATGCAGGATCCTAAGAGCCTGTATTCCCTTTATAGCAGTGATGAGGCCGATCAGAACCTGTGAGATGGCAGCAATGGCCCTTAGAGACCATATGGACTCAGCTCTCATTGAAGAGGTTCCCATGGCTCATAGAGAGAGGAAAGACAAGGTTGATGCTCATCTACCTATCTCCAACATGAAGCATGTAATTTCTTTTTCTTTTTTTTGTAATTAAATCACTGCTTGGCCCATTAACTCCGGCTTCTTATTTGCTAATGCTTACATATTAGTTTAACCCATTTCTATTAATCTGTGTATCACCACGAGGCTGTGGTTTACTGGGTAAAATTTCCAGCATCTGTCTCTGGCAGCTCCATGGTGTCTGTTTCACTCTGCCTTCTCCCAACATCCACAGCATCCAGCCCAGTCCCCCCCGCCCCCGCCTACCTAAGTTCTGCCCTATCAACAGTAGTTCTTTATTCATTAATGGTAATCAGAACACACAGAGGGGACTCCCTCATCACCTCCCCTTTTCTGTTTAAATAAAAAAGAAGGCTTTAACATAGTAAAATTACATATAACAAACAGGTATCAAATAAAAA
This sequence comes from Arvicola amphibius, assembly GCF_903992535.2. Classification (NCBI taxonomy): domain Eukaryota; kingdom Metazoa; phylum Chordata; class Mammalia; order Rodentia; family Cricetidae; genus Arvicola; species Arvicola amphibius. Next base: position 132,160,937 of record NC_052065.1, on the reverse strand, counting down.
TTACAGTTATAATATTTATATATATTTTATCTTTTATTATAACTAAGGAAAACTATATTATTACTATTTATTCTTCAACTCCATCAAAGGGTCCAGAAGGATATAATATTATCTAAGTAAACAGAAAGTGCATTGTAAGCAACTTCCAAAACTCTAGAAATGACAGATACATCTTGCTGCCTGGACAGTTACCCAAAGTTCTTCTGTACCATTGGGGCATCCATCTTCAGCCTAAAGGCCTGTAGTATCCAGAAAACTTTTCCATGAAGCAGGAAATTTCAAAGACAATTCAGTCACTTTCTTCTGTGTCCTGAAGAATGTCTCGCAGACCCTTTTGTGAAGCAGGAACTCTGAAGGACCATCTCACCTTTAGGCAAGTTCAGCAGTCATCTCTTTGTGGGTTCTGCATGTCCAGTGAAGCAGTCCAAGCAAGAAGAGGCTCCTCAGCCATTTGGGCAAGAAACATTTCATTTCAGTGTAGAATTACATAGTTCTTATCTCACTGAACTGCGTGTGTGCATGATAATCAGCTCATAAATTTATTACAGTGCAAATGGAAAGACAAATGGTCATGGCATTTGTTAATACTGTAAACATCATTTGTTGGCAAACGTTAAGCTTTACTGATGCCTAATGTATATATTAGCAGAACAATGCACCAGAAAATGTTAGCATCTGTTGATGCAGTGCAAACGATTGTGACTTTCTTTTAATGTAAAAATTATACAACAACAAAACATATGAGTGTGAATTATTATGATATAGAACCTTGTTTATGTGTTCAGAGGCATAAATAATAATTTTATACAAAAAGCAAGCAAAAGTTCTTTTAAGCTTTGCTTCGTCAAAAATGACCCTCTGACACCAAATACAGGAGAAAGTCAGGGAATTGAGATAGTTATTAAATCTGACCTTGATCAGATTTTATTATGTCAGAAAAAAATGGTTCTTGAGAGAGAGTTGTCATGGGATTAGAGTCCATCTACAGCGAGATGTTTCCATGGCAACAAATCAAACACCATTTCCTCTGACTCCAGTCTCCTGCTTCAGAAGTATGAACTTAGCGTTGAATAATTAGAATGAGACACAGTAATGTTGTGTAATGGCAAAAATAAAAAAAAGAAGAATCAATCTGGAGGTAGTGAATTATTTTTAAATGGCAATTAACCCCATCAATGTGACTGTCTGCAGCTCAGGCTGGCCATGACAGGTCCTATGTAGGTATTCAGTTTTACAAATTGAAAACATATTTTTTTTTGTCATACACCACCATAATAAAAAACCAAAGCTGAACCATAATCCTACCTGAATTAATGAAGACTGCAATTATGGATAAATCCATAATAAAAATTCAGAGCTGTGTCTGAGGCTGCAGTAGGTGATAGCATGTGATTCTGTACCTGAATTCTCCTCATGTGTGAAGGATCTAAAAACATACTTTATGCTGGTGCATGGTTAGTGTCCCACAACTAATGAGCTATCTAAATTCATAGGCTCTGATGTCATACTCCTAAAATCTTGGTGGAAAGCTAAACTGGTGCATACAAAGCCACTTAGAACTTAGGGAGCTTGACTTGGTTTACCATACTGTTGTTTAATTGCATTAAGAATATATTGTTCTTCCTTAGGAAATGTATCTGAGGAGCTCATCTGGAGGGGCATCTGATGTTCTCTGCTGGGCTGTTTTTCTCCAGATGTTTCCCATTTCTTTCAGAAATGTTTCCTACCCACAGGGAGAAAAAAGAATCTAAGATCTGCATTTGTGCCAGGAGAGCATGTTGTCTTTCTTGTGTCACCCAAGTCATAATGACTATACTCATCAACAAAGCAAATGTGTCTCATGAAGTCTATTTCTGTAAAGATTCTCGGGGCCCTGGATGCTCCCCAAACACACTGATTCATTCCTGAAAACCTTTTATCCCATTTGTGTCTCATCCAGTTCACTATTAGAGACGAATCTGCTACAGCACCCCACTACCTCCCATAGTGATGTTTAGCTGTGTGAAAGTTGAGGAGATATTTATGCTGATTGTTGTATACATAGAGCAAAGACTGTAATTCAGCATTTTGGGAAAAAAGAACTTAACTCTGAGAGCAATGGTAAAATGCCTTGCTTGTGGCCTGGAATGAGAGGGTTAATTTGGCTTGTTTTAAAGAAATTTCTTGTCTTTTCCTTGCTTGTATTTATTTCTAGGATTCCTTTGGCCCTAGGTCTTTGTGCAAAGAAGATACAAATCTGTTCTGTTGTCTATAGATGGAAACATGAAAGAGCCCTGGAAACTTAAAATTAGGAAGCAAAGGAATATCAACTAAGCCCCTTATTCCTGCATTTCTTCATTCATTACTACAGTGTACTTACACCCGTAAAGTACCCAAAGGTGTTACTCCACAGAGAAAAGTAAATAACACAGTTAGCAGAGAATGTTACTCTCTCATTTGGAGGCTAAAGTAGACTTAAAGTAGACTCATAATGGAATATTACTCATCTTGTTGCATTGGATGAAAGTGTTGGGTTGGCTCATCAGTGGGGCCAAGTATGAGATGATGTGTGAGAGGTATTTTATAGGTTCTGAATGATGAAGACTTTTCTTTCAACTCCTATTCACAAGAGATAATGCTAGCCTAGAGATTCTTTAGTATGATTCACACAGCTGCTATGATCAGACAGTAGAAAATGAAGGGTTAAATCCTGACTGTACTTCTCTGGGCTCAGTTGTCGCATCTATAAAATGGTGTTAATGTTGTCTCCCCATTAAATTGTTGCCAAGAGCACAGAAGAGAAAATACTTGCCTTAGAGATTCATGCATATTAATAAGAATAGTGATAAATTGGTTGCCAATTTTATTTTCTGGTTATACCCTAAAATGAAAGTGAACCTGAGGAATTTCTGCTCATGGGTCTAGGTGGATTATTTAAATGCCAGCATAAAATGGGTACCTTATAAAAATGCATTGTGTTAGTATGACATTTGGAAAGAGAAGATAAACATTAGTCCTGTGTTCATTTTTAAATTCTTCTCATTGCCTGGAATGTCTTACACACAAACTGTTAGGTGCCTTTAAAAATGCAATAGTGTCTCACTTCTGTTCCTGACCTCTTACATTTGAATAGTCTCATGATTTCTTTTATTCCAGGACAACTTAAAAGCCAGCTCTATGTTGATGATGAAATAGTTACTTTAGGTCTATTCTAATGCCTTTAATAATAGTCGGCAGTTAGAAAGGTGACAAATGAATGTGTCTTCAAATGAATTTTATGTCACAGGTCACTCAGAAGAAACAGTTGCAAGAGTTATATTTAATTGAATGGCTAAAACTGACAAGCATCTTTGCACAGGGGACAGTTGATTCTGATAGGGACTGTTAAGAGGAAACAAATATGTGAGTACCCCTTCTCCTGAGTAATAAACAACTTCAACTCTGATGTACCCCAAATTCTTCACCAAGTTCTCCACAATAAATCAACTAAGCTTGAACACTGGCTTCTAAGGACATCCTTCCTCTACCTTCTATGAATCCAAACTTGGCTCTCTTGCCATCTGTTAGTATCCAGTCAAGAATGCAAAATTCAAACTTGTCCTTCACTTTTGCCATTTTCACTACTCTAGCAACAGGTAGTATTGCAGTAAAGTGCCTGCTTTAGTGAACATGGGATTTATTTTAAAATTTTTCTTATGGCATCCACATAGTTGGCCTTTACTTGATGTCTGTTTTTTGGCCTACCAGCTGAGCAGAAATGGGACTGAGATATTGGGGAATTTGTTTCCCACAGCAGGGGTCATCATTCCCAGTGATCTTTGTGATGTCCAAAATGATTTCAGCTCGTAAACTCACTGTGCTCTAGCATTGGCAGGAGCACAGAAAACAAGTAGCATGAACTTTAAAGGTACAGAGAGTAGAGCTGTCACATAGCAAACCTATGGTAGGCTTAGCAGGAATCCCAGGGCCTTTAAGTTCAGTCCTTCATCCTGCCTCTGCTTTCTAATCACTCTGATGACTAGGCATCATCAAGAATTATGTGGACTATCAGGGATGTGTCAATCAAAGGGATTTGAACATTTGGGTCCATAATATTCATAAATTGCTTTCTAAAATTTGTATATAATCAATACAATAGATGAAGCTATATAATTATATGTATGCAGTTTATCACAATTCATAATTGAGTGATGTAAAAATGATTTCAATATGTGGAAAAAATTACTATGAATAATTCACTGGATTACATATTTGATTAAGTATGCAAATTGGTAAAAGAGTTAGGATGACTCTAAGATGCCAGAGCAGAATATCAGAAGCTTTGCAGCCAAAATTCTGACTGCTATCAATGTGGATGAGACTGCAGCAAGATTAGCACACTTGGGTGGTCTATAGTCTCTGCAGATTAGAGTAACCCCTTGGGGTTGCTTTGCATTACACCCACTGTTAACAAACACTCTCTTTCATTGTTTCTTTCATTGAATCAACCACAGTGTACATACTGAGCTATGCTGAGGACAGCCATGGTCCTTTGAAATCCTACTTTCCTTAAGCCTAGCTGTGAAATAGTACTGTTCCAGTTCTTCCTAAAGACTACGTTCTATACCTTAAAATGGTCATTGTGGTGTTATTTGTAACAGTGTTATATAGACATTACCTGAAGGGGACTGTTGAAATCATTCAGGGACATCACTGGTAGATTATGTCGCAATTATAATAGTTGGCTGTGAAGATAATGCACAAGCATGGAAAATGCTTATGGTCAGTTAAGAACACCTTCTACAAAGCAGGGTTGTCTGGAATACTGTTATACTCATGAAAAATGGAAACACCTTGATCAAGAGCCGAGCAGATTCTTCAAGATGGAAATGATGACTTTGTTTGGGAGTATGGTTTTGAGTACTCCCATCTATTTTCCCATTTCAATATGATGTTGTTTGATTGATTTTACCTATTCATTTAAAGGGGAACAAAGCCCAGACAATTCTGGTGTTCTGCCAGCAGGTGGCGATACCCCACTTTCTGTTTTCCAGAAGGCAAGTCGCAGAAGGAAGGAAAGCTTTGGTGTCTGTCAGGTCCTGCAGATTTTCTGCATTTTTATGTAAATATTCAGCTATGTTTTTTTTTTCCGGTACGCAGTGGACCCTGAAAGTTATTTTTGATCTGGCTATGTGGCTCCAAGGAAGCAGATCCAAGGTTTATAGGACCTGTCGGGGAACCTCTTTGACAAAAACAGTTCAAAGTTACAAATACAAAATTAAGTGCTGATCTTTGAAAGGGATTTTTGTGAAGATTGCCCATGTAGGTGAGTTTTCATTATATTCCCAATAATCTACCTGAGATCAATTGCTGATTTTATACAGTCTGGACTGGCATTGAGGACATTGCCATGTAAAGCTCTCTGCCTGGATTCGGGCATATTCATTCCTACCAGGCTTGGTAAACAATTGTCTTTCTTGATCTTTTCAACATAATGACTAATGTCAGATACATACTCAGTGAATGGCAAGTGAGAAGAAGCAGACACATAGTAGCAGCCAGTGTAGGATGTGAGCCCACCTTGAACAGAAGGGGAAGTTTGAAAATGATGCCTCTTTTCCTGATTCTTTGTAGGCCTCCTGCTATCTGGGTGGCAATAGTCTGCATACTTTTAACCCCTAAGCTGCCTGGCTCCCGGAAGTTCTGCGTTGTGGAATTTTATTTCTACAAAGAGTTGTACAGGTTAAAAGACACATAAAGCACAAAATATTCAGTAGGGATTTTCTTTTGAATTCAGTTTGAATTTAAATTAATAAGGCAAGAGTCATATCTTTAATTCACCGTAACTGTCCTGTTTCAGTTCATTCTGGTGTTTCATTTATAGGTGTGTTCCAGTATCCCATGGTGCTCTTTATCTTTATAGCTTAGCTATTTTGTTCTTATTTTTCCTCCATAGCCATAGTCTGCACCCCTCTTGCAGCCACGGCACCTCCATTTATCATTATGCCACATGTTTGTTCCAGTCTGTGTTGGTCAGCATTGATATTTGGCCCTTATGATTTTTATAAATTATTTCTAATGATAATCCACTTAATAAATTCACCATGTTCTGATTCCCCTCTATTTTATCTGAAGTTTAAACTCACACAGGCACAGACACACAGAAGACATTCACACAGGCACAGATACACAAAAGACATTCACACAGGCACACACACACACACACACACACAGAGAGAGAGAGAGAGAGGAGAGAGAGAGAGAGAGAGAGAGAGAGAGAGAGAGAGAGAGAGAGAGAGAGAGAGAGAGAGAGAGAGAGAATATAAATTTAAATTTTGCTCATGCTACTATCCAGACTAATCTCAGAGGGGCAGGGAAATTTTCTCACAGGTCATTCAGAGGTCCAGGCTAAACAATCATCTGGCTAACACTTTATGTTACCATAGCTATGTCCAACATGTCAAGTAGAGGAAAGAAAGCAAGAATAATGCATATTTTTATTTTTAATGGGCTGGGTAACAAACCAGCACACTTTGTTTTTTCTTTAAAAATTTTTGAGATAAAATCTCATGTATCTCAGGTTAACCTCCAACCCACTCTGCAGTTCAAGGTTGGCCTTGACGTCCTGATCCTCTTGACTCTATTTCCAAGTGTTGGGATTACAGGTATGAGCCAGCGCACCTATTTCATGTGGCATATGGATCAAACCCAGTGTCTTGTGCATGCTGTCTAAGTATACTACCAGATGAGCTGCACCCAAAATCTTGCTTCTCTTCAGGTTTTATCAGCTCAGTCTCAATTCCATGACTACATAAAATAAGAAAGGCAGGCAATGTAGTCTTACACAGTGTCCAAGAAGAAAGAATAAAGAGAATGCTTAAAGGGCAGTATAGTCTTTGTCACATCCCATACAGTATGGCAGGCATTAGAGATTGGTCAAAGTCCAATCAGACATTATTTTAATGTCTTAGAATAAGTCTATCTTCATTTCTACTCTCTCTCAAACCAACCTTAGGAAAAAAATAAATGACAAAATAACAACATCCTTATTTATGTTAAAATGAGAAAATGATAAATCACCATTGACAAGATTAAGAATGGATGATATGTACAACAAACAATGTCATGGAGGTATAGGGATCCTACTAGAGAATAAATATCATTTTAGATTTGGGAGACAGCTAACAAGGGACAAAATTCTCTGAAGTTGGAGATAAGGGAAAATTGGCACACATTTGTCAGAACTATAACATCTGGGTGCATGTTTGGTTGTAGGAATCCCCCAGATCTTCTTGGATATAATAAATTGGCAGGTGGGATGGAGATGACATGAGAGAAAACACAGATACTCTATCTTTGTAAACTTGAAATATGTGGGAGAAAAATTTGTAGATATTAAACAGCTCTGCAGCAGCCATTCTTTGTGAGCTAAAAAGAAAGGTTAAGCCACCCTCAGTCATTCTCTCTATCACACAAAGCACATGCACATAACACACCTTACCATCTTCTCCCACAAAACTATGAATCATAAAGGATTGTACTAAGAAACAAGAGTTTTCTGCTATCCATGAAAAGTGTCCTGTCCCCCTTTTTGTACTATACTGTTTAAATATCTGGTCTCGAAAGGTTTTTGTTCACTCAAGGATGACTACTAATGAAAATAGGGCAAGGATATCTATATAAAACATCATAAAAGAGTGAAAAACAGGATAAAAGAGATAAACTAAGCCTACATACTATTAACATGTTAATGTTACATTGATGAAAATTATGATCCAATATTGATTGAACAGCTCAAAGAACTTAACAAAAATTGTCTTTTGTGAATTATGAGGCCAATGAAGAAAACATCAAAAAAATAAAGCTAAGTTCTCTGTTTTATACACAAAGTGGATAAAGAATTAAAATTATCAGAGATTGTCACTGAATTATAAATAATGGTTTCTGACAAAGTACCATCATATTAACTGAAGTACCAATAAAGATTAATAATTGAGGAAAATGAAACAAAGATGTTAAAAATGATTAGAGAAAAATTATTGAAGGCAGACAAAGTGGGGATAATATAAACATATGTGTATTTCCTTTTAGAAAGAATTAAATTAAAAAATATTAGAAAATGTAAGTTAAAGTTTTAATATTCAGGGAGAGTTGAATGTGGATGTTAAAAGTGCACAATACATCCTATGAAGAGGAAGATTAATCTAGTACAGTTTCCTGTTGCAGTTTTCCTGATGGCCTGCTCCCAATTAACTAGCAGCTGCTTCCCAGATAACTGATTTGGAGACTTAATATTACTTATAAATGCTCAACCAATCACTCAGGCTTGATACTAACTAGCTCTTACAACTTAACCCATTTCTGTTAATATATGTGCTGCCCTGAAGCTGATTGCTTTTACCTCTATCCCATTTTGTGTGTCTGACTTATTCCTTGTCTGTCTGGCGATTCCACTGACTCCACCTTTCCTCATCCCATCATTATCAATTTGGCTTTCCTGCCTATGCTCATCCAGTTCAGCTATTGGCCAATCAATGTGTTTAGTAAACCAATCATAGTGACATATATTTGCACAGTATACAGAAGGATTATTCCACAGAAGTTTCCTGAATTTTATGGAAAGGAAGTAGCTTATGAACGCCCAGAAAAAAATGAACAAACAATATCGAACAGTAAGATAAAAACACTAATCTATATTAAGCATTATAAGACTGCAAAGAAATGCTTCCAAAGTTATTGTAAAGAGATGATGTGAATATACATGTGTGAGTGTGTATATATATATATATATATATATATATATATATGCATCTAGGAACACTCTTTTAAAGTGCTACTAAAAGATGAAGTTAAACAAAAAAGGATGAAAAAATATGTTGCAAAAATCAATGTTATGTGTTATGATATTGATAAAGGTACAAACAATGATTAGAACTAGCATTAAAATAAAAATGTAAATATAAATATCAACCCATAACAATGGAGAAATATTAAAATCTGCACAATTAGGGGATACAAAGGGAATGGAAGTATTATTTGTATGTATTTCTTATGGGAAGATGGAAGATGCAGACAAACGAATAGTCTGTACTCATCCTTATATACACTACATTCACACACAATGCACACATACACACCCACCTATATCTGCACATATACATATCATACACACACACACTCATGCACAAAAACTGAAATAAAAAGAATGAGCAAAAATGGGAATAAAAATAAAGCTCACATTTGAAAATTAATATCAAATAGGTTTACTTCAAGTATAAATGGATCCACAATGACAAGATATACTGTGCAATTTTAATCAAAAATCCTAATTCAAATCATGGAGGAATATAAAGAAATTATAGTGTAATTGTTAATTTAGTTTTTGACTTCCATAACAGTAAAAAATAATTAATTGTTCAGGACTTAACAAAATAGCATGGCATATATTAACCTTACTGTTTAAATCTACTTAATTTATACTTAATCAATAAAGTATACATTTAAAGGACTCATGGAATAATAAAAACAATTAGAGAGCAAAACACCATTGAAAGCAAAATTTAGTGTCACTTTTACCCTTTGGAGGAACCAGGGAGTATATTTCCTTGAATCACCAAGGATTTGGGGTTCATTTAGTCATGTGACAGGAAATCTAATGATATTGTGGAGACAGAATAGAAAAGGAGTCATTTGTTCATAGAAGTAGTATAAATAATCATGAGAAAATGAGAGCACCATGATAGCTTCTTAGTGCTGTTTTAGGAACCATCACTTTTTCATTGCAGAGTGAAGCATTTCTTATAGGTTCTTGAGAATTCTCAAGTCTTCCATTAGGAATTTGAAGATGACTTGCTTCTGTACGCTGACTTGAGCTTTCAATGTCTGTTTCTCAGACTTCCATGCCAGCCACTGGTTGCCTGACTCATTGCATAAAATTTCCCCAAACTCATTTAATATTTAAGCTCCTAGTCACATTTTATATAGTGAATCCAGATTGATAAATGCAACAGAAAATTAAATTCAACTTCTAACAGTAAAAATTTAATCAAAATATTAGCAAGAATGGAACAAAGTTGCCTACTTTTATCACTTTTATTCAACATAGTATTGAAATTCCTTATTAGAGAAATCAAGCAAGATAATGAAAAAGATATCCAAACTGAAAAAGACAAAGCCAACTTGTCATCATGTGAAGACATGAATGTAGATATATTAAACTTAATAATTTCTGACAAGACAAATATAACAAGGGATGATAAGAATTCAGAGAATTCCCAGTATAAGGTGGGAATCTGAATTACCAGACTGTCATTGGATCTATCAATCCTACTACTAGATCCAAAAGGCAATGTGTTGAAGAGACATTCATGCTTCTATGTTTATTTAAAAACTATTCATTGTAGCCAAGAAATTTAAGCAGTGTGTCCATCAAATTATGAATGATTATAGCAATATGTGTGCACCTGTGTGCACATAGATGTGCATGAATGCATGCACACACACAAACACACACAAATAATATTTGACCATGAAAAGATGAAGTATTGTCATTTGTGGTAAGATGGATGAAATTGGAGAACATTTTGTCACATAAGACAAGCCAGACATAGACATGATTGCTTGCACATATGTATTCTAAAAAGTTGATCTCATAAAATTTAAGAGGAGAACAGTTGTTAAACCACAGAGAAAGGGAAAAAAAAGAGATTGAGAAAAGTTGAATAACATGGACAAAATTCTAGGTTCTATTGCTCAGTAAGGTGACCATGTACATTATATTTCAAAAATGCAAGGAGATATTTTAAATGTTTTTATCATAAAGAAATGATAAATATCTGAGGAGGCTATTATGCTTAGTATGATATAAACATTAATATAATGTATTACTCAGCACTCCCTTAACAATAATATTGTAAAACATATTAATGTGCTGATCTTTCTCAAATTATTATAAGTGGATTAGGAGACAGTAGGCTTTTGTATGTGTATGACTTTTTCATGGCACATTTTGGTGGCTAGCACTCCCCCTTACTCCTTGTCTTTTCTTGTACTCCCATACCCCTCCCTGCTTAATATTTTCTGCCTCTAGGTTTCACTTCCAGGATTCCAGTTTTCTGCTTTTGTTTTGCTTATACTCTCCTTTCTGCATTCCTGGCTTCCATTTGTGTTTCAAATTAAGTATACAAAATAAAAGATTTGAAGTTAGGATCCACATGTGAGAGAGAACATACAGCATTTATCTTTATGAGCCTAAGTTAAAATAGTCAGTTATACTTGAAATACTTAAGAAAATAGTAAAAAGTTATTAGATAAGAACACCTAGAAAAGTACTAGGGTATAAAATTAATATAAAAATAACAATAACTTTTATTTCAAACAACAGTTAGTTCAAAACCATGAAGCAGAGAATGTAAATTTTCATATATATGTATGTGTATATATATATATATATATATATAATGTATTTTGGCTTTATTGTTCATAATAAACTCTTTTATAATTACTCAATTTTTCTATTGCAACCCAAAGGCAGCCAGAAATAATATATACATGATGGGTATGGTCATTTAAAATTTATTGTAAAAAGTTTGAAAACAGCTAGTGGAATGAGTTTATGCCTTGGACTATAGTTTAATGGTCTCTGTTGAAGAACAGAGTGAGAAAAGATCATATTGAAAATACAAGAAGGAGATTAAATAAAACAAAACTGAACATAATGAGAACTGTAAAATCTTCTATGTGGGAAACTTTTGAAAAACATGAAAGAAGCTTTGAATATATGGAAAGACATATTTGATAGGATGGCACAACATGAAAATGGCAAAGCATGCTACTTTAATGCACAGTTTCAAAATATAAAATAATTTATACAATTTGATAGTTTTCCAGAAAAGTGCATATAAGCAAAAAGTCATCTGTAAAACACAGTTCTCTGCTAAATACACACACTCACACACACACTCACTCACACACACACACACACACACACACACACACACACACACCAGACCTAAAGTACAAAGGTGGTAGAAAATGAAAGAAGTTAGCCAAACACCATCTGGTATCCACAAGATAAAGCAGAAAGGAAACATCTAGCTCCTCTTAACATAGAAATATCATCATCAAAGAGAGATTCTTCAAGCACTCAGAAAGTTACCAAAGACACTCAAATATTACTCAAATCAAAATGACCTAAAAGAAGAATTGGAAACATTGCCTGAATATGTGCTGGTAAGACCTGATGCTGTATGTCAAGCTTAAGCCTACAGGAGGTAATGATGCTAATAGCACAATAGTGCATCTGGAATGTGTTTGGAATGCTCTCAGTGCTTTGTGTTTATTAACTTAACCTCTCATGGGAACTCTGTGCAGAAGCACATAATGAAAAAACAGGGAGAGGAAGAAAATCGACTAAAGGAATGAAAGATATATTGATTAAATTCAGATTTAGAGGTGGAAGACTTCTTGAATATTATGAATTATGGTTTCTAGGAGATGTGAATAACAAATTGTGAAGATATCCATCTGTGTTTTCTAGTCCATATATGAAGGAGGTACAGAATAAAGAAAGTCAGAAGCTAATTTTTCCATACCTTCCTGCAAGCAACTGGGCTTGGGTGAACCGGACAGCCTGCAATGGTGCTTGATCTATCCATAAGAGTAAATGAAACTAGAAGCAAAAATCCAAGTTCGGGTGATGTGGGATTCCCCTTTGTATGCTGTGAATACAATTGGTTAATTAATAAAGAAGACTGGCTTGGACTGATTGGGCAAAAGAACAGAGGTAGGCAAGGAAAACAACTGAATGCTGGGAGAAAGAGGTCGGAGTCAGAGAGAAGCCATGTAGACCTGCCAGAGCCAGATGGAACTTTACCTGGTACACCACAGCCACATGATGATACACAGATTAATAGAAATGGGTTAAATTAATGTGTAAGAGTTAGCCAAGAGTTAGCTAAGAAGCTAGAGCTAATGGGCCAATCAGTGATTTAAATAATACAGTTTCTGTGTGATTATTTTGAGAGTCTGTGCAGCCAGGAAACAAACAAGTGGCATATTACTACATTTGGGCAGCAGCTGAGGTTTCATACTTGCCCACAAACTAGTCATTATCATGGCTAGGGATCAGGTGCTCTTTTATAAGGGCATTGTTTTCCCTCAACCTGTAACGTTGTTCTGTCAGATGGTCTATATAACTCATTCCTTACTTCCTTTATGTCTTTAGTTAACTACCACCTTGTTGGTAACACTATCGATCATGTCCTATTGAAAATCAGAGCTCTCCAGTTTTGCACACTCTTCATTTTCTGCTTTATTTTTCTGTATGACACTTACAAAAATCATATTGTGTACAGCAAAATTTATTCACAGAGGTTCTCTAGGGGGACAGAAGTAATAAGTGATGTATGGTTGTGCTATAACCCGTCAACAGTAAAAATAAAGATATGGTAAGGTAAAAATTTATCTACAGACTCCCCAAAATCCATCATGAAGAAAAAAAATGGCAAGTCAAATTATTTCAAGTCAGATTTACTGAAGTTGTAATGAGGTTGCACCCCAATACACAAAATAAAATGTGAAAATCCAAGTCAGAGACCAGTTATATAGCTGTAGCCCATGAGCTCCCATGGTCTGTCATTAGCACATTGGCAGCTCAGGAAAGCTGGTTCTGAGTTCCAGTCAAAGCATGAAGCTCAAGAGAACAAGAGGAGCAAAAGATTTAAGTCTTGGTATAGTCTGAAGACCTAAAAACCAATATTGACAATGTCTCATGGTAAGAATTTATTCTTCTATCATCTTGTTTTACCTCAATCTTCAAAAGATTGATGATGCCTAATCCCATTGGGGGAGGAAAGCACCTTATTTACCCAGTCTACTGGTTTAAATGTTGAGTTTTCCCAAAAATATTTTCATAGACACACACAGAAGTAATGCTTAACAAACCACCTTAGCCCTGAGCCTACTCAAATTGAAACTTAGAATTCACCACTATACTAGTTATTTGATTATTGAATGCTTTGTTCCACTAGATATCACAGCTGTATAATTAGTGCCTAGAACAATGCCAGACACACAAGAGGAACTCAGTATGAAGAAGTGGGAACAGAGAATACATAGAAAATAAAATGTAAATGAATATTCATTTAAAAAGATTATATGATTACTTACATAATGTATAGAATTTATTCAATATCTATGTGGCAGAGCTTTTATATTGTTTTTAATGGTGCCATGAATTTCCACTGGATACAGGTATTGCAATTATTCAACTGGTCTTCTATTGATGGGTATTATATGATTTCTAATAGTATGCTATTATAAACACTAATGTACCAATGGAGAAATGCTGATGGTTTCAATAAATTAAGCTGGAACAACTTATTCCAATATTAAAAAGATGAATATTTATGATTTTCTCATAATAATCAGACGTTAACTTAAAATGGATCATTGCCTTAAATGTAAAACTATTTTATAAACTCCAAAATATCTAGAAGAAAACTTAAGATAAAATTTTGACCTTGGGCTACTCATAATTCTTAGGTGTGGCTCTAAAATCACAGACCAAAAAAGAGTATAAAGAGAAACCAACTTCATAAAAAATTTAAAATGTTTAACTCTTTCAAAGCATTCTTTTGGAAGAGGAGGGCCCAGCTGCCCAGCTAGCTTAGCCCTGAAATAATCACACAGAAACTGTATTGATTAAGTCACTGCTTGGCCCATTAGCTCTAGCTTCTTATTGGCTAACTCCTATATTATTTTAACCCATTTATATTAATCTGTATATCACCATGTGGCAGTAGCTTACCAGGTAAAATTCCCAGGGTCTTTCTCTGGCAGCTCCATTGTGTTCCTCTGACTCTGCCTCCTTTCTCCCAGCATGCCATTTAGTTTTCCCCACTTAACTAAGTTCTGCCCTATCAACAGGCCAAGGCAGTTTCTTTATTCATTAACCAATGAAAGTAACACATAGACAGAAGGACCTCTAACACCATGCTTTAAAGAATGAATAGGCAGAGGGATTATTTGCAAAACATATACCTAATAAATGTCTCATAAATAGAATATAAAAGAAACTCTCAAAAGTGTGTAATAAGAAAGAATTCATTGTCTCTAGTTTTTTTTTTAACTTTTTAGAAGTTATTTTTAATGATTTGTGTACGTGCACTGTGTGTGAATTTGTGCACATACAGGTAGTACATATAGACACTTCTGGGTATTGAATTCCCTAGAGTTGGAGTTCCAGGTAGTCTTTAACATCTTGATGTGAGTGTTAGAATATGATGTTGGGATTATCCAGAATACACTCTTAGCCACTGAACTGTTTTTCCATCCCCTAATTGATTATCTTGGTGTGGAAGTCCTTCTGTCTATGTGTTACTTTTAGTGGTTAATGAATAAAGAACTGCTTTGAGCCAATGGCAAAGATAGAACAGAACTAGGCAGGAAAAGATAGGCTGTATGCTGGGAGAAAGAGGATGGAGTCAAGAGAAGCCATGGAGGTGCCACTAGAGTCAGACATGCTGAAACTTTGCTGGTAAGACACAACCACATGGCGATACCCAGATTAATAGAAATGGGTTAAATTAATATGTAACAGTTAGCCAATAAGAAGCTAGAGCTAATGGGCCAAGCAGTGAATTGAATAATATAGTTTTTGTGTGTTCATTTCAGGTCTGAGTGACCAGGAACCAATAAGCAGCCTCCTTACTATACTATCTATCTTTGGCCAATATTTATTCAAGTGAAATTTTTGCAGCAGCACACAGAAATGACCATGAAGTATCTGTTTTTATGGTAGGAGGTGGATTTAAACAAATGCAGAAGTTGATATGCAATAGTCAAAGACATATGGCCAAGTCTAGGCAATTATTTCTTTAACATTTTTCTATAACCAATAAGGGGTACAGGGACCCAATAACATGAGATTCCTATAGGATATAAAGACATTGTGTCCCCTGCCTTCATTTGTCAGAGGCACTTGATTGTACTCATCCCCTGAGTAGAGTCCTCAGAATTCCTGACTGCCAACTGAAGCAATAGTTTGTGGTCACTGAACTTAGGGCATAGTCTACTGTAATTTAAAATTATGTAAAATGGTCAGTGAACATTCAAATTCTTCCATAAATAATAATCAAAGATGCATGAAGTAACACAGGATTTGGTATTTAAATCTTTAATTTGACACTTTAAAAATTTGATACTTTTTAAATGTAACTTGATTGTTAGATATGTCCTAACATAGTGTTAGACAAGTTATCTTCTAGACTACTCTCAAAGAGCTAAAGATCCTGGGTAGAGGTATTATTTGGTGGCACAGTGATTTGGTGGCACAGTGGCCGAGTATGTGTAGGTCCCTGGATTTCATTCCCAGTTCCACATAAAAGATCAAGATCCATTCAGTTCTACCCTCTAATATGTATCTTGAATCAAACACTTTTTTATATAAATAGAAATACCATTTGTGCCCTAGATCTTTCTTTGTTGCTTTAGCAGAATACTAAAGTGGACAATATACAATGAAACAATTTTATTCACCTTTCTTCTTTTTTACAGTCTTGAAATTCTGAGGAGTTGGCGCTATAGTGGTTAGCATTGCTGTCTTCCAAGCAGTTGACCCTGATTTGAGTCCCAGCCAATATACTCCTAAGAATGTCTTTGGTCCGGCATGGTGTTACATGCCTTTAATCCCAGCACTTGGGAGGTAGAGGCAAGCAGTCTACAAAGCAAGTTCCAGGACAGCCAGGTCTGTTACAGAGAGAAATCCAGTCTCAAGCCAAACCAACCAACCAAACTTCTGTCTTGAAGTTCTAGAGTATAGAATTGCTATATGCCCAATTTCTGGTGAGTTTTGTTTGTTTGGTTTTTTTTGTGATTTTTCTTTTTCATGTGTGTGTGTGTGTGTGTGTGTGTGTGTGTGTGTGTCTGTGTGTCTTATCAACATGTCTGGAAACAGAAGGGCAAATGTATGTGTGTGAACAGAGCACAAGGTATCACTTCGTTATAAGGAACTCTTACAGTAACTAAGTCAGTTTGGTGAGAACCGTAGTAATTGTGGTTACCATCTCATCATCTTATGGTTATGTTAGTACCTCTCAACACTGTCATACTGGAGACCAAATTTGAGCATGGCTTTTAGAAAGGAACAATCATATTCAAACCTTAGAAACTTTTTATTTTTTCCATTTTTAATTGTTTATTTTCCTTTATATATTAGTAGCCAGAAAATGTATTAAAGTTACTGAAGTTTGTCTTGGAGACTCAAGTAGGTACTACCCAGGGGAAGGAGAAGGAATAGTGATAATGTCTCTGTGTAGGCACTGGCATACAGTACTTGGCCAAAAAACATTTGGTGTTAAAAATTTGTGGTGCTGATAGCATACATATAGCATTTCAAAAAAATGTTAGAATTTACCCCAAAGCATTGAATGCCTCCTGAATCTCTCTCCAAGAACAGGAATATTTTTTCTGCTGCCTTCTAGAGAGTAGTGAGTCCAGCGAATGCACAGCAATTATGCAAAAGCTCCTCACTTTGGTGAAACCACAGGTGCCTGATCCATCCTATCCCTGCACTGGGAATTCTTTTCAGTGTTGAGTATTATACCTATAGCCTCTTATATGCTAGGCACATGTTTGCCAGTGAGCCAGATTCTCCTCACTGTTTTGAGACATTTGGGATATACAAGTAGTCCACACTGGCCTTGAACTCATGACCCTCCTGCTCAACCTTCTGGTTCCTATGATTGCAAGGATGAGCCATTGCATCTGACAGCTTTGATTATCCTAGGGAATACTGAGAATAAGAATAGGGAAAATTTTATGAGTCTACAGAGCTAGGATGTCTGTATGGTATATAGAATCACTTCATTGGGCTTGCACATCTGTTCATGTAGAAAACCATCTCACTGGACTAGTATATTTTCATGTTACAAAAATAAGCAATTATTGTTAAAATAGTGTTCCTTCTCATCAATTCTGGCCATTTTCCTTTATTTTTCCCCACATATTTATCAAATTCTTTGGTACATAGCAAATGCTACATAAATATTTGAAGTAAATATGTTAAGAGAGGAAGGGGAACTGATGGAGAGAAGAGAGTGAGAGACAGGATAGAGGGAAGATATGGTTAAAGAGAGGAAGGGAGGGGAAAATTTGTTAATGGATAGGGTTATCTTACCTTTTCACTTCTGATTATTAGGCTTGATCAAAGGTCAGAATTTGAAACACAGTGTTGTCAAATGCCTGCCATAATCAAGCACATTTCATTTGTCTTTCCTGAAGGGCAGTGAAGACTACATTCTGTGAAGTTCCTCTTCTTTGATGCCAGACAGCTTCATAGTATCACTGCTCCATTGTTCAGATGAGTAAAACAGATGTCGTACCATAAGAATCCACTGCTTGACCTTTCTGCAGTTGACCCCCCAAGTAGAGGTAATGGCAAGCATGCCCCATCTTTCTGAACATCCTCTTTTCCCTGTCTTATCCTCTCTTTCCTTCCTTACTTTCCGATGTAGTGAGTTATAGATGCCCCCTCTGTGAGATCTCATAAGATGCTGACTGACTAGCTAAATTATGCTATTGATGTTGGCTTAATTAATACTAATGACTTATCATGAGAATTGCAGATATATATCCATGTCTAGAAAGTGTCAGTGACAAGAGAATTAAGATGTCAGTTCTCATAAAACAGGAACAAAAAATTCCTCAGGGTAACTGGAGACATTTACCTCCTCAAAAAGAAAAAAAAAATGTCCTGGAATTACATTGGTACACGCTAGTAAATTGTGAATCTCAAGTCTTCTTCTGTTTGAGATTAGGCTGGTGATAGTTAAATTCCACTTTCTACATCAGCCAGCCACGCAGTTTTAAGTGGGAAAATAACAAGAAGGGTGTAGATCCAGGTGGCAAGAATGCATTCAGTAATGGTTGGTAGTACAACCAGGCATCCATAGGTAATATATATTGAGGCAGATGAATGCATAGATTAGCATCCTGGGGTTAATTTCACTCTGCAGATAATTAACATGTTCTTATTTTGGAAATAAATGCTTCTGAAGTTAAAATAAATGTATTTAACTAGTAGAGACAGTTAGTTCTGAAGTGGGAAGTGGATGCACTAATGGGATAAATAGTTGTATAAACATTTTATATTCCTAACAGTTAAATACACTGCCTTTAAGTCATTTGTAGGGAGTTAGATCTGAGGTTGTGAGAAGTCATTGACAGGAGGCTGCACAGCATGATGCGAGTTGCAAACCAGTTATATACAATTTGTCTGATCTTCTGTGTTCTTGATCACTGACAGTTCTGGCCTGACTCAAGAGTTGGCTTTGCCATATGATCAATGTCATATCACTGCCATCATTACTGACCTCTCTTCCCAACTGTCTGTTAGGTATTTCCGCGTGGCTTGTTTTTGAGAATTACAGTTTTATTGGTCAAGTTAGGACTCTAATTCCCTGTCTTCCAATATTCTGCAGTCACTTAAACACTATTCTGATGTGGGAGGGTCTTCTGTTTTGTGTTGATTTCATTTGTTAATAAAGAAACTGCCTTGGCCATTTGATCAGCCAGCCCTTAGGTTGGTGGAGTAGACAGAACAGAATGCTGGGAGGAAGAGAGAAGTAAGGCAATCGCCAAGCCTCTCCTCTCTGGGTCAGTCGCCATGAAGCCAGACACCAGGTCAGACATGCTGAATCTTTCCCGGTAAGCCACCACCTTGTGGTGCTACACAGATTATTAGAAATAAGTTAAGCAAGATGTGAGAGTTAGCCAGTAAGAGGCTAGAGCTAATGGGCCAGGCAGTGTTTAAATGAATATAATTTGTATGTTGTTATTTTGGGGCATAAGCTAGCCATGTGGCCAGGAGCTGAGTGGCAGGAATGCAGCCCGCTGTTCTCACTACACTATTCTGTGGATCTTCTGTTCATCTTTCTGAACCACCTGAGTCACCTTTTGATTTTGGCTCCCTTCCATTCCTATACATATTGTCTGTTTCTTTATCCTTGACACTCAGCTCTACTCTACATCTTATAGTTCTGTTCTGCTCCTGTTAAGTCTGTCCTTTAAATTTGTTCTGAATTACTTACTATCCCCCATGTCAATTGTCATCTACTCTAAATCTCTTCTTTGTCATCTTGCCCTTGAATGTTTTGACCATGTAGTCACCTAAACATACTGAGACAGGTTCAGGTGTGATCACATCACCCCTTATTAACATCTTTAATGAACTAAAGATGTCGTTCCAATTGACATTACGATATAGGCTCAGTATTTAAAAATTTCATTCAAAGAATTCCACAGTCTGGTCACCATGTTCTCATTCATGTGTTCTTGTTTCATGGCTTTCACATATCTCCACAGACACAGACAAGCTCTTGGCTGTAGTCTGAGGAAATATTTAAGCATTTCAATGTCAATGCCTTTATTCAGGCTATTGCTTTGTCATGCAGAGATGTGACCCCTGTGTCTATAACCTTGCCTTACCGCAGAGGTTGTGGGTGTATATGGCCATGGGACTTGAGAAAGAATTACTCTTACCCTTTTGTCTGGGCAGCATCCCTGGGCTGCCTGGAATCCCTGATACTGTGCACTGGAGTTCCATCTAGACTGGTGAGTGGGTGCGGACCCTGGGGCAACCTGCCCTGGAAGAGAGCACAGACCCCCTCCCCCAGCTCCCTCTGCAGGCTTGTCTTTGTTTCTCACGTCCCTGCCTCTCCCAAGCCTTCCCTAGTGTTTTCAGGTGTCCTGCTCCTGTACTAAGGCCATCCACCCAAAGGGATCAGACTCTGGCCTCCAGGCAGGTCTGAGGATTCCTGCGGGGGAGTGCGGGCTCCTTCAGATTGTACTGTCAGGTTCGCTGTGTGATATTCCATCCCGCCCTGCCCCCACCTTGGCCCTTTTGTCCAGGCGGCTTCCCTGGGCTGCCTGGAATCCCTGAACCTGTGCAGTAGAGTTCCATCTAGACTGGTGAGTGGGTGCAACCCTGGGGAAACCTGCCCTGGAAGAGAGCACAGACCCCCTCCCCCAGCTCCCTCTGCAGGCTTGTCTTTGTTTCTCACTTCCCTGCCTCTCCCAAGCCTTCCCTAGTGTTTTCAGGTGTCCTGCTCCTATACTAAGGCCATCCACCCAAAGGGGTCAGACTCTGGCCTCCAGGCAGGTCTGAGGATTCCTGCAAGGGAGTGTGGGCTTCTTCAGATTGTGCCACAAGGAATAGGTCCGGCTCTGGCACTGGGGAGATCCAACCAGATTCACTTACAACAAAGATTGGTCTAGGACACCAAGGGCCTCCCTGCTCCATTTGAAGGAAGAGATGGGCAGGCGACAATGCAAGAACTCCAACAACATGAAAGGCACCATGACATCACCAGAATCCAGACATCCCGAAACAACAAGAATTGAACACCCTACCCCAGAAGATATAGAAGAAACCGACCTTAAACAGTACTTTATGAAAATAATAGAGGACCTTAAACAGGAGGTAAAAAACTGCCATAAAGAAATGGAGATGACAAACAAAAAGGTAAATGAAATAAATAAATCTATCAAAGATAACCAAGAAAAAAAGAAAAAGCAATCAAACAGGTAAGGGAAACAGTACATGACCTGATAAATGAAATGGAGGTAATGAAGAAAACACAATCTGAGGAAAGACTGGAAATGGAAACTCTGAGTAAACTTACAGAAACTTCAGAGACAAGTATTTCCAACCGAATACAAGAGATGGAAGAAAGAATCTCAGACTCTGAAGATACTATAGAGGAAATAAATTCACAGATTAAAGAACTAAACAAATCTAACAAATTCTTAACATAAAACATCCAGGAAATCTGGGACACCATGAAACGACTAAACCTAAGAATAATTGGGGTAGAAGAAGGAGAAGTACAACTCAAAGGCCCAGAAAACATATTCAACAAAATTATAGAAGAAAACTTCCCCAACCTAAAGAAGGATGTTCCTATGAAGGTACAAGAAGCCTACAGAACACCAAATAGACTGGATCAAAAGAAAGCATCCCCACGCCATATAATAATCAAAACACAAAACATACAGAATAAAGAAGAGATATTAAGAGCTGCAAAGGATAAAGGTCAAGTAACATATAAAGGGAAACCTATCAGAATTACACCTGATTTCTTAATGGAAACCATGAAAGCCAGAAGAGCTTGAATAGATGTGCTACAGACACTAAGGGAACATGGATGCAAGCCTAGACTACTATACCCAGCAAAGCTTGCATTCACCATCGATGGAGAAAACAAGATATTCCAGGACAAAAACAGATTTAAACAATACGTAGCAACAAATCCAGCCTTGCAGAAAGTAATAGAAGGAAAATCACAAACCAAGGAGTCCAGCATTGCCCAAAATAACTCAGGCATCTAGCGACCCTTCACCAGCACAACTAGAAGAAGGGAAACATACAAACTCTACAACAAAAAAAAAATGACCAGAGTTAACAACCACTGGTCCTTAATATCACTTAATATCAATGGATTCAATTCACCTATAAAAAGGCACAAGCTAACAGATTGGATAAGAAAACAGTATCCAACATTCTGCTGTTTATAAGAAACACACCTCAACCACAAAGACAGACATCTAATCAGAGGAAAGGGTTGGGAAAAGGTTTATCAAGCAAATGGACCTAAGAAACAAGCTGGTGTGGCCATACTAATTTCTAACAAAGTTGACTTCAAACTAAAATCAATCAGAAGAGATGGAAAGGGACACTTTATACTCATAACAGGAAAAATCCATCAGAATGAAGTCTCAATCCTGAATATCTATGCCCCTAATATAAAAGCTCCCACTTATGTAAAAGAAACACTTCTAGAACTCAAGGCAGCCATCAAACCACACACACTAATAGTTGGAGACTTCAACACTCCTCTCTCACCAATGGACAGGTCAATCAGACAGAAACCTAACAGAGAATTGAAAGACTTAATGGAGGTAATGAACCAAATGGACTTAACAGACATCTATAGAACATTCCACCCAAATAGGAAAGAATATACCTTCTTCTCTGCGGCCCATGGAATCTTTTCGAAAATTGACCATATACTTGGTAACAAAGCAAACTTCCACAGTTACAAAAAATATTAGTAACCACCTGTGTCTTATTGGATCACCATGGATTAAAATTAGAAATCAACAACAATGCTATCCCCAAAAAGCGCACAAACTCATGGAAACTGAACAGTCTACTAATGAACCTCACCTGGGTCAAGGAAGAAATAAAGAAAGAAATTAAAGTCTTTCTTGAATTTAATGAAAACCAAGATACAACATACTCAAACCTATGGGACACAATGAAAGCAATGCTAAGAGGAAATTTCATAGCACTAAGTGCCCACTTAAAGAAAACAGAGAAAGCACTCATTGGTGACTTAACAGCACACCTGAAAGCTCTGGAAAACAAGAAGCAGATTCACCTAGGAGGAGTAGAAGACTGGAAATAATCAAACTGAGGGCAGAAATCAACAAAATAGAAACACAGAAAACAATCCAAGGAATCAATGAAACAAAAAGCTGGTTCTTGGAGAAAATCAACAAGATTGACAAACCCTTAGCCAAACTAATCAAATGACAGAGGGAGAACACGCAAATTAATAAGATTAGAAATGAAAAGGGGGACATAACAACAGACACAGAGGAAATTCACAGAATCATTAGATCTTACTATAAAAGCCTGTATGCCACAAAATTGGAAAATGTAAAAGAAATGGACATTTTTTTTTAGATAAATACCATATACCAAAGTTATACCAGGACCAGGTGAACAATCTAAATAGTCCTGTTAGTCTCGAAGAATTAGAAACTGTTATCAGAAACCTCCCTACCAAAAAGAGCCCAGGGCCAGATGGTTTCAATGCGGAATTCTACCAGAACTTCCAAGAAGACCTAATACCTATACTCCTTAAGGTATTTCATAATATAGAAACACAAGAGTCACTGCCAAATTCCTTCTATGAAGCTACAGTTACCCCGATACCTAAAGCACACAAAGATTCAACCAAGAAAGAGAATTACAGGCCAATCTCACTCATGAACATCGATGCAAAAATTCTCAATAAGATACTGGCAAACCAAATCCAAGAACACATTAGAAAAATTATCCACTATGATCAAGTAGGCTTCATCCCAGAGATGCAGGGCTGGTTCAACATACGAAAATCTATCAATGTAATCCATCATATAAATAAACTGAAGGAAAAAAACCATATGGTCATCTCATTAGATGCTGAAAAAGCATTTGACAAAATTCAACACCCCTTTATGATAAAGGTCTTGGAGAGATTAGGGATACAAGGGTCATTCCTAAATATAATAAAGGCTATTCACAGCAAGCCGACAGCTAACATCAAATTAAACGGAGAGAAATTCAAGGCTATCCCACTAAATTCAGGAACGCGACAAGGCTGTCCACTCTCTCCTTATCTCTTCAATATAGTGCTTGAATTTCTAGCAATAGCAATAAGACAACATAAGGGAATCAAGGGGATTCAATTTGGAAAGGAAGAAGTTAAACTTTCGTTATTTGCAGATGATATGACAGTGTACATAAGCGACCCGAAAAACTCCACCAAAGAACTCCTACAGCTGATAAACTCCTTCAGTAACGTGGCAGGCTACAAGATCAACTCCAAAAAATCAGTCGCCCTCCTATACACAAAGGAAAAGGAAGCAGAGAGGGAAATCAGAGAAGTATCACCTTTCACAATAGCCACAAATAGCATAAGATATCTGGGAGTAACTCTAACCAAGGAAGTGAAGGATTTATTTAACAAGAACTTTAAGTCTTTGAAGAATGAAATTGAAGAGGATACCAGAAAATGGAAGAATCTCCCCTGCTCGTGGATTGGGAGGATCAACATAGTAAAAATGGCAATACTACCAAAAGCAATCTATAGATTCAATTCAATCCTCATCAAGGTCCCATCAAAATTCTTCACAGATATTGAGAGGACAATAATCAACTTTATATGGCAAAACAAGAAACCCAGGATAGCCAAAAAAATCTTATACAATAAAGGTACTTCTGGAGGCATTACCATCCCTGACTTCAAACTCTATTACAGAGCTACAGTATTGAAAACAGCTTGGTATTGGCATAAAAACAGAGAAGTTGACCAATGGAATCGTATAGAAGACCCGGATCTTAAACCACAAACCTATGAACACCTGATTTTTGATAAAGGAGCCAAAAGTACACAATGGAAGAAAGAGGGCATCTTCAACAAATGGTGCTGGCATAATTGGATGTCAACCTGTAGAAGAATGAAAGTAGATCCATATCTATCACCATGCACAAAACTCAAGTCCAAATGGATTAAAGACCTCAATATCAATCTGAACACACTGAGCTTGATAGAGGAGAAAGTGGGAAGTACTCTACAACCAATGGACACAGGAGACTGTTTCCTACGTATAACCCCAGCTGCACAGACATTAAGGGCAACATTGAATAAATGGGACCTCCTGAAGCTGAGCAGCTTCTGTAAAGCAAAGGACACTGTCACTAAGACACAAAGGCAGCCTACTGACTGGGAAAAGATCTTCACCACCCCTGCAACTGACAAAGGTCTGATCTCTAAAATATATAAGGAACTCAAGAGACTAGACTTTAAAATGCTAATTAACCCAATTAAAAAATGGGGAACTGAACTGAACAGAGAATTCTGAACAGAAGAAGTTCAAATGGCCAAAAGACACTTAAGGTCATGCTCAACCTCCTTAGCTCTCAGGGAAATGCAAATCAAAAGTTTGAGATATCATCTTACACCTGTCAGATTGGCTAAAATCAAAAACACCAATGATAACCTTTGCTGGAGAGGTTGTGGGGTAAGGGGTACACTCATGCATTGCTGGTGGGAATGCACACTTGTGCAACCACTTTGGAAAGCAGTGTGGCATTTTCTCAGGAAATTCGGGATCAACCTACCCGAGGACCCAGCAATTCCACTATTGGGAATCTACCCAAGAGATGCCCAATCATAGTACAAAAGCATTTGTTCTACTATGTTCATAGCAGCATTATTTGTAATAGCCAGAACCTGGAAACAACCTAGATGCCCTTCAGTGGAAGAATGGATGAAGAAACTATTGAATATATACCTGTTAGAATACTACTCAGCGGTAAAAAACAATGACACCTTGAACTTTGCATGCAAATGGATGGAAATAGAAAACACTATTCTGAGTGAGGTAATCCAGACCCAAAAAGATGAACATTGGATGTACTCACTCATAATCGGTTTCTAGCCATAATTAAAGGACATCGAGCCTATAATTCTGGATCCTTGAGAAGATAATAAGAAGGTGAACCCCCCTAAAAAGATATAGTAATCCTCCTGGATATTGGAAGTAGACACGATCGCCAGGCAAAAGTTGGGAACTTGAGGGTGGGGCGAGAAGGGGCCAAGGGAAGATGGGCAGAGAAAAGCGTGAAGGGGAGAATGGGGGGAGCTCGGAGGAATGGGATGCTTGGGATACAGGAAGGGTGGATATGGGAGCAGGGAAGCATATATCTTAATTTAGGGAGCCATCTGAGGGTTGTTAAGAGACTTGACCCTAGAGGGGTTCCCAGGTTTCCAGGGAGACGCCCCCAGCTAGTTCCTTGGGCAGCTGAGGAGAAGGAGCCTGAAAAGGCCAGTTCCTATAGCCATACTGATGAATTTCTTGCATATCACCACAGAACCTCCACCTGGCGATAGATGAAGAAAATGACTGAGCCCCACATTGGAGCACCAGACTGAGCTCCCAAGGTCCTGATGAGGAGCAGAAGGAGAGAGAATATGGGAAAGAAAGTCAGGACCGTGAGGGGTGCGTTCACCCATGGAGATGGTGGGACAGAACTAACGGGAGATCACCAACTCCAGTTGGATTGGGACTGATGGAACATGAGACCAAACCAGACTCTCTGAATGTGGCCAAAGGTGGAGGCTGACTGAGAAGCCAAGGACAAAGGCCCTGAGCTTTGACTCTTCTGCATGGACAGGCTCTGTGGGAGCCTTCTCAGCTTGGTTCATCACCTTCCTGGACCTGGGGGGAGTTGGGAGGACCTTGGTCTTAACATAGAGTAGGGAACCCCGATGGCTCCTTGGCCTGAAGAAGGAGGGAGGGAGGTATGGGTGGAGGGGAGGGGCAGGAAGGGGAGGAAGAGGGGAGGAGATGGAAATTTTTAAAGATAAAAAAATAAACCAAAAAAAAGTAAAAAAAAAAAAAAAGAATTACTCTTACCTACCCTTTGTCCCAGTCAATCAGTATTCACCTTCTATGGTGAACAGTAGTGGGAATGGGTGGGGTGAAGGAAGTTATCTTCTCTGGGTGAAGCCCTGCCAGGAGCTTGTATTGAAGACTGAAATTCTCTTCTTTTCTACATCTTCCCAGATGCTAGTGTTCCTAATGGTAATCCAGAGGAAATATGCTACACTTGTGTCTACCTTTGAGTTTCTTTGGAGATTAAGTTTTTCTGAAAATCCACCCCACTTTTTTACTGGTACTAAAGGAAAATCGGGTAGATCTGCCTGTTCATATCTCAAAAGAGGAATAGCAATTTCTTTGGTTTTACCCGGAATAACCTTTATGTTCTGTCCCCTCTTTCTTTGAGAGATAGTACTCTGAGCCTTCTAGATGGGGCTCCTGCTGCAGATTTATCTGTGTTATTTGCACACAAAGCAGCTGCACATGTGAAAGTGAGTATTAACCCTTACCCCCCACACAGGCTATTGCCAGCTTTGATGTATACTACAGAAAAATTCCAAGAGGTATTATCAAGCATCTAGATTTCAACAGTGCAGCTAAGCAAGCAGATGACAAAAGTCACTGAGAACTATCATGGTCAGAGGCTTAGCCTGTCGAAGAGTCTATTAAGAAACAATTCCAACATAGAAATTCTTGGATTTGTGGAATTATTATATCATATAAATAGTTATTGTTACATACCACTTAGTAATATAAGAAGACAGGATAAAATTATGAATAAGCATAACTTTCCCCAATCTTTATATTCTTGTATAAATCAGTCAATGCCAAGTCCTCACAACTTTAGTTCATGAATAACTCTGAAGTTCACATCCCTGATTATCCCATGGACATCCCTTTATCTCAGGCTTTCTCTAGCTTCATTTATTCACTCATTCATTCATCATGCCAACAAACATTTCTTATGTAGTTCATTTTCTGGAACTTAGAATCTCATCAGGAAGACAGATATCAACGTCATTTAATGAACATTTTAGACATAACCCCAAACTTCTTTTCAGGATATACCTTGAGGACTCTAAAGAGAGAAAAGTCAGAGTTCTCTCTTCTTTCAGGGTCAGTGATATCCAAGAAAGGCTCAGGCAGAATCAGCTAAGTTGACAGATGAGAAGGTACACATCAAGTGCTCAGGAAACAGGAAAGGCAATGTGGTACTTGGGCAGGACATATATTGGGGTAATTCAGAGAACAGCCAGTGTTTCCAAGTGACTGAAAGATAAAGCACATGGTAGCTTTGACTGTCGTCATGAAAATGGACTGAGGTAGGCTGCTGCCATTTGAGTTGGAGGAATTTTGAAAGAGACAATTTAACAATGAAAACAAAGTGCACAAAAATGAGTACAATATGAGCTCAGCTTTGTAAAACAATGATCAACTACCTTAAACATATTTGCAAGGAAATGCATTCATGCATATATAAATGAAGCTGAATATGATTACTTGAATATGTAGGAAAGTTTGGAAAGATACAATATGGTTGCTGATATGTTATATGATAGATGCAGAAGGAGGAGGGAACATAGTAACCAAGGATTGTGTCAGCTCTTGGGGGCTGAGGGAGGGGCGATTAAACTTAATATAGTGTGGTGGAGTTACACAATAAATTTAAGACCATTTAAGGCTATAAAGAATGATTCTATCTCAATGAAACAAACAAACAAACAAAACCTAATTGAGGCAGAAACATTGTAAGAGACAGAGGGGATGGATGACACCAAGAAAATAGTATCTTCTAGACACAACAAGGCAACACATGCATGGACTCACACATGGCTGCAACATGCACAGGTCCTGCACAGACCAAGACACAGGGGGTCCCAGTATCGAGAGGGGGAAGTGGACACAAGCTCCCACCATTAACAAAAAAAATATTTCTAATTGACTAACTTTTGCAAATGAAAAATCAGTTTTCTCCAGTGTAGTCTCATTGGGTATATAAACCACATTTAAGGGCAGATACTATGGTCAAAGCAAAACAATCTCAATGATAATTTTGTAGATTTTCTATCTAATATTGCTTTATTTGGGCATTCTTTTTTAACCTTACCTGTGTTTTGCTTTGTGTTTTTATGGGGTTTTTGTGTATATGTGTGTGAGTTCCTGTGCTTTTTCTTTTCTTTTAAGATTATTTTATTTATGTTTGCCTGTTTGTTTACTAAAGAGAGAAAGAAGTTGTGGAGTTGAATGGATAAAGATGTGGGGAGGATCTAGGAGAAGATGATGGAGGGGAAAACAATCAGAATACATCGTATGGGCTGGGTGATGGTGGTGCATGTCTTCAATCCCAGCACTCAGGAGGTAGAAAGAGGCAGATCTCGTGAGTTCAAGACCAGCCTGGTCTACAAAGTGAGTTCCAGGATAATCATGGCAGTTTCACAGAGAAACTCTGTTTTGGAATAAAAGGAATATATTGTATTAAAAGATATATTTTCAATAAAAACAAAATAGAAGAGCAGCAGGAGGAGGGCATCAAGGGGAAAATAAGTAGCAACTGAATAAGACTATGAACTTGTGAATGAATGAAAGTGTGAGTATAGATTGTAATCATGTAAAGCCTGCAAGATTAGAATTCCTCCTGAAAATTCCATTCTGAGTGTTAGGACAGGCCTTCTTCACAGGATCCCTGATGCTAGAAGAAAGAATATCCCTGCATCCATATTGCCCAGCTTCTGTGAGCAATGCAGAAATTGACAAAATTTCTGTCTTCCCAGGTTTGCCTAAACTATAATTTCATGTGTCTATTTTTGTATATAATATGTCATTTTATTTAAATGTGGGTGAACATTTGGACAGACAGCCAGGTTTTGTGGTGAAGAGCTCTAGTAGCAGCAGAAGGGATTGTTATGAATCTGACTTCCTGCCCCTAGATGATATGGTTAAACTAGCTAGTGATGGGGTGTGGTAGAAATAGTCTGCCATGAGTGTGATGCTTCCCAGAGTTGAGGGTTAATTTAAGATATAAGAGAGAGCTAGAAATATGCACAAGCTAATAGGCCAAGCAGTGTTGTAATTAGTACAGTTTCTGAGTGATTATTTCGGGTCTGGGTAGCCAGGAAACGAACGAGCAGCCTCTGACAACAGCCCAGTTCCTGCCAAGTGGCAGTTCACTGTAGTACTCTTCATCAAAGCCTTTGATGAAAACTGTATTGGTACTGTGTCTATTGTGCAGCCCTATACAGTGAGACAATGAGAGGAAGGAACTAACCAAGGTCAGAGAGCTCACAAGCGGCAAAGATAAGATTGAATTCTGGCATCAAACTAAGGCTTCTTTTGATTGGCTTAACGCACATACAAATGGTACCTCAAATTCTTTCCTTCCCTCCTTTTCAGTCTAATTTCATATTCACAATGATAAAGAAATAAACACTGAAAAAAAATCCTAGTAGATGTTGGAGGAAAGCTCTTGAAAGATTTACTGTCTTCTCTAATTTCTTTTGGGTCTTGGGCCTGAAATGAAGCTATGACTTCCTTCTGAAGAAAAATTCTTCACAGGGCCTGCATACATAAAGTTTTGTGGGATGTTTCTCAGCATCTGCTGGAGTCTTGAAGCCACTTCTTGTGCCCTGCCTTAGAGAATGTCACTTGATGGGGAAAGGAGAGCCTCCCTCCTTTAAGAGGCTTTCAGCCCTCCCCTACTGTGTTTGTCCATCCACTTCTAACTTCTGGCAAATTGTATTTCAGAGTAGACACTTTAAAGAGCCAATGTACTTCAGGATGCCCTTCTTTGGATATAGAAACTCAGGCACAGAGAAAGGTAATCATTTATCTTGGTGCCACAAGTGAGTGGCTATGTAAAAAGAGGTTGATGACAGCTACTTCCTTTAGATCCTTGCTTAGTGGTCTGTTGTTTTAACTGCATGAACTTATTATAATGTACCTTCTAGTGTAGCTCTGCCTATTTAAGAGCCTTGTACATACATTAGTAAATATCCCCAAACCTCCTTCCTAAACTAGCTGGAGAGTGATTCATAAGGTACCTATAAAGAATGTCATCTTGCTCCTATGCCTGTGATATGTGGCTTATAGAAGAGATTTCTTGTTATTATTTCTCCACCATTTCTCCATTGAAAGACAGTGAATGGTCAACAACAGAGGGAACACATCCTCTTCTAAGATGGAGGAGGACTTTGAAATACACATCTAGTTTTTGCCTGGCAAGGGAGATATATTTCTGGAGCCCCCAGTTAGTGAGACATTGGACAAAGAGTGCAAAGGGCTCAAGACTCTCCTTTTAAGGGTCAGATCCCACCTGGCCAACCTTTATTGAGTCAGTGAGAGAGCTTAAGGTATTCAAATCATGTAACATAGGCTTCAGAATGATGTCTGTAGTTTCTTTTTACTCTGGATCTCAATGGTTCCATTTGGGTGTTTCTCTCCAGACTTATCTGCTTAAATCATGAAGATTTGCTTTCAGAATCACCAAAGAAACTGCATATCCTCTTACCTTTTATATTAAATAGTGTGTTATATGGAAATGTTATGTACATTTCCTTCCATATATTATACTTAAAATCATTTCTTATTTACCTACTATATTTAATGCAATATAATCACATATGCACATAGTTGTTATACTATATTGCCTATTGTTTAGGCTCCTTCATTCGAGTCAGCAGAGAATAAACAAACACAGGTTGTACCATATATCCTGGCCTCAGGAGATATACTTTGGGGAACAAATTTAAGGGATAAGTGTTGCCATCCTCATAGCCCCTATGTGTCTGTCTGTATGGCATGATGAAAAGACTTGTGGGTAATTATGGCAGAGGTGGCTCCATCTTTCCCTGGGCTAGCCTATTGTGAACATGCAGCCACTGGGAGTTAAGGGGTTTCAGTTTGCTCATTCATAATAAAGCCAGTGTCTTAGCTCCCAACCTGCACAAGCACTGTGGGCCACCCACACAATTCTCCGCCGGAAGCTGACTGTGTCACCTTAGTGAGGCTGGTAGAGCAGCCTCCCTGGCCCTCCCCCTTTAAGTGAATGCTAGTGAAAGCTCTCTGGGAACCTAAGCTTAAGGTAATAAGAGGTCATTCTAAAATAACCTGAGTGAGTTCTTTGAAGATCCCACTGTCATGACAGATAAAGGGAACTTGGGGCTATAATATGCTTAGATTTTTAAAAAGCACCTGACAATGTTCAGTATCAGGGATGAATGAAGGAAGTAGAGGGTAATGGGAGAGGCTGTCAGATGGTGTGAAAGTTGAATTAAAAACAGCACTTGG
This sequence comes from Arvicola amphibius, assembly GCF_903992535.2. NCBI lineage: Eukaryota > Metazoa > Chordata > Mammalia > Rodentia > Cricetidae > Arvicola > Arvicola amphibius. Next base: position 132,128,483 of record NC_052065.1, on the reverse strand, counting down.
TTGGCTCCTTTAAAAGTATTTTGAAGGTTCTTTTCCATGAAATGCCACTTGCTACACCCAGTTTTCCTTGAGCCGGGATCCCCCATGAATCTCTTCACCCAGGCTGCTCCCTGGGTGCAGTTTTTCATTGTTGATCTTTACTGATGTTATTTAGTACAATAGCTCTTGCAGGGATGTTACATGATACCAAGCTCTGGTGTCCAATAAGCGTTTTCTTTCCTAGTGTCTTCCAAGCATGTAATTGGTATAAGTCAGCAGATGCTCTCTGAGGCACAGCTCCTTGAAAGTTAAAATAGAATGGGGCTCCTGCACAGAAAAGATCCTCATGTGACTTCATTCTTTCCTAGTCTATGAGAAATGTTCCCTTACCCAAATGAATGCAGGAGAGCAGGGTTAGAATGGTGGAACCCTCAATTGGCAGCTGTGAGCCTGAGACAAAGCCTCTTTAACTGGCTTTCCTCATCTGCAGAATGATCATGTCTGTCATTGCTCTGCACTCTGGCTCTCCATGCTCTTGTTCTGGTGGTGCTCTCTGGGCCTACCTGTTTAAAGCACCTGAGAGGATAAGCATACAGATTCCTGGGCCCTCCCAAGAGTTAGAATCAGAATCTCACTGGGTAGGGATTAGAAATCTGTTTGTCTAACAAGATGCACAGGTGATTCTCCTCCTCCTCCTCCTCCTCCTCCTCCTCCTCCTCCTCTTCCTCCTCCTCCTCCTCATTATTATTATTATTTCCACTTGTGTTCATAATGTGGAGGTTTCCAGCCTTTTGAGCATTGAAATTTAGTCAACAGAAACAGACAGGCAGACCTTGCCATGAACCATACAGGCAGGAGAACCAGAAATGAGTTCTGAGATTTTCTTAAGGACTCTTCAGAGTCACTTATTTTCTCTTGTTCCTTGAATAGTGTCTAGCTCCGAGAAGGTACAGAAAGGTTTTGGTGCTTGAGTAGCTCTACCAATCCCTTGCAATAATCATCAGTCTAAAAGAATGTTAGACAGTGGTTTTAAATGTTACAGGCTGCCCACTTCCCTACACCTCCATCTTCCCTAGCAATGTGGGGTTTTGGCTTGCATACTTTCTCTCTAGTGGTAGGTTGGATAAGTTGGAGTTCTCTAAAAACAATTTCAATTATTAAACTGGTAGAAAAAAAGTTGCTTAAGAAACATCTGAGTATGAAAAATGCAAAAACATATTTAAAAGCCAGGTGGTAGTGGTGTACACCTTTAATCCCAGCACTCAGAAGGCAGAGGCAGAGTCAGGCAGATCTTTGTGAGTTTGAGGCCAGCCTGGTCTACATGAGCTAGTTTCAGGACAGGCTCCAAAGCTACAGAGAAACTCTGTCTCGAAAAGTGATTTAAAAAAATGCTCTTTGTGGTATCTCTTGGGCTTTCAGCTATTGCATATGAGTATTTTTAGAAGCAGAAACAGCCAGGGAATTCTTTGCAGAGTTTCCTGTCTATCCCTCCTATCTTGCCTGGAAGGGAATCATAAATACAGCTCCCATTAGCTCAATGGGCTCCTATGAGAATGTGCTGCTGATAATCATTATCACAACAATATATGTATGGCAACTAACATTTATTTGACAAGTTTATTAGGTACCAGGCATTGTTTGGAGCATGTTCACAAATATGGTGTGAGATATGCACTCTTAAGATCTTATGTTACACCACTATGGCAGAAGTACAGTTGTCCATCGGTATCCAGCTGGAGTTGGGATGAAACACTTCTCAAGTACCAAAATCTGCAGATACTCAAATCTCTTATATAAAATGTTGCAATATTTGCATAGAACCTATGTAGACACCACCCTCTATTTTCCCTAGAGCACTTGCTATACTTAATAAAATCTATGTGCTTAGTTAATATTGACTATAGCACATGGTTTAGGGAATTGAAAAAATATGTATATGTTCTATGTAGAGAGCATGTTTTCTAGTTTTTTTATTTGTGATTAATCTGTGAATCCAGGGATCAAATCTCATTCATAATTAGATATGAACATACATATGATCACTTTTGCATAGCAAAAATATATACATACACAAAAATGTACACACTCATGGAAATGTAAAACTTCACATTTCATACCATAGTCATGTATGTCAGCTCACCCAAAAAGTTACAGGAAAGCATATACATATAAATTATGTATTCATGCACATATTTCTCTCATAACGGCATGCACATATATACAGATTTCTACATGAAACATATCTTATTAATATGTTGACTTATACACACACATAAACACATATATAATTATTCACCTCTATCGATACAGCCATACACCATACATATGTGGACTATCACTCATATATTTTCAAACATATATATATATATATATATATATATATATATATACCATACCAACCACATATATATTATGTATTTTGTATAGTAAGTTCAGTATACATACTACATACATATATGTGTAACCCTTTACTGAAATTCTCAAACATACATATATATACATACACACAAACATATATATATACACACACACATATGTTCTCTTATAGTCATACTTTTCAACAAATACACACATTTTACACTGTTTTAACCATATACTCACAAAATTAAATTGAACACCCCACAATATTTATCACAGAAATTTATATGTATTTCCATTGATCAAAGTTAACATACAAATGCATATAAATATTTCATCTATATACCCAAACACATACACTTTCACAGACTCATTTTTCTCTAGCACAAACACCTAATAATGTATATATGCATACCTCTCATTCATTGAAATATGACATTTCAGACACCCAAATGCACATGACATTTCAGGCACTCAAATACACATACACAGAGAGAAACATAGTCTTCTTTATCTTGTACTCATACAAGTATGCGTATGTACATCACTTATTCATATACACACAGCTGTTTTAACATAGAGACATACATATATTTAATCCTATCAATATAAACATACACATATCATCCATAAATTTATATATACATAAGCATATAATTGCATGATATGCACACATATGCACATGTGAGTACATATTTATATGCATCACCACAGCCAACTATTTCTCACAAACATGCACACACACCTCTCTTCATACATATATTTTACCTATACATTTATTCTTACTCATATACACACACATATCTTCTTACTCACAAAGTAAATACAACATACACCCACAGATTCTTTTTTCTCAGATATATTAGTACATACACACAGCATCTCTTATCTACAATCATACACAAGCACACATACATTTTGTACTCATTTGTGTTTTTAGTATGTAAGGAATTTTCTCATGCCCTACAAAAGTCACTCGTCCTTTTGGATATTTGTGGGTTCCAAGCTGAGGAGCACGGTGTTGTGCAGGTAGTGAAAAACTGGGAATTCCATGCCTTCCTTTTTTATCCTTAGAAAGTATAGATGCTATTTTTTACATGAAACCTGCTGTTGGGGATGAAACCATATGACACATCATTGACAATTCAGGGCAGATCTTGAAGACTGTCTTCTCTCCTTTTCACCCTTCTACTTCCACTTAGAAGTTGCTTCTTCCAGGGCTGGAGAGATGGCTCAGCGGTTCAGAGCATTGCCTGCTCTTCCAAATGTCCTCAGTTCAATTCCCAGCAACCACATGGTGGCTCACAACCATCTTTAATGAGGTCTGGTGCCCTCTTCTGGCCTTCAAGCATACACATAGACAGAATATTGTATACATAATAAATAAATAAATATCTTAAAAAAGAAGTTGCTTCTTCCTTGTGTTCAATTTTTCCCTTCCATGCTTCAGGATACTAGAAGAAAGAGAGTAACTTGCCATGTTCTTACATTTCTACTTTTAATTACAGCTAACTGGGGACCAGAGTGGAAGATTTTAGCAATTTAATCTTAGTGTAAAATTATGTGTTTTCAGTTAATTAACTAAAACAGAAATCAAGTGGTTTATCAAAGGTTCACTTGCACATTTGCATATGGCTGGGATTCATAAAGGCAGATTTGTAAAAGCTATAAAGCCCCACAGCTGTCTCCGGGGATGATTGCCTCTATCATTTTGACTGCAGCATTAGAAAATGCCATTTGGATATTAAGTATGATGAATGTGTTTCCTGCATTCATTTTTGATATAGACTATCTGGACCCCCAAAGCTAGCTCTATCACATGTCCCTCAAGTTAAAAAGAAACATGTAGAAGCTTCAGCTGGGCATTAGTCATCTACTACTTACTCCATACCAAACTCACCTCCAAACTCAGTGGCTTATCTCAGTTTGTATGTATGGTTCAGGGATAGTGATACATCTTATCTGAGGGCTTCTAGATCAATGTTTTCAAAAAGTTGTTATTATGACATCAGCTGGAGTTGTAGCCATCTCAAAGCCTGGCTGACAGGGACCATGTGAAATGGGTGCTAGCAAGCTACCAAAGCCTGTGCAGGTAGAACTATTAAAGGGCGTTGTTATTAAGAGATCATATTGGGAGCTCTTTTGGATGCCAATTTGTATATTCTTTGCTATAACCTTCAAGAAGGCCCAGGAAGGAAAAGTATTTTCAAAGGAGAAATATGGGTTCCTCGCTTCCTCTTCAGATCTTTCTTCCTTTTTTCTTTTCTTCTGTCTAGAACTTCTCTTCATACTCCAAAAGGCCATTGATTTGTTTATGAGAACACAGAATGAATTATTTCAATCTCATCAGAAAGCTTCTGCAGTGAATAGTGCATGTCTTAGATACTTTTCTATTGTTCTGAAGGGACACTATGACCAAGGTAACTTATAGAAGAAAGATTTTAGTGGGTTTTTTCAGTTTCAGAGCTTGAATTCATCATGATCACAGCAGGGTGTATAGCAGCAGGCAGGCAGGGAAGCATGGTACTGGAGCAGTAATTGAGATATTAAATCCTTATCTGCAAGTACGAGGCAGGGGGCAGTGAGCACAAACTGAGAATGGTTTAAAATCTCAAAACCCACACCCAGTGATGCACCTCTTCCTGCAAGGTCACATCTTCTAATCCTTTGTAAACAACTCCAACAACTGAGAGCATTCAAATATATGAGCCTCTGAAAGCCATTTTCCTCCAACCACCACATATCTACAAAAAACAAGAGAGGAACTGGCTTATTATGAAAACAATGATCAGCAGTCTTCAAAAGTGAAAATGACATTCCAAGAGAGGACCAGAATGAAGGGGGAGCACTATCAAAAATGACTGGTAGCTTCTTTCTGTTTCAGAAGGAAGAGATTGGAGAACTCCTTACATGAAAGAGTAAGGGATGGAGATATAAAATTATCTTCTTGAAAGTAGTTTACTGAATGTGATAGGATGCATTTCCCTTCTTGTGACTTTGAACCCTATTTGATTCTTGCTTGACTCTTTAAAGCTTTTTGGACTTGTATGTGTTCTCCTTTCACAGAAATATCACAGGCTAAATAAGCTTCAGTGTGGTCTGACTTTTTTCTTCTTGCAGCTTTCACAGTTTGTTTTGAGAATCAGAAGTTAGCTATTGATCCATTCCTGTGGTTTAACCTATTATGCCATAGATTAGATGTTACTGAGAATGTTTCACCATTCATTTATAGCCAGTGTTTCCATGGAACACCTACCAAGTGCTAAGCCATTTACGGTGGAAACAAAAGGCAAAGAAATACCCCTTCTCTCCTAAGAATGTAAGACAATGGAAAAAGAAGTTGAGACATGAGCCCAAATAGCAAGAACATAACCATACTGTGACTTGTATCCAAAAGGGTTAGATAATGCAGCGGAGTTTCCTGCAAAGGCAGAATGATTAAATGACTATGAGCAAACAGAGCAAACAGCATTTTCTAAAGGCAGCAGTAGTTGAATTTGACTTAGGGATAGTTTCGGTAGTGAGATTCAAGGTCAATAGAGTCATATAAATAGTTAAGAGTGTGCCTGGGAATCTGGATCCCTGCCTTGGTTAAGGCCTAGAGTCCACACTCACCTGTTTTAATGTATGTTGGTTTCAGAAATAGTTATTGTTATCCAAAAGATTTTGAAGAAGACCACAGTGACAAACTTGGAAAGCCACCAGAGATTTTTGATTTTTAGTAGAATGACCTGTGTTTTGGCCAGAAAATATCTGGCAATTATCTGTTAAACTGTGGCAGAGTTATGGTTATGATCTGGGTGAGATAGATAGAATAGGCATCTGGATCAGGGTAGTGATTGGAGAGTGTGGAGCAAGGACCAGATGGGGCTGGATAACCTCATTCTGCTTCTTTAAGACTCAGTGACAGGCTAACAGGCAAGAGTAAAGAGGAAAGGGAAGGTGGGACTGTTCAGCTTTAAGTCTTGTAAGAAATCATGCCAAACAATAGTGTTAGGCATGCAGAGGGCTTGAGTAGAAATAATCAGAGGACCACGCAGTTAGCCAGCCTAATTAGGGCAGTGCTAAGTATGGCACTGACTGATTTAGCAAGCACAACATGGGATAGCCACTTAAATTTTGATAAATGTAGAATTATTTCTCTGAGAATTAGAAGAAGTATAACTATGGAATGTACTTACACTGATCTATTATTTGTTGTTCATCTACAATTCCAATTTTCTCTTACATGCTTTGTTCCTGAATCCTTGAGAAGCTCTGTCACTAGAATCTTACTTTGGGATCTGACATGAAAGCAGTCATGCATCTTTAGAGAGGGCTAGTTTGAAATAGTACAGCTTAACTACCCGGAATCTGCTTGGTGTTAGTCCAACTGAATTCAAATCCAATTTCTACTGCTTATTTGTTGTATGACCTTGGTAATGTGTTTCAATGTCCTAGAAAGCTCATCTAGAAACTGGGGAGATTGCCTTCCTTCTTGACCACCTACCCAGCTGAAATGACAGCATGCAGCAGTGTTATGAAACCCACTGGTGTCAGGAGACACTGTAATGATCCCTAAAGAAGATGAATACGTTGGCTTCATTAAGAAGCCTGCAAGTTGGTGTGGGATTTGGGGGCTCTAATTAATTCTAAATATCAAATAGTAATCTGCAGCTTTTCTCATTCCTTTTGGAAGCTGGCAGGAGTGGGGCAGGCAGGCATTGTCCATGTACCCCACCTTGGAGATTTCATCATGTACTAAGGAGAAATATTCTCCAAACAGATTGCTCTTAATTTCCCTATAGCTGCCACACTGCTGAAACAAGAGCCTCGGGTCTTCTGGGTACCTGTGTAATTGTCACATTGGTATTCCCCAAATCTATTTCTGCTCAGCAGCTGCTGAGTGCTGGCTGGGGGAGGAGTGGGGAGACTTAAGTTCTGAACACATCTCTCTAAAGGGGTAAGACCCTCTGTGCAGGCAGAGCTGTCATATAACACATGGACAAGACAGGCACCAGAATTGATCACAGGCTGGAATTTGAATAGAATTCAAGGGAAAGGCCATATTTATCAGGAAACAAATAGAAGGGTGCCAGGTTCAGCACACAAAAAAGTGTGTGTTTAATTGTGATTTCTCTCCAAAGCATGACAAGCAAGTCAAGGCAATGTGAATGGCAGTGAGAAGACAAATTATTACAATTCAAATCCCCTTTGTTGCTTGAGATGTGCAACAGCCAGTGGAAAACCAACCCTAAAACAATGCCACAAAACTCACAGTAAATAGGCAGATGCAAAGATCCTTTAAATCAAATGCTCTAAGTTCAAACCTGTCAAATATGTGTGTGTGTGTGTGTGTGTGTGTGTGTGTGTGTCTGTGTGTGTGTCTGTGTGCATCTTTGTTTCCTGTGGTTCATTCACCAGGGAACTTTCTTCTTTTCAGGACTGTTACTGCTCTGCTTTTTAGACTACCTTGGTCACTTGTGACAGCCTGAATTATGGCCCCCTTCTCATTTCACATGCAGAAGTCTTCACTTTTTGTATTTTTCTTATTGTGACTGTTTGGAGATGGTGCCTTTGTAAAAGTGAAATGAAGTCATATGGGCAGGCTTTAATCCAATCTTACCAGTACCCTTCTAAGAAGAGCTTTGCCTAAAGAAATACACAGAAGAAAAATATATTTGAGTGTAGGGAGAACAGGCCATCTCAAATCCAAGGAGAAAAATCTCAGAAAAACTCATTTTAAGATTTCTAGTTTTGAGAATTGGGAGAAAAATAATGTCAGTTGTCTGAGCCACCCAGTAGGTGAAACTTTGTTACAGCAGTCCAAGCCACTAAGACATGTCCCTAGGTGATAAGGGCCATCTCTTCTGGCCTCTTTCTGGTAAAGTTCTTATGTGATATAATTTTATATGATTATTAAAGCTCTTCATGTACCATGTTAAATATATCTATTCTGTTTTCAGTATAATACACACATACGCATATGTACATGCACATATTTACATATATACTAACACTGAAGGCTTTTCAAGTTTATAGTTATCTAAATAGGAAATAGAGAATAAGGAAAGATCAGAATCATCCAGTAAAATATATGTGTATTAATTATTTAGAACTGCAAGCTACACAAATAATGGAAATATTGTCTATATAATCATAAAGATAAGATGTACTTTTTGTAACATCTAGCACTTGGTTCAAAATTATCAATCTGGTTTTTGGACCATCTACACATAGGGAATATAGAGAACAAAATGTCCATGACTGCTTTGCAGTCACCTATGTGGAGCTGCCTGGATTCTTATCATAATACATCTGCAAGTAGAAAATTGCACCTTGACACATGTTGAACCTTTTAAAAGAAGTACACTCCTTTTAAACACTAATTCTTAGGGCTAAAGAGCTTATGTTGCTCTTATGTCAAGAACCATCTAAACCTGCTGAGAAAGACAGGACGTTATCCTGGAATAATAGTTGTATTTAGAATTTTCTGGAGTAGGAGTTTAAATTTAAAACATCTATAGATGCCTTTTGAAACCAAATGCAAGTTCCATGTGAATATTTAAAGGAAGGTAAGTCAGCCTTCAAAGAAGATCTGTTGTTGCTTTGGAAAGGTATTAAGGACTAACTTATGATAAAGCCTGTAATCTATGGTAGGTGATGGCACTCATTCAAATGATTTATATCAGGAAACCTGGCCTGGAGTATGTGCACTTCTCTAGATATGTATAAAGGCAAGATTTAATGAAGACAAATTAGTAAAAAAACTTCAATTGGAGTAAAAAAATAGCTGATGTAAAGTAAGGGAGTAGAGACAGGGAGTAAATTCTTTGGAATTTACTTGCTATTTAGTCTGGTTCCTCTCCCCTAACTACCTTCTCTTAATTAAAAAATATTTTTAATTAAAATATAATTACAAGAAATACTCATAGAAACCTACAGAAGTGAAAATCAGAACAAACAAACAAATGCTGAAACAAAACAAAGTGAAACAAAAAGTTCAAAATATCATTCGGTGGAAGGTCAGGGAATAGGGAGTGATGAAAATATATTGCATGAAAAAATTCTCAATAAAAATAATTATATAATTACATCATTTCTCTTCCTTTCCTTCTCTAACCCCTTCCATGTGTTCCCCACTCAAATTCATGGCCTCTCTTCTTTTTTATTATTTTTTTAAAATTTTACATAGCAACCACAGTTTACCCTCCCTTCTCTTTTCCTGTTCCTCCTCCCCCACCTCTTTTCTAGCTTAGTCTATTTGTGGGGCCCCTAGAATTGGCCTCTATTCTTTAATTGTTATTGTTACACATATACACATACGTACATAAATTTATAAATATAACTTGCTGAGTCCCTATAGTGTTGCTTGTAAGTATTGGATTTCAGGCTGACCATTTAGTATTGAATTACCAATTAAGAGGCTCAGCCCTGGGGAGGACTAATTTTCCAAGCTCTCAGCATTTTTAGTTGCTTATTTGTCTAAGGGTGGAGAACCCCCTTCCACATTAACATGTCTGTTGGTATTGCCTTTGTTCTGTTCATTTTTAGGCAGTTATATTGTTGAGGTATGGATGAGGCTTGCTGTCATTTCTAGAAAAAAACAATATCACAGCAACTTCCCTGGTCCTCTGTCTCTTACAATTCCCCACACCCACCACTTGCACAATGGTCCCTGAATCTTAGGTGTAGGAGTTGTGCTATAGAAGTGCTGTGGGATAATGATTTTGTACACTGTAAATATTTGTCATTTGTATTGGTTTAATAAAATGCTGATTGGTTAGTAGCTAGGCAGCAAGTATAGGTGAAGCCACCAGACCAAGAGAATTCTGGGAAGAGGAAAGGATCATTCTGCAGTCACCAGGAAGATGAAGAGAAAACAAGATGAGAAGGTCTTACTGAGAAAAGTTACCAAGCCATGTGGCTAAATACAGACAAGATTTATGGGTTAATTTAAGTTATAAGTGCTAGTTAATAATAAGCCTGGGCTAACAGTTCAGTTTATAATTAATATAAGCCTCTGTGTGTTTCTTGGGATTGAATGGCTGTGGGACTGGGTAAGACAGAAACTTCCATCTACATAGAAGTATCTATGGGAGTGGGGCATTGTTGCATGATAATGCTTTTGTACTCTGTAAAGAATTGTCATTTGTATTGGTTTAATAAAATGCCGGTTGACCAGTAGTCAGGCAGAAAGTATAAGTGGGGCAACTAGACCAAAAACAATTCTGAAAAGAGAAAATGTAGAGACACAGTCACCAGCCTTGTGCAGAGGAAGCAAGATAAAAATGCCTCACTAATAAAAGGTACCAAACCACATGGCTAACATAGACAAGAATCATGAGTTAATTTAAGTCGTAAGAGCCGATTAATAATAAGCTTGAGCTAATACCCCAAACATTTTATATTTTATATAAGCCTCAGTGTATTTCTTTGAGAGTAAATGGCTGCAGGACCAGGCAGGACAGAAACTTCTTGTGGGTCAACCAGACTAAAAAAAATTCTGAAAAGAGAAAAGACACATTTACCAGCCATGTACAGAGGAAACAAGGTGAAAACGCCTCACTAATGAAAGGTACCAAGCCAGGTGACTAATATAAACAAAAATTATGGGTTAATTTAAGTTGTATGAGCTAATTACTAGAAAGCCTGAGCTAATAGGCCAAACAGTTTATAATTTATTTAAGCCTCTGTGTGTTTATTTGGGAGTGAATGGATGCTGGACCAGGTGCACAGAAACTTCTTTCTACAGGATATCCCATGATCCATAGTTCATTGAATTTTGGCCAATTCTAGTTTTTCTGTAATAGTCTCTGTCTATTGCACAGAGCTTTTTTGATGGGAGATGAAAGCTAAACTTGTCTGTGGACATATGGATAAGTATTTTGGAAGCAGTTATGAGCTACTACATTCTTTAGTAAAGTGCTGGTAGTGGACTCTCTTCTAAGATCCATAACCTCACCAGCCCTAGGTAGTTGGGTAAGTTTCCAGTACCAGGTGCGATTTCCCTCCTATTGATCTCAAGTCCAATTAGATAGCTGTTTATTACCCCCAATATGAGTTTCACTACTGTACCCTTAAAGGATATCTTGCTATGCTACCATTGTGCTTCATAGGAACCACAGATGGATAGGACTATGGATTGATTCCCTCTTTTGGTAGCTTCTATAGAATCCTCCAGTACTATGAAAGTATGTTCTTACAGAGGAGGCTTTCAGAGCAGATACAGCTTAAGTCTTGTGTTCAAACTCCATGGTGTCTTCAGCAATAGACTCTACTTCCACCCTCTGTGGGACAACCAACGGCAAGAACAATAGCTTATTTTGTTTTGCAAGTCTTTTAGACTCCCCTGATCAACAACTCAAAAAGTTGTTCCTCTTGTCTGATACTGTGGTTTTGTTAAATAGCCTATGGCTTGCAGGGAGAGTATCATTAGCCCAAGTGACAGAACTTCATTTAAGCTAAATGTGTGTATAAACGCTAACACTTATATCCATTATGTATAATTTTAGATAAATAAAAAGCAATGTAATTCCCAATGACTTTTTCAAACATTCTTATATTGTTTTCACTCCCCATGAATACCTCCACTTTCTTTCAAAACCATGAGCTTTCTTCTTTAATTACTATTGTTCCATATGTTCAGCTATGTGTATATATAAATGTAGTCTTCTGAATCCATTTAGTTTTGTTATATATGTTTATGTCTGACTTCTTGTAATTGGATAACTTATCAGGAGGTCTATCCTTAGAAAGGACTCATTCTCCTCTCTCAGAAGCCACTAATTGCCTATAACTCTTGATCTAGAGGCAAAGCTTTGTGAGGTTTTCCCCATCCACATTAGCATGTCAACTCTTCTTGTCATTGTGCATGTTTTATTTAAGTGCCGTGTTTTTGAAATTTCATGGGCACAGCTCTACTCCTACCTCGTCATCTAATTCATGACAGACATCCTAGTTTTCTGGTTCTTAAAAATTTTCTTTTCCCTCTTTCATAATGTTCCTTGAGTTTAGGTGTAGGAATTGTGCTGTAGATGTAGCAAATGGGGTGGAACCTTGTGAACAGTTGTTCTTTGTATTTTTGACTAGCTGTAGATTTCTGTTATGGTCTTTTTCTGATGCAAAAGGAGGATGGATGGGACCTACACTTATCTGTGGGTATAAGGATAAGTATTTAGAATGCAGTTAGAAATTATAGTTATTTAGGTAAGTGGCAGTCATAGGTTTTCCTCTAGGGTCCATGACTTTACCAGCCAAGGGTAGTTGGTTGGGTTTCCTGTACTAGACATTCACTCTTGTTGAATAAATGGATCTTAAATCCAATTAGATAGCTATTAGTTACTTCCAAGATATAAGTGCCACTATTTTATGCTTGTGGAATCTTCCCATGCCAGTTATTGTTGTGACTTTTCTTTCTTGAAAGCTTCTATAGCATTTTCTGACACTAGGAAAGCTTTTCCTCAGGGGAAATACATCTAGGTCAGTTCCAGTTTGGTCTCTTCAAGTCCTGTATCCAAAGTATGTGGTAGCTTTAGTAATTTGATCTTACCTTTAAGTTCTGGGAGGCAACCAAGGGCAATGGAATTAGCCTATATTGTTTTGGAAGTTTCTTGAACTGCTCTGACCAAAAAGTTGAAGGGAGTTTTCCCATGCCTACTTCCCATGGCTGGCACTGGAGTTTTGTTAGATAATCTTAGAGGGAGCATTATTGCCACATTCTAAGTACTGTAACTTCATGATGTTGGTTAGAGAATTTCAAGAAACACCTCCAACCCCCCTTACACATACACACACACATACTACACACACACACTCTCTCTCTCTCTCTCTCTCTCTCTCTCTCTCTCTATATATATATATATATATATATATATATATATATATATATATAAAATTTTAACAAGCATTTCTTTATGGATTTTTTCAAATATCCTTAGTTTTATTTATGCCTCCTCCCTCCCTCTTCCAAGTTATTGCTTTTCCTATTCCCTCTTAATAGCACCTGCATCTGCTATAGCCTGCTGTGGAGCTTTTTTCCTTCCCCTCTTCACTATGGTCCTTTTTTTCTGCTGTTACCTCAGATAATATAATCACATCTAAAATTTAGTCCTAAGATCCACAAATAAGAGAGAACACAGAATATTTATCTTTTTGGATCTGAGTTACCTTTTTTGGTATAAGAATCCAGAAGACAATTTATTCAATTAAAATGGACTATGAATCTGAACAGAGAGCTCTCAAAAGAAAAATGAAAATACTGTCTCAAAATAGTGTTCAATACACTTACCAATTAGGGAAATGCAATTAAAAACTACTTTGAGATTTTATCTTATACCAGTCTGAATGGCTAAGTTTAAAAAAGAGTCTAGAACTACATAAACAACTGACAAGGAATGCTGGTGAGGATGCAGGGAAAAGGGAACCTACATTCACTGTGGGACTGCAAACTGGTGCAACCACTCTCAAAATCACTGTGGAGAATTCTCACAAAGCTTGAAATAAATCTACCATATATCCTGTTTACTTTCTTTTTTATTATTTATTTATTTATTATTTTTAAAAATTTCCGCCTCCCATTTCCCTCCCCTTCCCTCCACTGACCTCCCCCTTCCTCTCCAGTCCAAGGAGCAGTCAGGGTTCTCTGCCTTCCGCAAAGTCCAAGGTCCTCCCCCCTCCATCCAGGTCCAGGAAGGTGTGCATCTAAACAGACTAGGCACCCCCAAGCCAGTACATGCAGTAGGATCAAAACCCCTTGCCATTGTCCTTGGCTTTTCAGTCAGCCCTCGTTGTCGGCCACGTTCAGAGAGTCCGGTTTGATCCCATGCTTTTCAGTCCCAGGAGAGCTGGCCTTGGTGAGCTTCCATTAGACCAGCCCCACCGTCTTAGTGGGTGGGCGCACTCCTCAAGGTCCTGACTTCCTTAATCATGTTCTCCCTCCTTCAGCTCCTCATTTGGGCCTTGGGAGATCAGTCCTGCACTCCAATGTGGGTCTCTGTCTCTATCTCCATCCATCACCAGATGAAGGTTCTATGGTGATATGCAAGATATTCATCAGTATGTCTATAGGAAAGGGCCATTTCAGGCTCCCTATCCTCAGCTGCCCAAAGAACTAGCTGGGGACATCTCCATGGATACCTGGGACCCCCTCTAGAGTAAAGTCTCTTGCTAAACCAAAAATGGCTTCCTTAATTAAGATATCTTCTTCCCTGGTCCCCTATCCACCCTTCCTCCATCCCAACCATCCCATTCCCCCAGGGTCTACCCATTTTCACCTCCTCACTTTTCTCTACACATCTCCCCTTCACCCCTTACCGCCACCCCACCCACACCCCCAAGATCCCAATTTTTGCCTGGCAATCTAGTCTACTTCCAATATCCAGGATGATAACTATATGTTTTTCTTTGGGTTCACCTTCTTATATAGCTTCTCTAGGATTACAAATTATAGGCTCACTGACCTTTATTTATGTCTAGAATCAACTTATGAGTGAGTACATACCAAACTCATCTTTTTGGGTCTGGGTTACCTCACTCAGGATGGTGTTTTCTATTTTCATCCATTTGCATGCAAAGTTCAAGATGTCATTGTTTTTTTACTGCTGAGTAGTACTCTAATGTATATATATTCCATATTTTCTTCATCCATTCTTCCACTGAAGGGCATCTAGGTTATTTCCAGGTTCTGGCTATTACAAATAATGCTGCTATAAACATAGTTGAACAAATGCTTTTGGAATATAATTGGGCATCTCTTGGGTAAATTCCCAAGAGTACGATTGCTGGGTCCTGGGGTAGATTGATCCCAAATTTCCTGAGAAACCTCCACACTGATTTCCAAAGTGGTTGCACAAGTTTGCAATCCCACCAGCAATGGATGAGTGTACCCCTTACTCCACAACCTCTCCAGCAAAGGTTATCATTGGTGTTTTTGATTTTACAATCTGACAGGGGTAAGATGGTATCTCAAAGTTGTTTTGATTTGCATTTCCCTAATTGCTAAGGAGGTTGAACATGACCTTAAGTGTCTTTTGGCCATTTGAAATTCTTCTGTTGAGAATTCTCTGTTCAGTTCAGTTCCCCATTTTTTAATTGGGTTAATTAGCATTTTAAAGTCTAGTTTCTTGAGTTCTTTATATATTTTGGAGATCAGACCTTTGTATGTTGCGGGGTTGGTGAAGATTTTTTCCCAGTCAGTAGGCTGCCTTTTTGTCTTAGTGACAGTGTCCCTTGCTTTAGAGAAGCTGCTCAGCTTCAGGAGGTCCCATTTATTCAATGTTGCCCTTAATGTCTCTGCTGCTGGGGTTATAAATAGGAAGTGGTCTCCTGTGCCCAAATGTTGTAGAGTACTTCCCACTTTCTCCTCTATCAGGTTCAGTGTGTTCAGATTGATATTGAGGTCTTTAATCCATTTGGACTTGAGTTTTGTACATGGTGATAGATATGGATCTACTTTCATTCTTCTACAGGTTGACATCCAGTTATGCCAGCACCATTTGTTGAAGATGCAATCTTTCTTCCATTGTGTACTTTTAGCACCTTTATCGAAAATCAGGTGTTCATAGCTTTGTGGGTTAAGATCCGGGTCTTCTATTCGATTCCATTGGTCAACTTCTCTGTTTTTATGCCAGTACCAAGCTGTTTTCAATACTGTAGCTCTGTAATAGAGTTTGAAGTCAGGGATGGTAATGCCTCCAAAAGTTCCTTTATTGTATAAGATTGTTTTGGCTATCCTGGGTTTCTAGTTCTTCCATATAAAGTTGATTATTGTCCTCTCAAGATCTGTGAAGAATTTTGATGGGACCTTTAAGGGGTCTATAGATTGCCTTTCGTAGAATTGCCATTTTTACTATGTTGATCCTCCCAATCCAAGAGCAAGGGAGATCTTTCCATTTTCTGGTATCCTCTTCAATTTCTTTCTTCAAAGACTTAAAGTTCTTGTCAAATAGGTCTTTCACTTCCTTGGTTAGAGTTACTCCAAGATATATTATGCTATTTGTGGCTATTGTGAAAGGTTACGCTTCTCTGATTTCTTTCTCTGCTTCCTTATCCTTTCCATATAGGAGGGCAACTGATTTTTTGAAGTTGATCTTGTATCCGGCCACATTACTGAAGGAGTTCATCAGCTGTAAGAGTTCTTTGGTGGAGTTTTTCGGGTCGCTTATGTACACTATTATATCATCTGCAAATAACGAAAGTTTAACTTCTTCCTTTCCAATTCGAATGCCCTTGACCCCTTGTGTTGTCTTATTGCTATTGCTAGAACTTCAAGCACTATATTGAAGAGATAAGGAGAGATTGGACAGCCTTGTTATGTTCCTGAATTTAGTGGGATGGCCTTGAGTTTCTCTCAATTTAATTTAATGTTAGCAGTTGGCTTGCTGTAAATAGCCTTTATTATATTTAGGAATGACCCTTGTATCCCTAATCTCTCCAAGACCTTTATCATAAAGGGGTGTTGAATTTTGTCAAATGCTTTTTCAGCATCTAATGAGATGATCATTTGGTTTTTATCCTTCAGTTTATTTATATGATGGATTACATTGATAGATTTTCATATGTTGAACCAGCCCTGCATCTCTGAGATGAAGCCTACTTGATCATAGTGAATAATTTTTCTAATGTGTTCTTGGATTCGGTTTGCCAGTATTTTATTGAGAATTTTTGCGTCGATGTTCATGAGTGAGATTGGCCTGTAATTCTCTTTCTTGGTTGAGTCTTTGTGTGGTTCAGGTATCAGAAAATTGTAGCTTCATAAAAGAAATTTGACAATGTTCTGTTTCTATATTATGAAATACATTAAGGAGTATAGGTATTAGGTCTTCTTTGAAGTTCTGTTAGAATTCTGCGTTGAAACCATCTGGTCCTGGGCTTTTTTTTTTTTTTTTTTTTTTTTTTTTTTTTTTTTTTTTTTTTTTTTTTTGATAGGGAGGTTTCTGATAACAGTTTCTAATTCTTCGCGACTAACAGGACTATTTAGATTGTTCACCTGGTCCTGGTTTAACTTTGGTATGTGGTACTTATCTTAAAAAGTGTCCATTTCTTTTACATTCTCCAATTTTGTGGCATACAGGCTTTTGTAGTAAGATCTAATGATTCTCTGAATTTCCTCTGTGTCTGTGGTTATGTCCCCCTTTTCATTTCTAATCTTATTAATTTGTTTGTTCTCTCTCTGCTGTTTGATTAGTTTGGCTAAGGGTTTGTCAATCTTGTTGATTTTCTCCAAGAACCAGCTTTTTGTTTCATTGATTCTTTGGATTGTTTTCTGTGTTTCTATTTTGTTGATTTCTGCCCTCAGCTTGATAATTTCCAGTCTTCTACTCCTCCTAGGTGAATCTGCTTCTTTCTTTTCTAGAGCTTTCAGGTGTGCTGTTAAGTCTCCAATGTGTGCTTTCTTTGTTTTTTTTAAGTGGGCACTTATTGCTATGAACTTTCCTCTTAGCAATGCTTTCATAGTGTACCATAGGTTTGAGTATGTTGTGTCTTTATTTTCATTAAATTCAAGGAAGACTTTAATTTCTTTATTTCTTCCTTGACCCAGGTGTGGTTCAGTAGTTGACTGTTCAGTTTCCATGAGTTTGTAGGCTTTCTGGGGTAGCATTGTTGTTGAATTCTAATTTTAGTCCATGGTGATCCGATAAGATGCAGGTGGCTACTAATATGTTTTTTGTAACTGTGGAGGTTTTCTTTGTTACCGAGTATGTGGTCAATTTTCGAAAAGGTTCCATGAGCCGCAGAGAAGAAGGTATATTCTTTCCTATTTGGGTGGAATGTTCTGTAGATGTCTGTTAAGTCCATTTGGTTCATTACCTCTATTAAGTCTCTTAATTCTCTGTTAGGTTTCTCTCTGATTGACCTGTCCATTGGTGAGAGAGGAGTGGTGATTCTCCCACTATCAGTGTATGTGGTTTGATTGCTGCCTTAAGTTCTAGTAATGTTTCTTTTACATCAGTGGTTGCTTTTATATTAGGGGCATAGATATTTAGGATTGAGACTTCATTCTGATGGATTTTTCCTGTTATGAGTATAAAGTTTCCCTTTCCATCTCTTCTGATTGATTTTAGTTTGAAGTCAACTTTGTTAGAAATTCGTATGGCCACACCGGCTTGTTTCTTAGGTCCATTTGCTTGATAATCCTTTTCCCAACCCTTTCCTCTGATTAGATGTCTGTCTTTGTGGTTGAGGTGTGTTTCTTATAAACAGCAGAATATTGGTTACTGTTTTCATATCCAATCTCTTAGCCTGTGCCTTTTTATAGATGAATTGAGTCCATTGATATTAAGTGATATTAATGACCAGTGGTTGTTTACTCCGGTTGTCATTTTTTATTTGGTAGTAGAGATTGTGTGTTTCCTTTCTTTGAGATGTGCTGGTGAAGGGTCGCTAGATGTCTGAGTTATTTTGGGCAATGCTGGACTCCTTTGTTTGTGATTTTCCTTCTATTACTTTCTGTAAGGCTGGATTTGTGGCTATGTATTGTTTAAATTTGTTTTAATCTTGGAATATTTTGTTTTCTCCATTTATGGTGAATGAAAGCTTGGCTGGGTATTTTAATCTTGTCTTGCATCCATGGTCTCTTAGTTTCTGCAAAACATCTATTCAGGATCTTCTGGCTTTCATATTCTTAATATTCTTTCTTTATTCTGTATGTTTGTGTTTTGATTATAATATGGTGAGGGGATGTTTTTTTGATCCAGTCTATTTGTTGTTTTGTAAGCTTCTTGAACCTTAATAGAAATATTTTTCTTTAGGCTTGGGAAGTTTTCTTCTATAATTTTATTAAATATATTTTCTGGACCATTGAGTTGTAATTCTTCTCCTTCTTCCACGCCTATTATTCTTAGGTTTGGTCTTTTTATTGTGTCCCAGATTTCCTGAATGTTTTTTGATGAGAATTTGTTGGATTTGTTGTTTCCTTTGATCAGTGCATTTATTTTCTCTATGGTGTCTTCAGAATCTGAGATTCTTTCTTCTATCTCTTGTATTCTATTGGTTATGCTTGCTTATGTAGTCTCTGTTCATTTACCTAGATTTTCCATATCCAGCCAGCCTTTGGTCTGTGTTTTCTTCATTGCCTCCATTTCAGTTTTCAAGTCTTGCACTGTTTCCATTACCTGTTTGATTGTTTCTTCTTGGTTTTCCAGGGTATCATTTATGGATTTTCTCATTTCTTCGAACTTTTTGTTATACTTCTCATCCATTTCTTTAAGGGAGATTTTCATATCCAGTTTAAGGTTCTCTATCACTTTCATAATGTCAAATTGTTCCACTTCCCTAGATTAGGGTGTTCAAGTCCTTCTGTTGTAAGATCGCTAGGTTCTGGTGTTTTCATGTTGCTTTTTAGATTGTTGGAGGAATTCTGCCTTGGTGCCTTCCCATCTCTTTCTTCAAATGCTCTCTGATAGTTCTTCTGGTCCAGGATTATGGCCCCTTGTTGGCCAGGGACCCCTCCGATGGATCTTCTGTTACAGGATAAGAGCTCCTTGCTGGGCAGGTACCCCTCCGATGGGTCTTCTGTTCTATACATTACATTTTTATTTGAGCTGCATAAACATAATACTTGGCTCACAGTTTGAAGACACCATCCATCATAGTTGGCAAGGCACAGAGATACTCCACCTTGAGTTTTCTTCTGTCCAACAGGTGGCATCTTCCTAGACTTCCGACTGCTGGGAACATCAGCCTTTGGGTTAGCCAAGCCACATGCTCCAAACAACAGTCTTCTTTTACTTGCTTCAGCTTCCTTTGAGAGTGTTCCTTGTGGAGGGAGCCACATGAGAAACTTGGAATCACTCTGCATGTTGAAAGACCTTCTTTTCTATCCTGTTTTCTCTACCTTTGCTTACAGAAAGGCTAATTTTCTGTCCCTGCTATGGTGATATGTCTCATTTCCAGTTGGTTAAATGTGAGTAGAAGTGATAGTGTGGCACTTCTAAACCTGGATAGAAAGTCTTTTGTGTTACTCTCCAAGGTGTTTATTCTTCTTTAGAGATCATGAAGGCTACATCTGGAAGACTTTAACATCTGAGAGTTGCTGAATGTTTACTGTACTCTAAGCACTGTTGTCTAGTGCCAGATATGTAGCAATGAAGTAAATCAGGCATGGTTCCTCTACTCACAATGCTAGTATGGTGAGGGAGATAAACAGTAAGTAGATGATTGCAAAATATAAAGAAAATTTCAGCTCTGGCAATCACTAGGACCAAAAAACACGTTGTATGATAAGATCATGATCTATTCTATAGATGAAGGGTTTATGTGGATGGTGCCTTGGTATTTGTGTCCCCAAAAGTTCATGTGTTAGAGGCTTTGTATCCAGAGTAGTTCTGTAAAGTAGTACAACCTTTAAGAAGTATTGCATAATGGAAAGTATTTAGGTCATAGGTGTATATGAGCTAATTTTTATAAGAACTTTTGGTAGATCTCTAGCAACTCATTTAATTATTCATTTATTCTTTTCAATTTTAGTTTTGAGATTATAATTAGAAACATTTCTCCTTTCCCTCTGTTCCCTCAAAATCCTCCAATGTACCCCTTTCTACTCTCATTCACATTCATGGCTTCTTTTTCCACTAATCATTATTGTATGCATATGTGTATGCACAAATGTATTCCTAAGCATAACCTTCTCAGTCTGATTTTTAGGTGGCATAGAGCAAGCCTGGATCCATCCTGTGCTTCTTTTCATTGAGCTACAACCTACTTCTATGTGCACAAATGCTCCCACCATGGTTATATACAAAAAGTAATATGTTGGTGTAGGAGTGTCTTCTGTTTGCGTGTTGCTTTCATTGGTTAGTGAATAAGGAAACTGCCTTGGCCTCGTTGATAGGGTGGAACTTAGGTAGGTGAGGAAAACAGAACTGAAAGCTGGGAGGAAGAAAGGCAAAGTTGGAGAAGCCATGTATCCTCCACCTGAGATGGATGCTAGTTAGAATCTCTGGTAAGCCACTGCCACATGGCGATGCACAGATTAATGGAAATGGGTTAAACTAATATGTAAGAGTTAGCCAATAAGAAGTTAGAGCTAATGGGCAAGCAGTGTTTTAATTAATATAGTTTCTGTGTGGTTATTTTGGGTGTAAACTAGCCAGGCGGCCAGGACAAACAAGGGGTCCTCTCCCCTGCAACAATGTGTAGCATGAATAATAGAAACCCAGAGACATGTATTAAGTTTCAACTCAAATACCAGAAAAACAAAGCAGCCAAGCCACTAGAGAAGTCTGACCTTTACCAAGACTGAGCAACAACAGACTAAGCAGATTAAGCAATCTAAGCAGACTAGGCAGACTAAGCAGATTAAGCAGACTAAGACTAAGCAACCCCTCTAATGTGGGGATTAAATGTCTTTGTCTCCTTAGTACTTGGATTAAAAGTGTGAGGCACAACCACCTGGATTTGTTTCTGCATTGATTTTGTGTAGTCCAGGTTAGCCTTGAACTCACAGAGATTTGTCTGCTCTCTTTCCCAAATCCTGGGATGAAAGGTGTGTGCCAACACTACTTGGTCTCTCGTGGCATAGCTTTGCCCTTCTGATCTTTAGGCAAGCTTTATTTATTAAAACATAAATAGAATATGACTATATTTCTCCTTTTGTCTAAAGTAAAAAGGAACGGTATAACTAATGTAAGAAAACTATATACAATAAAGTACAATAACTATATATGTTGTTGGAGGTTGTTCGTTTTCCAGCCACTCAGACTCCTGAAATAACTACACATAATTAAATAACTATTTGGCCAATCATTATAGCATATTTTTATCAAGCTTTTACATATTAAATTAACCCATTTTTATTATTTTTTGTTTTTTATTTTTTATTACTTTATAAATAATACCATTCAAAATTTCCACTTCCTCCACTCCTCCCATTTCTCCCCCCACTTCCCCACTCCAGTTTTCAGAGAGGGCAGGGTACCCTGCCCTGTGGAAAGTCCAAGGCCCTCCCCCTTCATCCAGGCTTAAGAAGTTATGCATCCAAACAGACTAGGCTACCAAAAAGCCAATACATGCAGTAGAGACAATTCCCAGTGCCATTATCATTGGCTTCTCAGTCTATCCCAATTTTTAGGCAAATTCCGATGGTCCAGTTTGATCTCATGCTCCAACCCAGTCCAGCTGGATATGGTGAGCTCCCATTAGATCAGGCACACTCTCTCAGGGGGTGGACCAACCCCTCATGGTGCTGACTTCCTTGCTCATCTTATCCTTCCTTCAGCTCTTCAACTGAACCTTGGGAGCTCCTTGGGAGCTCATGCCAGTACTCTAATGTAGGTCTCTGTCTCTATCTTCATCTGTTGCCAGATGAAGGTTCTATGGTGATATTCAAGATGGTCATCAGTCTGACTATGGGACAAGGCTAGTTCAGGCACCCTCTCCTCTACTGCACAGGGTTTTAGCTGGGGACATTGCTGTGGACACCTGGGAACCCCTCTAGAGCCAAGCCTCTTGCCAACCCCGAAATGGCTCCCTTAATTAAGATATCTTCTTCCCTACTCCCATATCCATCCTTCTTCCATCTCAACCATCCCACTTCCCCAAGCTCTCCCCAACCTTCCCCTTCTCCCTTTTTTCTCCCCATCTCCCCTTGCCCCTACCACAACCCTGCTGCAATGCTCCCAACTTTTGCCTGGTGATCTTGTCTGCTTCCAATTTCCAGGAAAATCTATATTTTTTTCCTTTTGGGTTCACCTTATTACTTAGCTTCTCTAGGATTGCGAACTATAGGCTCAATGTCCTTTGTTTATGACTAGAATCCACTAATGAGTGAGTACATACCATATTCATCTTTTTGTGTCTGCGTTCTCACTCAGGATAGTGTTTTCTATTTCTATCCATTTGCATGCAGAGACGTTGACCAATAGAATCGAATTGAGGACCTGGATATTAACCCACAAACCTATGAACACCTGATTTTTGACAAAGAAGCTAAAATTATACAATGGAAGAAAGACAGCATCTTTAACAAATGGTGCTGGCTTAACTGGATGTCAACATGTAGAAGAATAAAAATAGATCCATATTTATCACCATGCACAAAACTCAAGTCCAAATGGATTAAAGACCTTAATATAAATCTGACCACACTGAACCTGATAGAAGAAAAAGTGGGAAGTAGACTGCAATACATGGGCACAGGAGACCACTTCTTACATATGACCCCAGTAGCACAGACAATAATAGCAACAATGAATAAATGGGACCTCCTAAAACTTAGAAGCTTCTGTAAAGCAAAGGACACAGTCATTAAGACAAAAAGGCATTCTACTGATGGGAGAAGATCTTCACAAAGCCCACATCAGACAAAGGTTTGATCTCCAAAATTTATAAAGAACTCAAGAAACTAGACATTAAAATTCTAAATAACCCAATTAAAAATGGGGTACTGAACTGAACAAAGAATTCTCTGATGTAGGTGTGTCTTCTATCTATCTGATGATTTCATTGGTTAATTAATAAAGAAACTGCTTGGCCTAATAGGTTAGAACATAGGTGGGCGGAGTAGACAGAACAGAATGCTGGGAAGAGGGAAGTGAGGCAGATGCCTTGGGCAATTGCCCCAACTCTCTTCTCTGAGAGCCAGTCCATGAAGCCAGCCACCAGGTCAGACTGCCATGCCTCTCCTCAGGGAGACAGACGCGATGAAGCTCTAGCCCAAGATGGACGTATGCTAGAATCTTCCAGGTAAGGTACCACTTCGTGGTGCTACACAGATTATTAGATATGGGTTAATCAAGATGTGAGTAAGATGCTGGAACTAATGGGTCAGGCAGTGTTTAAATGAATGCAGTTTGTGTGTTGTTATTTTGGGACATAAGCTAGGTAGGTGGCTGGGAGCTGGGCAGGAATGCAGCCTGCCGCTCACCACTACAATTCTCAACACAAGATTTTCAAATGGTCAAAAGATACTTAAGGACATGTTCAACTTCCTTAGCTATAAAGGAAATGCAAATCAAAACAATTTGAGATACCATCTTACACCTGTCAGAATGGCTAAAATCAAAAACACCAATGATAACCTATGCTGGAGAGGATGTGGAGTAAAGTGAACACTTATCCATTGCTGGTGGGAATGCAAACTTGTGCAACCACTTTGAAAATCAGTGTGGTGGTTTCTCAGAAAATTTGGAGTCATCCTGCCTCAGGACCAAGCAATACCACTCTTGGGAATTTACCCAAGAGATGCCCAATCATACTACAAAATCAAAGCATTTGTTCAACTATGTTCATATCAGCATTATTTGTAATAGCCAGAACCTAGAAACAACCTAGATGCCCTCAATGGAAGAATGGATAAAGAAAGTGTGGCACATCTACACATTAGAGTACTACTCAGTGGTAAAAAATTGTATTATTTTATATTTTACCATGAGGCCTGTGGCCTACCAGCAAGTTTTCAGCTGGTAGCTAGCATCTTTCCCCTTGGGTGGCTCCGTGGCATCTCCCTGACTCTGCCTTCTTTCTCCCAGCATTTAGTTTAGTTTTCCTGGCCTAGCTCCATTCTTCGAAGCCATTGGCCAAAGGCAGCTTCTTTATTGATTAACCAATAAAAGCAGTGTGGGAAGTCCTTCTGTATATGTATTGCTTTTATTGGTTAATGAATAAAGAAGCTATTTTGGCCAGTGACTTAGAAAGCTTGCCTGGAAGCTTGCCTGTAAGCCACAAGTCTCATGGTAAAATATAAAATAATAAAAATGGGTTAACAAAAGAAAAAAGATCTAGCTAGCAATATGTTTAACTGATTTTCCAAGCAGTGATTTAAATAATATAGTTTCTGTGTGATTATTTCAAGAGTTTCCATGGCCAGGAAATGAATAAGCAGCCTTCTACAACATTTATACAATATATACAGGCAATAAATACATCAACAATGTCTAGTCCATTTGTATTTAACAAATTTAGAGAAAATACCCCATTTCTATCCTACCTT
This sequence comes from Arvicola amphibius, assembly GCF_903992535.2. Lineage (NCBI taxonomy): Eukaryota > Metazoa > Chordata > Mammalia > Rodentia > Cricetidae > Arvicola > Arvicola amphibius. The sequence continues at coordinate 132,103,237 of NC_052065.1, read as the reverse complement.
GGTGAGTCCCTAGTCTTGTACATAATTTATTTTCAATCATAACTTGCTTTCTGCATATGGTAAACAAGGAAAACTATAACTATCTAGACTTTAACTCCCTCAGAGACTCAAGAAGGAAATAATATTAACTGAAAGCAGGATGTGCAAACAAGTAACTTCCAAAAAATGTGAGGAGTGAGAGAAATAGCTGGCTACCTGGACAATCATCCAAAGTTCCTCTCAACATTGGGTCATCTCTATCTTAGACCTACAGGTCTACCATATCTGACAGACTTTTCTGTGAATCAGGATAGTCTGAAGGGCTGTCCCTCCCTGTCTTGACAATGTTTGGTTATCACTCTCTTTTTTATCCTGCTTGTCTAATTAGGACAAAATACTGTCAGCAATCGAAGCAAGGACATTTTCTTGCCAAGTGACTTACTTTTGCCACAAAGAAAGTAAAGTCCATGTGGAGTTTCTTAAATGTCCTTTATTGTCTCTGAAATAGATTGGTGCTGCCAGGAGCAGACATGTCTCATTGTCAAAAAATATAGAAGAACCTATATTTTTTAAACATTTTAAATGCCATATTCTATGGATCTCTGAAATGTTTAAAGATGACATATCTGTATAAAATATATCTTTGTTCAGCCTTGAAAACATGCCTAATGTGACTACAAGTTTGATTATGCTAAGTTATTATCTACTAACCTACATTTTCTTATTATCCTAAACAGTTGGTAATAATAATTTTCTATGACTAGAAATTTGCATTACATTGTTAAATGAGTTATGTAGGTACAATACCTTGAATAGTAGAAATGTATGTACAGTATGTTCTAACAAAATTAACCTCAATATCCAAAATTTGTATACAATATACAAAAGTCCAGTCTAATATAAAGCATTTAAAACTAGTAGTTGCTTTTTAAAAGTAGATTCAATAACCTTTCTATTTTATTAGTAATGCAACCATGGGGTGATCCTCACTACAGAGCCTCTACAACACTTTTTAAACTGGAGCTTCTAAAAGTATGGGAGAATAGGGAGAAAGGCCTTCCAGAGAGGAACAAACAGAAAGTATATCAAACTGAAGGGAAGCTGGGGTGGATGTGGGAAATTTTTGAGCTATAGTAAACAGCTCATTAGTTGAAAACATTCTGATTCTCTTTTTAAGATAATGTTTTGCTCATCTTATGGACAAGCTACAGATGTGACTCTCCACACCTTTAATATTACAGAGATTCTAAATCAGGAAGAAACACAAATTGGTGAGATGAAACCTTCTCAAGCTATCCTTTGCCATAATCAAGGTATCACATTAATAAGAAACAGAAACCCTTCATTTGGAGTTATTGTAGTTTGTCATATCAGAGCCTGCCTGATGATTATTGACACTAAAAGCCTCACCAGAGTTCTACAATCTGCTTTAAGAAGCCTAAATCCATGGGATAATGACACCATTAACAATAATGACTTCTGAAAGGAGGTAAAGTAACTGTGATATTTCTGCAGCACAATAAAAATGGAAGATGTAAACTTGACAATGGGAATTAGTTCATTTTTTTAATACAACAGATGTTGTTTGACCTAGAAGAAGGAATAATATTATAGAATTGTTATGAGTCTGAAAGAAAAAAAATATGTCTAAAAATAAAACACAAATAGCAGCTGCTTTAATTGTCTTTCCAACATTTCAGGGTTAACAGCTTTTTCTTTTTCAGTTGGTTGTGATTTTCAAGGAGGCATTTGGAGAATACAACTATTTTTTTTTTAAAAAAAGAGCACATTCGCCATTTGTAACATTTGACCCTTTGGCACCAGGAGGTTTAACCATTTCAGTATGTCTATGTGTCTGGCATAATAATATGTAGATCATGAAATCTAGGAAACCCAATTTTTGAAAAAATATGTAGTATGTATTGGCTTTATTTTTATTTTTTTTCATGTTATTTTTGTATTTAAAAATTTTCATCTCCACCCCTCCTTCTCCTCCTTCCCTCCCCTCCCCTCCACCCATACCCCCCTCCCTCCCTTTTCCAGGCCAAGAAGCCATCGGGGTTCCCTACTCTATGTTAAGACCAAGGTCCTCCCAACTACCCCCAGGTCCAGGAAGGTGATCAACCAAGCTGACAAGGCTCCCACAGAGCCTGTCCATGCAGAAGAATCAAAGCCCAGCGCCAATGTCCTTGGCTTCTCAGTCAGCCTCCACCGTCGGCCACATTCAGAGAGTCCGGTTTGGTCTCATGTTCCATCAGTCCCATTCCAACTGGAGTTGGTGATCTCCCGTTAGTTCTGTCCCACCGTCTCCATGGGTGAACGCACCCCTCATGGTCCTGACTTTCTTTCTCATGTTCTCCCTCCTCATCAGCTTTATTTTGATTCTTTTTTTTTTTTTTTTACTTACTGTGGAACAGTGTCTTAAATGAAACCTGCCAGGATTTTACATGCACATATAGTGAAAGACTTGTCCTCCTTTCCCCTGCAAAGGAATCTGTTGCTATACACGAATTTCAGGCTTGTATTTGCTCCTATTCCCAATATTATACTGACTGAATAGACAACTAGAAACACCTCATAGCATTTTAGGTTGTGTCCTATCCATTTGCCTGTAGGAAGTAATTATTTGTAAGTAGTTCTTGACCCCTTCAAGTTCCTTCCAGTGAGATCCCGAGTCTCAGTGAGTATTCACAGCTTCCATGTCACCAATAATGGCATATTGTTGTATAAGAGCACCTGTTTGTTTTCCGACTACCCAGACTCCTGAAATAATCACACAGAAACTGTATTAATTACAACACTGCTTGGCCAATAACTCTAGTGTATTCCTAGCAAGCTCTTACATATTAAATCAACTAATTTCTATTATTTTATATTTTACCATGAGGCTTGTGACCTACTGGCAAGGTTCAAACTGGCAGCTCATGTCTTTCTCCTGTGACAGCTTCAAGGCTTCTCCTTGACTCACCCTCCTTTCTCCTAGCATTCAGTTTAATTTTCCCTGCCTAGTTCTGTTCTGCCCTGCTATAGGTCCAAAGCAGTGTCTTTATTCATTAACCAATAAAAGCAACGCATAGACAGAAAGACTTCCCACATCAGCATGTTCTTGCAGGTCCTGTTGCTATCTTTTGCCTCCTTGGCATTCTTGCTAATGGCTAATATGTGAGATTATTTTACCTTCTAAAAGCAGCTCCTAGTCTCTCACTAAACCTAGGTAAATGAAGATATACAAGGCTATTGTTTATCCTGCGTGGGCTGTGGCATAAAGCTCTTAAAATATCTCTGGAATAAATCTACTTTCCTCCATTCCTAAGTTCAGTACACATCTTGCCTGAATAATTTCTACTATTATTATATGTACATCATCTTTGATCCCTAAATCCACTGTCCATTTCGTAGCTGATGGGTTGTTTCAAGAATAGAAATATAGCCTAAACTTTCTGGCCATTCAGCAGGGGCTTCTCTCCCTGGCTACTGCCTTTCTCATCTTATCCCATCCCAGCTTGCCCCCAGGCACCCCTTTCTATCTGTGGGGTCATAGGATCCCCCAACTCAGCCTGCTTCGTGGCTGAGGGTCTGGGGACAAGGTGGTGAGTGCAACTGCTGAGAGAGTTTCTTTGTACCACTGAGCCTGCACTCAGCAAGCCCGCCCTTTTGTCTGTGAGGTCCCTTGCCAGCAAGTGGCCCTGATCCTGTACCAGAAGAGCTATCCAGAGAGGTGAGTGTTTGCTCGACCAGCTGGCCCGACACCCCGGAAAGGGAGCCCAGACCATTCAGCGGGGGCTTCTCTCCCTGGCTACTGCCTTTCTCATCTTATCCCATCCCAGCTTACCCCAAGATACCCCTGCCCATCTGCAGGGTCATAGGATCCTTCAACTCAGCCTGCTTCAGGGCTGAGAGTCTGGGGACAAAGTGGTGAGTGCAACTGCTGCAGGAGTTTCTTTGTTCCACTGAGCCTGTGCCAAGCAAGCCCGCCCTTTTGTTTGCAAGGTCCCTGTCCCAGCAAGGGGCCCTTATCCTGTACCATTAGAGCCATAAGGGAGGGGGAGAGGGAAGGGAGAAGGGAAAGACTGGGGAGATCTTGGGGGACTGGGAGGGTGGAGATGGAGGAAGGGCAGATATAGGAGCAGGGAAGAAGATATCTACATTAAGGGAGCCATTTTAGGGTTGGCAAGAGACTTGGCTCTAGAGGGGATCCCAGGTGTCCACCGGGTTGTCCCCAGCTAGGTCCTTGGGGAGCAGACGAGAGGGTGCCTGAACTGTCCTTGCCTCACTATCACACTGATGATCATCTCAAATATCACCATAGAATCTTCATCCAGCAACGGATGGAGATAGAGACAGAGACCCTCCCTCATCAGAGCAAGGACTGAGCTCCCAAGGTACAGTTGAAAGGCAGAAGAAGGGAGAAGATGAGCAAGAAAGTCAGGACTGCGTGGGGTTGGTCCACCCACTGAGGCAGTGTGCCTGTTCTAATGGAAGCTCACCAAATCCAGCTGGACAGGGATTGAACAAGCATGTGATCAAACCGGACTTTCTGATTGTGGCTGACAATGGGGGCTGACTGAGAAGCTATTGATAAATGCACTGGGACTTGTTTTTACTGAATGTACTGGCTTTTTGGGACCCTAGTCTATTTGGATGCACAGCTTCCTAGGACTAGATGTAGGGGGGAGGGCCTTGGACTTTCCCCAGAGCATGGTTCCCTGCCCTCTCCCAAGCAGGGAGGGGGTGGGAGGAGGGTGAGTGGGGAAGGAGCGGGAGGGGAATGGGAGGAGTGTAAGAAGTATAAATTTTTAGTGGAAAATTAAAAAAAAAAGAATAGAAATCTAGCCACTTACAGCATTGATTGAATGAAACTTTTCAATAACTATTTGTTTCTGGGATGATAATTCAAATATCTTCAATGATTTTATTGTTAATTTGCTGCCTATTTCTGTAGCTTCATTTCTTGCTAAACTTGGATTTGTAAACTGATTAAACATGTCCTATTTTTACCCATCTCCAAGCTCTTGGTCATGAATTGTACCTGTGTAGACTCTCCATGTTTCCTCCACTTCTTCTCTTGTTTATGTTGTGAAATAGTGACTTTACCACTCTTTGTAATGGAATACTCCATGTTATTTCCTGAAGTCTTGACTTTGAGCTGAAGACATGACTTCAGTCTAGACTCAAATACACCTATTTAGGATTTTTCCAAAAACATTGAATGTTCAAATATGTTTACATATACATGAAAAATGAGCCCCAGTCCTGAAACCCATTTCTTAAACTTTTGTATATAACTGGACAAGTCTCTCTTGCCCACTAGTTACCGAATAACAACTCAAAGGCTTATATTAATTTTAAGTGTTTGGCTGATAACCCAGGCTTCTTACTGGGTATCTCTACATACAAATTAACCCATTTCTAATAATCTGTTTATTTACAAATGTCCCTTGGCTTACCAGTAATGAATGCTCTGGCATCTTACTCCTTCAGCAACTGCTAGTAATTCCCTGGCTCTTCCTTCTTTCTCCCTGTTTCTCTGCATTTCCTATCTAGATATATTCTGACCTACCATAGGCTAAAGAACCTTCTTTTTAAACTAATGGTAATAAGACATATTCACAGCATACCAAAAGGCGTCCTACGTTATCCCCCCTTTTTTGTCTAATTAAAAAGAAAGGCTTTAACTTTAACATAGTAAGATTACACTTAATGAAACAGGTATCAAGTGAGAATTACAGTTACAATATTTAGTCTATTTGTATTTGGCAAAATTAAAGAAAATATATTCTATTATTTATTCTGTTTTTTGAGTCTAAAGTTTGATATATAATTTATCTTTTATCATTAATATGTAAAACTATAATTATAATTATCTACTCTTCAACTCCATGAAAGATCCCAGAAGGATATAATATTACTTGAGTAAAAAAGAAGTGCATTGTAACAACTTCTAAAACTCTAGAAATTACAGAGATATATGGATGCCTGGACAGTCACCAAGAGTTCTTCAACATTGGGGCATCAATCTTCAGCCTATAGGCCTACAGTATCTGGCAGATTTCTCAGTGAAGCTGAACATCTGAAGGATTGTTCTGATTATTTTTGGCAAAATTGATCAATCTCTTTCTTTTGTGTTATGCAGAATGTCTGGAAGACTCTTCCATGAAACAGGAAACTTGAATGACTGCCCCACCTTGTTTTGACACTTTCAGCAGTCATTTTCCTGTGAGCCCTGCACTTCCAGTTTATATAACAAATTGTTAGGCAGTCCAGGCAAGAGCAGTTTTTTTACTCAACTAACCTTGCCACATTGAAAGCAAACTACATAAGATACTTCTTCAATGCCTGTCATCCTCTTGAAATAATTGGGTGCTGCCAGGAACAGATGTGTCTCATTGTTGAGAAAAATCTAAGTTATTAAAACATTTTAAATGCCACATTGTGTAGGTCTTTGAAGTGTTAGAATGTTACCTATCCATCTAAAATATATCTTTGAATATCTAGAAAACCTAGCTAACATGTCTATAAGTTTGACTATTATTGATGACTATTGATTTGTATTGCTTAATTATACATTACATTTTTAAATCAGCTGCATAGGCACAATACCTTAACTAAGAGTAAAAATATATACACATACTATTACAAAATATACTTTAAGTCTCTATCAATAAACCAAAATCTATAGCAAGATAAAGTATTTTGAGATTAACAGTTGTTTTTTAACTAAAGTAGATTCAATAATCTTTTAATCATCTCAATATCATATCTTTTTTCTTTAGAAAGAGATTGACTATGACCATTAATCATTTATAACCAATCCTCTTTAAATGAAGCAATCATTTGTAGACAATATTTTTTTTCATTTTTTCTCATTTTTTTTATTAAAAATTTTCATCTCCTCCCCTCCTCCTCCCACTCCCCACCACTCCCTTCCACCCATACCCCCCACTCCCTCCCTCTCCAAGCCAAAGAGCCATCAGGGTTCCCTTCACTATGTTAAATCCAAGATCCTCCCAACTCTTCCTAAGTCTAGGAAGGTGAGCAACCAAACTGACAAGGCTCACAGTGAGCCCGTCTATGCTGTAGAGTTCAAGCTCATCACCATTGTCCTTGGTTTCTCAGTCCTGCTACACCATCAGCCACATTCAGAGAGTCCAGTTTGGTCCCCTGTTCCATCAGTCCCATTCCAACTGGACTTGGTGGTCTCCCGTTAGATCTGTCCCACCGTCTCAATGGGTGAACACACCCCTCACGGTCCTGACTTCCTTGCTCATGATCTCCCTCCTTTTGCTCCTCATCAGGACCTTGGGAGCTCAGTCCGGTGCTCCTATGTGGGGCTCTGTCATTTTCTCCATCCATCGCCAGGTGAAGGTTCTATGGTGATATGCAAGATATTCATGAGTATGGCCATAGGATCTGGACATTTCTGGCACCCTCTCCTCAGCTGCCCAAGGAACTAGCTGGGAGTGTCTTCCTGGACACCTGGGAACCCCTCTAGAGTGAAGTCTCTGCCAACCCTAGAATGGCTCCCTTAATTAAGATATATAATTCCTTGTTCCCATATCCACCCTTCCTATATCCCAACCATCCTATTCTCCCAAGCTCTTCCCATCCTCCACTTCACACTTTTCTCTCCCCATTCACCCATCGCCCCAACCCACCCCACCCCCAAGTTCCCATTTTTTTGTCCGGCAATCTTGTCTACTTCCAATATCCAGGAGATTAACTATATGTTTTTCTTTGGATTCACCTTCTTATTTAGATTCTCTAAAATTTTTTTACGAATTATAGGCTCGATGTCCTTTATTTATGGCTAGAAACCAATTATGAGTGAGTACATCCCATGTTCATCATTTTGGGCCTGGGTTACCTCACTCAGGATGGTGGTTTCTATTTCCATCCATTTCATGCAAAATTCAAGATGTCATTGTTTTTTACCGCCGAGTGGTACTCTAATATGTATATATTCCACACTTTCTTCATCCATTCTTCCACTGAGGGCATCTAGGTTATTTCCAGGTTCTGGCTATTACAAATAATGCTGCTATAAACATAGTTGAACAAATGCTTTTGTAATATGATTGGGCATCTCTTTGGTAAATTCCCAACAGTGGGATTGCGGGTCCTGGGGTAGGTTGATCCCAAATTTCCTGAGAAACCTCCACACTGCTTTCCAAAGTGGTTGCACAAGTTTGCATTCCCACCAGCAATGGATGAGTGTACCCCTTACTCCACATCCTCTCCAGCAAAGGCTATCATTGGTGTTTTTGATTTTAGCCAATCTGACAGGGGTAAGATGGTATCTCAATGTTGTTTTGATTTGCATTTCCCTGATTGCTAAGGAAGTTGAGCATGCCCTTAAGTGTCTTTTGGCCATTTGAAATTCTTCTGTTGAGAATTCTCTGTTCAGTTCTGTGCCCCATTTTTTAATTGGGTTAATTAGCATCTTAAAGTCTAGTCTCTTGAGTTCCTTATATATTTTGGAGATCAGACCTTTGTCTGTTGCGGGGTTGGTGAAGATCTTTTCCCAGTCAGTAGGCTGCCTTTTTGTCTTAGTGACAGTGTCATTTGCTTTACAGAAGCTGCTCAGCTTCAGGAGGTCCCATTTATTCAATGTTGCCCTTAATGTCTGTGCTGCTGGGGTTGTACATAGGAAGTGGTCTCCTGTGCCCAAATGTTGTAGAGTACTTCCCACTTTCTCCTCTAACAGGTTCAGTGTGTTCAGATTGATATTGAGGTCTTTAATCCATTTGGACTTGAGTTTTGTGCATGGTGATAGATACGGATCTACTTTCATTCTTCTACAGGTTGACATCCAGTTATGCCAGCACCATTTGTTGAAGATGTTTTATTTCTTCCATTGTATGCTTTTAGCACCTTTATCGAAAATCAGGTGTTCATAGCTTTGTGGGTTAAGATCCGGGTCTTCTATTCGATTCCATTGGACGACTTCTCCATTTTTATGCCAGTACCAAGCTGTTTTCAATACTGTAGCTCTGTAATAGAGTTTGAAGTCAAGGATGCTAATGCCTCCAGAAGTTCCTTTATTGTATAAGATTGTTTTGGCTATCCTGGGTTTCTTGTTCTTCCATATAAAGTTGATTATTGTCCTCTCAATATCCGTGAAGAATTTTGATGAAATCTTTAAGGGGATTGCATTAAATCTATAGATTGCCTTTGGTAGTATTGCAATTTTTACTATGTTGATCCTCCCAATCCAAGAGCAAGGGAGATCTTTCCATTTTCTGGTATCCTCTTCAATTTCTTTCTCCAAAGACTTAAAGTTCTTGTCAAATAGGTCTTTCACTTCCTTGGTTAGAGTTACCCCAAGATCTTTTATGCTATTTGTGGCTATCATGAAAGGTGACGTTTCTCTGATCTCTTTCTCTGCTTCCTTATCCTTTGCATATAGGAGGGCAAGTGATTTTTTGGAGTTGATCTTGTATCCTGCCACCATACTAAAGGAGTTTATCAGCTGTAGGAGTTCTTTGGTGGAGTTTTTCGGGTCGCTTATGTACACTATCATATCATCTGCAAATAATGAAAGTTTAACTTCTGCTTTCCAATTCGAATCCCCTTGATCCCCTTGTATTGTCTTATTGCTATTGCTAGAACTTCAAGCACTATATTGAAGAGATAAGGAGAGATTGGACAGCCTTGTCGTGTTCCTGAATTTAGTGGGATGGCCTTGAGTTTCTCTCAATTTAATTTGATGTTAGCAGTTGGCTTGCTGTAAATAGCCTTTATTATATTTAGGAATGACCCTTTTATCCTTAATCTCTCCAAGACCTTTATCATAAAGGGGTGTTGAATTTTGTCAAATGCTTTTTCAGCATCTAATGAGATGATCATTTGGTTTTTATCCTTCAGTTTATTTATATGATGGATTACATTGATAGATTTTCATATGTTGAACCAGCCCTGCATCTCTGGGATGAAGCCTACTTGATCATAGTGGACAATTTTTCTAATGTGTTCTTGGATTCGGTTTGCCAGTATCTTATTGAGAATTTTTGCATTGATGTTCATGAGTGAGATTGGCCTGTAATTCTCTTTCTTGGTTGAGTCTTTGTGTGGTTTAGTTATCAGGGTAAGTGTAGCTTCATAAAAAGAATTTGGCAATGACTAATCTGTTTCTATAGTATGAAATACATTAAGGAGTATAGGTATTAGGTCTTCTTTGAAGTTCTGGTAGAATTCTGCATTGAAACCATCTGGTCCTGGCCTTTTTTTGTTAAGGAGGTTTCTGATAACAGTTTCTAATTCTTCACGAATAACAGGACTATTTAGATTGTTCACCTGGTCCTGGTTTAACTTTGGTATATGGTAATTATCTCAAAAAGTGTACATTTCTTTTACATTTTCCAATTTTGTGGCATACAGGCTTTTGTAGTAAGATCTAATGATTCTGTGAATTTCCTCTGTGTCTGTGGTTATGTCCCCCTTTTCATTTCTAATCTTATTAATTTGTTTGTTCTCTCTCTGCTGTTTGATTAGTTTGGCTAGGGGTTTGTCAATCTTGTTGATTTTCTCCAAGAACCAGCTTTTTGTTTCATTGATTCTTTGGATTGTTTTCTGTGTTTCTATTTTGTTGATTTCTGCCCTCAGTTTGATAATTTCCAGTCTTATACTCCTCCTAGGTGAATCTGCTTCTTTCTTTTCTAGAGCTTTCAGGTGTGCTGTTAAGTCTCCAATGTGTGCTTTCTCTGTTTTTTTTAAGTGGGCACCTAGTGCTATGAATTTTCCTCTTAGCACTGCTTTCATAGTGTCCCATAGGTTTGAGTATGTTGTGTCTTTATTTTCATTAAATTCATGAAATACTTTAATTTCTTTCTTTATTTCTTCCTTGACCCAGGTGTGGTTCAGTAGTTGACTGTTCAGTTTCCATGAGTTTGTGGGCTTTCTGGGGGTAGCATTGTTGTTGAATTCTAATTTTAATTCATGGTGATCCGATAAGATGCAGGTGGTTACTAATACGTTTTTGTAACAGTGGAAGTTTGCTTTGTTACCGAGTTTGTGGTCAATTTTCGAAAAGGTTCCATGAGCCACAGAGAAGAATGTATATTCTTTCCTGTTTGGGTGGAATGGTCTATAGATGTCTGTTAAGTCCATTTGGTTCATTACCTCTATTAAGTCTCTTAATTCTCTGTTAGGTTTCTGTCAGATTGACCTGTCCATTGGTGAGAGAGGAGTGTTGAAGTCTCCCACTATCAGTGTGTTTGGTTTGATTGCTCCCTTAAGTTCTAGTAATGTTTGTTTTACATAAGTGGGTGCTTTTATATTACGGGCATAGATATTCAGGATTCAGACTTCATTTTGAAGGATTTTTCCTGTTATGAGTATAAAGTTTCCCTTTCCATCTCTTCTGATTGATTTTAGTTTGAAGTCAACTTTGTTAGAAATTAGTATGGCCACACTGGCTCGTTTCTTAGGTCCATTTGCTTGATAAACCTTTTCCCAACCCTTTCCTCTGATTAGATGTTTGTATTGTGGTTGAGGTGTGTTTCTTATAAACAGCAGAATGTTGGATCCTGTTTTTCGTATCCAATCTCTTAGCCTGTGCCTTTTTTTTTTTTTTTTGGTTTTTCGAGACAGGGTTTCTCTGCAGCTTTTTTAGAGCCTCTCCTGGAACTAGCTCTTATAGACCAGGCTGGCCTCGAACTCACAGAGATCTGCCTGCCTCTGCCTCCCGAGTGCTCTGATTAAAGGCGTGTGCCACCACCGCCCGGCTAGCCTGTGCCTTTTTATAGGTGAATTGAGTTCATTGATATTAAGTGATATTAATGACCAGTGGTTGTTAACTCAGCTTGTCATTTTTTATTTGGTAGTAGAGATTGTGTGTTTCCTTTCTTTGAGATGTGCTGGTGAAGGGTGGCTAGATGTCTGAGTTATTTTGGGCAATGCTGGACTCCTTTGTTTGTGATTTTCCTTCTATTACTTTCTGTAAGACTGGATTTGTCGCTACGTATTGCTTAAATTTGTTTTTATCTTGGAATATTTTGTTTTCTCCATTTATAGTGAATGACAGCTTGGCTGGGTATAGTAATCTGGGCTTGCATCCACAGTCTCTTAGTTTCTGCAAAACATCTATCCAGGACCTTCTGGCTTTCATGGTTTCCATAGAGAAGTCAGGTGTTAGTCTGATAGGTTTACCTTTATATGTTACTTGACTTTTTTCCTTTGCAGCTCTTAATATTCTTTCTTTATTCTGTATGTTTTGTGTTTTAATTATTATATGGTGAGGGGATTTTTTTTTTGATCCAGTCTATTTGGTGTTCTGTACGCTTCTTGAACCTTAACAGGAATATCTTCTTTAGGTTTGGGAAGTTTTCTTCTATAATTTTATTAAGTATATTTTCTGGACCATTGAGCTGTAATTCTTCTCCTTCTTCTATGCCTATTATTCTTAGGTTTGGTCTTTTTATTGTGTCCCAGATTTCCTGAATGTTTTTTGATGAGAATTTGTTGGATTTGCTGTTTTCTTTGATCAGTGCGTTTATTTTCTCTATGGTATCTTCAGAATGTGAGATTTTTTCTTCTATCTCTTGTATTTTGTTTGTTATGCTTGTTTCTGTAGTCTCTGTTCATTTACATAGATTTTCCATATCCAGCTGGCCCTCAGTTTGTGTTTTCTTCCTTGCCTCCATTTCAGTTTTCAAGTCTTGCACTGTTTCCATTATCTGTTTGATTGTTTTTTCTTGGTTTCCTAGGATATCATTTACGGATTCACTCAATTCTTCAAACTTTTTGTTATTCTTCTTGTCCATTTCCTTAAGGGAGTTTTCCACCTCCTGTTTAAGGGACTCTATTGCTTTCATAAAATCAATTTTTTTCTACTTCTTCTTGATTAGTGTGTTCAAGTCCTCCTGTTATAAGTTCGCTGGGTTCTGGTGCTTTCATGTTGTTTTTCAAATTGTTGGAGGAATTCTTGCATTGGCGCCTGCCCATTTCTTCCTCTGAATAATCCCCTTTGGGTCTTCTTTTAGAAGTTCAATTCACGCCAATGAATTTAATTCACTCACCCCAATGAATGATGGATCTTCTGGTAGACCGTCAGGTCTCCTTGCTGGCCAAGTGGCTCACTGACAAAGGGCCTACCTTGCTGGAGGCAGGCTATTGAAACAGGGGACCTCCCACGGCCTGGGTGCACTCAATTCCTGGTCCTGGCACCCAAACAGGCTGAGCTGTGGGATTTTGTGGCCCCAAAGATGGGAGGATGAAGCGTGGGGGGGGGTTCTGGGTGCAAGCTGGGAAGGGACAGGAAGAGAATGGCAGTATCTGGGGAGAATAACCCCTGCAGGAAGAGCAGGAAGTGTGTGTGTGTGGGGGGTTGGGGAATGTTGGTGGTCCCTCTCTGGGCGGCTCCCGCGGTTCAGGCACTCACTCACCCCAATGAATGATGGATCTTCTGGTAGACAGTCAGGTTTCCTTGCTGGCCAAGCAGCTTGGTGACAAAGGGCCTTCCTTGCTGCAGGCAGGCTATTGAAGCAGGGGACCTCACACTGACCTGGGTGCACTCAATTCCCGGTCCTGGCACCCAAACAGGTTGCGCTGTGGGATTTTGTGGCCCCAAAGACGGGAGGATGAAGCTGGGGTGGGGTGGGGGGGTTCTGGGTGTAAGCTGGGAAGGGACAGGAAGAGAGAAGCAGTATCCGGGGAGAATAACCCCTGCAGGAAGAGCAGGAAATGTGTGTGAGGGGGTTGGGAAATGTTGGTGGTCCCTCTCTGGGCAGCTGCCTTGGTTCAGGCACTCACTCACCCCAATGAATGATGGATCTTCTGGTAGACAGTCAGGTCTCCTTGCAGGCCAAGCAGCTCTCTGACAAAGGGCCTACCTTGCTGCAGGCAGGCTATTGAAACAGGGGACCTCCCACTGGCCTGGGTGCACTCAATTCCTGGTCCCAGCGCCCAAACAGGCTGGGCTGTGGGATTTTGTGGCCCCAAAGACGGGAGGATGAAGGGGGGAGGGGGGGTTCTGGGTGCAAGCTGGGAAGTGACCTGTAGACAATATTTTGAGAATTTGGCATAGTTTTCAATATTACGTCCTGTTGATTGAGGATGCTTATAATCTTATGGGAATTCTGAGATAATTTATAATTATGGTTAAATCTTGGCTTTAGTTTGTGAAGCTGCATCGTTTCAGCCAGTTGCCGTGAAACTGTTCTGGATGTTGGATCACCTGGGCCATTGCTCCCATAGAGATCTCTCAGGGGGTCTTACTTGATCATCCATATTATCCTGGGAGGAATCCACAGCTTCTTACCTTGTGTGGAAATAAAAGCAGAACCTCTTTTCTTAAACAACATATCTTTAGACCCAAATTTTGAAGTCAAGATACCTTTATGTTGGTTTAGCTTAGCAACCCTCATAATCAAGTGCCTCTCTGTAGTTAGCTCATTAACAGTCAAAAAATTCAAAGAAAACACAATAGTATACATAATCCAAACTCTGTGTATTTTCCATCTCTACGTACCTTTTTTATTACTTTTATTTTTTCCTTAAAGATTTTGTTTTTATTTAAAACTATTTATTTCTATAACTGCCTATATGCATTTTCTTTCTTTCTTAAACCTGCTTACATATATTTTTTAAACACGCTGTGACCCATTTAGAGATTTCTTTTTTGTCTGAATCTGTTTTTATTGTTCATCTGTAATCATTTTCTGACCAAGAGAGTTTTTTAGAATGTTAATCAGGCATGGCTAGGAACACAGTTGTGGCTTTGGCTGTTGACTCCACCCTGTTAATCTTTCCAACATGGCAAAGGTATGATCACCACCAGTTCTGGGAGCCATTCTCACCTCTCCAACTCTAGGAAGTTTTTGTGTCCGCACTGTTTACCAGAAGCATGTTGTTTGCCACTCATAAACACCATTTATGTGTTTTTCAGCAGGGCCTCTCAAAAGAGGGGATGTTTAGCTGTTTCACTGCTAACACTGAACCAGAAAACCATCTCTTAAAGGAGCCTCACCTCTTCTTGCCTCCAGAGACTACTGAAGAGAAGATGGTTACTAGGAAGCTGCATGTGACTCTGTTTTTGTGTGTTTAGATTCTTTTTAAAGCCTTATGTAGAAATTCCTGACTCATGTTGGCTTGCCATTTGTAACTGAATGTTTCTCTGTTGTATGCTAGTTCCTGAATAACCACTCAGAGGCTTATATCAATTTTAAATGTTTGACTGATGGCTCAGGCTTCTTACTGACTAAATCTGTATATAAATTAAACCATTTCTAATAGTCTATATATCACCATGTGCCAATTGGCTTACTGGTAATGCTTTGGTATCTTACTTCTCCAGTGGCTACTAGCATCTCCCTGACTCGGCCTTCTTTCTCCCTCTATCTGTTTGAATTTTTTGCCTAGCTGTATTTTACCCTGCAATAGGATAAAACGGCTTCATTATTAATCAGTGGTAATAAAATAAATTCACAGCATACAGAGGGGTATCCTACATAAGTCATATTAAACTTCAAAGTTTAACTCTCATAATGGAGATAACTAAGTAGAATGTGATTTTTCCTCATGAACCTTTGTTATGATCACTGCCACATTATCAAAGGTCACCTTCCTAATAATCCTTGTGGTGAATCACCATGATGTTTAGTGCTTTTATTTGTCTGTTATTTTTCTTAGCCCAGCTTTGGGAAGATGTAGGGGAATTATCTAAGAGAAACTTCTCTGTCACTATTTGGCAGTAAATCCAGGCCTGGTATAGACTTGGCAGAATATCCTGCAACGCCATTTCTCCTTCATCAGCATCAGAACTAAGCATTTATTCGATTTCATACTACATTCCAATTTTGTTAAGAAGCCTGGTACCATTCCTACACTTTATTCTGTGTTAGAATAGAACCTGTGCCTACCTCTCTCACCACAATTGTTATAGGAATTTCAAATTAGTGTAGCTGTCTGTCTCTCTGCTATCTTGAGGTCACATTGAGGGCCAACACTAAACCCTGAATTGTGCTTTATTATTGTCCTATTCATTAAATAAAGAATTCATGGTTTCTACCCAGCAGGTTAGAAGGTTGTCTGTTACTGTGGGTACCAAAAGTAGTTGTGTCAGTGGAGAAAAAAACTAATGGGGTACAACTTCAAGGGGTTGCAATGAATGGGCCACCCACACCTCTGTACAATGACCCTGGTTCTTTCCTCTCTCTAAAAATGAGGAACTACTGCATAAATGATGACCCGTGGTAGCCTTTCTTAGTTAATAGTGAATGAACTGTTTAAGAAGTGTGAATTTTAAGCTTATTTTTCCACTAAAGTATCTCCACAAGCAGCTTGGTCTATGAAATAGTTGATATGGGACAATATTGCTGAGACAATTTAATATTCCAGAGCAGGTGCTGAATTCTCTTCCTGCTCCTATTTCCTGTGGCTCCCACAGACCATCCCCTTCTAGCCTCCCTCTCCCTATTCATTAGTGTATCCCAGCCTCCAACTCCAACATGTTCTCCCTACTACCCAAATGGACACTCCTACCAAGGCAACATGTTGGCTGAAGGCAGATCCATATCTCTCCTGCTGCTCCTGAGATCTAGTCCTCCCCAGTTTCATTTCCCAGCTCTGTTACAGGCACCTGCTGTGGTTCCCATGTCCTCACTGGCCCCTTCCCCCAGGGATCACAAAGACCTTCTCCAATAGCCTTCCTTCCTCTGACTCATCCCATTATTCCCAGCCTCCAACACCACCAGGCATTCTCTGTGAACACACCAGATGGGCAGGCCAGGAAAATAAAAAAAGCACATAGTTATCACACTCCCTGAAAATCCAGAGAGGAATCAAAAACCAAGGGAACAAAGCATTCAACAAAGAAAAATTCAGAACTCAATCCCTAGACCTATAACCATCCCAAACCCAGATGCCTAAACACCAGCATAAAGGCACATTAACAGCCAGGGCAATGTATCTCCACAAGAGCCCAGCTATCCTACCACAGCAGGTTCTGAATATTCTAACACATCTGAAGTACAAAAAGACCCTAAAACCAAATATATGAAGATGGAAAATGTCCTTAAAAAGAAAAAGAGTAAACCCCTTAAAGAAATACAGAAAATCAGTAACAAAAATGGAGGAAATTATTAAAGTTCTTTTAAAAATCCATGAAAACATAAAAAAAAGTTGAGGAAATATTGTTCAAAACCTGAAAATGGAAATTGAATCAATAAAGCAAACACAAACTGAGGGAATTCTGGAAATGAAAACTTTAGGAATTTGAATAAGAACTATGGAGATAAGCTTCACTAACCAAATACAAGAGATGGAAGAGAAGATCTCAGGCACTGAAGATACAATAGAGATAAATGAACACATAAGTCAAGAAAAATGTTAATTCCCCAAAACTCCTGATATAAAACATCTAGGAAATCTGGGACACTATAAAAAGTCCAAACCTAAGAATAATAGGTATAGAGGAGGGAGAAGAAACCTAATGCAAATGTCTTCAACAAAATCATAGAAAAAATTTCCTAACCTGAAGAAGGAGATGTCTATAAAGGCACTAGAATCACATAGAACACTTAATAGATTGGACAGGAAAAGAAAGTCCCTTAGCCACATAGTAATCAAAACAACAAACATACAGAGAAAGAAAGAATAATAAAAGCTGCAAAGGGAAAAGACCAAGTAATATATAAAGGAAGACCTATTAGAATAACACGTAACTTCTCAATGCAGACTCTGAAAGCCAGAAGGACCTGGACAGATGTGCTGCAGACTCTAAGAAACCACAGATGCCAGCCTGCTATATCCAACACCTTTAATCACCATATACAGAGTAAATAAGATAGACCAAGATAGAGTCAAATTTAAACAATTTACATCTATAAATCCAGCCCTACAGAAGATGCTAGAAGAAAAACTCTAACCTAAGAAGGTCAACTACCCTTATGAACACACAGGAAATAATCTTATGCAAGCAAAACCCCAAAAAAGGAAACACACACAAATATACAATCACCACCACCACCACCACCAACAAAATAACAAGAACCAACAATCATTGGTCATTAATACCTGTAATATCAATGGCTTCAATTATTTAATAAAAGACACTGGCTAACAAAATGGATGAAAAAACAGGATCCATCCTTCTGCTGCATACAAAGAAGCATACCTCCACATCAAAACTAAACATTATCTCAGCATAAAGGGTTGGAAAAAGATATTCCCAGCAAGTGGACCTAAGAATCAAGTTGGTGTAGCCATTTTATTATTGAACAAAAAGACTTTACACCAATATCAGTCAAAATAGATAGGGAAGGACACTACATACTCATCAAAGGAAAAACCTACCAAGATGACATTTCAATTCTTAACATCTATGAACAAAATACAAGGCCATACACATTTATAAAAAATGTTACTCCTTCTTCAAGGCCATAAGATCCCCCAGCTCAGCCCTTTTGGGTGCTGGGTTTGGAGTGGTGAACGCAATCGGGTGGGATTTCCTTTGTTTCAATAGCCTGCCTGCAATGTAGGCCTTTTGTCTGCGAGGTCCCTGACCAAAAAGGGGCTCTGATCCTGTACCAGAAGATCCATCAGAGGGGTGAGTGAGTTCCTGGCCTGCAGCAGAAGCCAAGGAGATGAAGCACAGACATTCCTCAACCTTCTATACTTCCTGGTCATTCTTCAGGGGCTACTCTCCCTGGCTACTGCCTCTCTCTTCCTATCCCATCCCAGTTTGCACCCAGGAAACCCCTTCCTTCTTCCTCCCATTTTTGGGGCCATTAGATCCCCCAGCTCAGCCTGTGTGGGTGCTGGGATGGGGTAGTAAGTGCAACCGGGCAGGAGTTCCTTTGTTTCAATAGCCTGCCTGCAGCAAGGTAGCAAGGGGAAATGATCCTGTACCAGAAGATCCATCAGGAAGGATTCAGAGGATGAGATTGGGAGGCACCAATGCAAGAATCCCTCCAACAATCTGAAAAACAACATGAAAACACCGGAACCAGTGAACTTGCAACAAGAGGACTTGAACACCCTAATCAAGAAGAAGTAGAAAAAGTTGACTTTATGAAAGTGATAGAGATAAACTGGAGGTGGAAAACTCCCTTAAAGAAATGGATGCGAAGAATACCAAAGAGTATGAAGAAATGAGTAAATCCGTAAATGATATCGTAGGAAACCAAGAAAAAACAATCAAATAGATAATGGAAACAGTTCAAGACTTAAAAACTAAAATGGAGGCAATAAAGAAAACATAAACTGAGGGCCAGCTGGATATGGAAAATTAGGTAAATGAACAAAGATGACAGAAACAAGCATAACCAACAGAATACAAGAGATAGAAGAAAGAATCTCTGATTCTGAAGACACCATATAGAAAATAAACGCACTGATCAAAGAAAACAGCAAATCCAACAAATTCTCATCACAAAACATTCAGGAAATCTGGGACACAATAAAAAGATCAAACCTAAGAATAATAGGGGTAGATGAAGGAGAAGAATTACAGCTCAAAGGCCTAGAAAATATATTCAATAAAATTATACAAGAAAACTTTCCCAACCTAAAGAAAGATATTCCTATGAAGGTTCAAGAAACATACAGAACACCGAATAGACTGGATCAAAAAAAAAATCCCCTCACCATATAATAATTAAAACACAAAACATACAGAAGAAAGAAAGAATATTAAGAGCTGCAAAGGAAAAAGGTCAAGTAACTTATAAAGGTAAACCTATCAGACTAACACCTGACTTCTCTATGGAAACCATGAAAGCCATAAGGTCCTGGATAGATGTTTTGCAGAAACTAAGAGACCATGGATGCAAGCCCAGACTATCATACCCAGCAAAGCTTTCATTCACTATAAATGGAGAAACCAAAATATTTCAGGATAAAAACAAATTTAAACAATATATAACGAGAAATCCAGTCATACAGAAAGTAATAGAAGGAAAATCACAAACCTAGGAGTCCAACAATGCCCACAATAACTCAGACATCTAGCGACCCTTCACCAACACAACTCAAAGAAGGGAAGCACACAAACTCTATTACCAAAAATAAAAATAAAAATAACCAGAGTTAACAACCATTGTTCATTAATATCACTTAATATCAATGGACTCAATTCACCTATAAAAAGGCACAGGCTAAGAGATTGGATATGAAAACAGTATCCAACATTCTGCTGTTTATAAGAAACACACCTCAACCACAAAGACAGACATCTACTCAGAGTAAAGGGTTGGGAAAAGGTTTTTCAAGCAAATGGACCTAAGAAACAAGCCAGTGTGGCCATACTAATTTCTAACAAAGTTGACTTCAAACTAAAATTAATCAGAAGTGATGGAGAGGGCCATTTTATACTCATAACAGGAACAATCCATCAGGATGAAGTATCAATCCATCAGGATGAATATCGATGCCCCTAATATAAAAGCATCCACTTATGTAAAGGAAACATTACTAGAACTCAAGGCAGCCATCAAACCACACAAACTAATAGTAGGAGACTTCAACACTCCTCTCTCACCAATGGACAGGTCAATCAGACAGAAACCTAACAGAGACATAAGAGAATTAATGGAGGTAGTGAATCAAATGGACTTAACAGACATCTATAGAACACTCTACCCAAATAGGAAAGAATATGACTTCTTCTCTGCAGCTCATGGAAACTTCTCTAAAATTGACCACATACTTGGCAACAAAGCAAACTTACAGATACAAAAAATATTAGTAACCACGTGTGTCTTATCAGATCACCATGGAATAAAGTTAGAATTTAACAATAATTCTACTCCTAGAAAGCCTACAAACTCTTGAAAGTTGAAACCACCCCTGGGTCAGGGAAGAAATAAAGAAAGAAATTAACATCTTCCTTGAATTCAATGAAAATAAGACACAACATACCCAAACCTATGGGACAGTATGGAAGCAGTGCTAAGAGGAAAGTTCATAGCTCTAAGTGCCCACATTAAAAAATGGAGAAAGATCACATTAGAGACTGAACAGCACAGCTGAAAGTTCTAGAAAAAAAAGAAACAGACTCACCCAGGAGGAGTGATGATTGGAAATAATCAAACTGAGGGCTGAAATCAACAAAATAGAAACTCAGAAAACAATCCAAAGAATCAATGAAACAATGAGCTGGTTCTTGAGAAAATCAACAAGATTGACAAACCTTTATCCAAACTAATCAAAAGGCAGAGAGAGAACATGCAAATTAACAAGATCAGAAATAAAAAGGGGGACATAACAACAGACACTGAGGAAATCCAGAGAATCATTAGGTCTTATTACAAAAGCTTATATGCCACAAAGTTGGAAAATGTAATAGAAATGGACTTGTTTTTAGATAAGTACCATTTACCAAAATTCTATCAAGACCAGGTGAACAATTTAAAGAGACCTATATTTCGTGAGGAAATAGAAGCTGTCATAAAAAAAACCTCTCAACCAAAAAAAGCCCAGGACCTGATGGTTTTAATGCAGAAATTTATCAGAACTACCAAGAAGATCTCATACCTATACTCCTTAATGTGTTTAACATAATAGAAACAGAAGTATCATTGCCAAACTTTTTACGAAGCTACAGTCACCCTGATTCCCAAACCACACAATGACCCAACCAAGAAAGAGAATTACAGACCAATCTCACTCATGAACATTGATGCAAAACTTCTCAATAAAATAAAACTGGCAAACAGAATCCTAGAACACATTTAAAAAATTATCCATTATGATTAAATAGGCTTCATCCCAGAGATGCAGGGCTGGTTCAACATATGAAAATCTATCAATGTAATCCATCATATAAATAAACTGAAAGAAAAAAAAACAATAAAATCATTTCATTAGATGTGGAAAAAGCATTTGACAAAATTCAACACCCCTTTATGATAAAGGTTTTGGAGAGGTTATAGATACAAGGATCATACCTAAATATAATAAAAGCAATATACAGCAAGCCAACAGCTAATATAAAATTAAATGGAGAGAAACTGAAAGCCATTCCACTAAATTCAGGAACTAGACAAGGCTGTTCACTCTCATCATATCTCTTCAACATAGTTCTTGAA